>NW_027271550.1:1620000-2162500 GCF_040938485.1 Diadema antillarum
TCTGCACAGTCACTGCTGAAGGAGAAGACTACTTGAGTGTATGATGTCACATGCGTACAACGATATAAGGAAAATATTAAGAGAATTTCACAAAATTTTACTTTTTGAAAAAAAGTGCACATTTCCTCGACTCGTCATTGACGTATGTTAAGGGTAATATCATTTCCCTTGCCTTCTGAAAGAGGGAAGTCAAGTGTTCTTTTATTACGCGAGAAAAGTGAAAATATCTTGAATTGTCCTTATATTTCCTTCATATCTTTGTACTCATGTGACATTACAAGCTGTAGTAGTCTTCTCATCCAGCAGTGACCATGCAGAAACTTCAAAAATTCATAACTTTTAAACGGATTATCTGATTTTCCTCAAACTCTTGCTGATGTGTTCTATTAAAGTTGCTGCATTCACTCAATCCACGTGTCTATAAAGGTGAACTTGTCTTTTAAAGGGAGTGCAACAAGGAGGGGAGAAGGAGGAGAAGGTGGAGGATGTTTCAGTGATATGCAACGCCATCAAGAGGATGGAGGAAAGGGTTATGACTCTCTTGGCAGTGAACTTTTTTTTTCCAGTCTTTATCAGGCTTCTTCACACACACCCCCCAAAGTTTATGGTTTTCAAAAATCAATTTTCACGACACGATTGATTTCTGTGTGTAGACACTGACACACACACAAAGCCATCTATCAGGATGCAAAAATCCATCCATATTATTGGTTTTTTTTTATGACTTACCTCACACTTTAATGATATAAGAATTAACCTTCTATACAGACTGCAGATGTAGCAGTCCAGTTGTTGACAGGATGTTTGTAGACAATAACACCTCCGGTGTAGACCAGAAGTGTTAGCTCCATGGTGTAAACAGTGCGATACCAATTTGTACATACCGCCCTGATGGAAAAAATGACAAGAACAACATAATACAAAAATGCATCAAACTTGTTTGGCTCCCAATCATCATAATGAGCGTGCCTTCATAATTTAAAACAATTGCATTCCTTCCATCTCAAATATGCATGCCAGAGTGAGCTATGGATCTGCCAACTTTCTGATACAGCTAATATAACTTAACGAGATGACTATTTTCTTTCTCTCTCTCTCTCTCTCTTTTTGCCTTATTAAGTCAATAATTATCTTTTCCAGACCGTCTACCATGCTCAGCAAATGAAGACGTCTAACCTATAAGTCCTCTCTTCAAATGCGATGTGTATTATTAATATTGTCAAGAGGATGATGTTGATGATAGTATTTATTTTTATCAGAAGCATTTACTGTCATCAGCAACATCTGAACCATCTGAATCATCATTATCATCATTGTCACTATTCGTTCACTCATTCAATGTATTTGTCTCCCCCCAGAAATTTCTTTCCGAGTGTGGCAGTGCGGGGGCAGCCTCGAGATCATCCCCTGCAGCCGGGTGGGGCATGTCTTCCGAAAACAGCATCCATACACCTTCCCAGGGGGCAGCGGCAATGTGTTTGCGAGGTAAGCCGCACGGGGAATGCACCCACAAAACAACTCCCACTGTGGTATCTCAAGAGCTGTGTGCTATCCAGACCCTTAGCTCAAAACAGAAAAGACTTCAGGACGAATGTGAGCTGTGGTGACGTCATAACTTGTCATTTAAAGTTGATTAATTTATGTGTTTATTTCTGTAGTAGTATTTAGTGGTATTAAAAGTGAGTAGCAGCAGTTGTAGTATTAGCGTGCAGAGTAGCATTATGAATAGAGCTGCTTGCTTTTCATAGGCCTACTCTTAATAAAATACATGGTCGATGAATTTATATAATACAGATTCTGATATCATGAATACTGAATGATTTGATTGATTATGTGTGTATGGGATGAGTGAACACGCAGTTCATTAGCTAATTGATTCGCTGTTGTAAGCAACGACAAAAAAAGGAGACAGATTAAGGGGAAAAAAGAGAAATAACTACACAACATAACATTCATGTAACATGGCATTTGATTTTGCTAAGGCAAATTGCTTCCCCATTGTTTACATGACTCATGTTTTGTTTGTTTGGGGTTTTTTTGGGGTGGGGTTTGTTTTGTTTTGTTTTGTTTTTTGTTTTTTCACTGCAGCAGCAGTCCCTTGCCTGAAACGTACAAAAATAATTTTCAATTCGCTCGCGATCACATTTCACATTTCCACATGAAATTTGTGGATGAGTTTGCTGCTAGTGCGGAATACATGCATCATTGTGAACACCTTCCCAGTCTGTCATCGTATACCAGATTCAGCCGAGAGCAATAATGTCGTACTCTTGGGGTAGTGCCGTGGCTGATGCCTGCTATCATTTGACCCTAGAAATCTTTTCTGCCACGTTTAGTAATGTATGAAGCTTGAGGAACAATAAACACGAGACTGGGTTCCCCCCCCCCCCCCCCCCCCCCCGGAAAAAAAAAGAAAAAAAAAAAAAACTCTCTTCTCGTGAAATATCCACAGAACTCATTTTGATTTCCTCTTACTCTCTCATCGATCATGCCTGCATTATATTTTGCCCAGTTGTTGTTTCTTACACTTGACAAGAGAATCCATCAGTACAAACGATGAAAATCCAAGATTGCAGTATCTTTCTGCTTTGAAAAGCACTCAAAATTTAGCACATACTACACTGCCAGAGACTCATATTGCAATAGATTAAGATTCTATTGTTTCAGTCTATAAAAACCATGAAAAGCAAAAATTATTTTCCAGTATCATAAGCATTTTTTTCACTTTGACTAGCCTTTTTATTTTCTCTCAAATATAAATATGCCGTGACTGTTGATGATGTCGGTATGTGGTAATTTGCCTGCATTTACAAGAATATATATCTCATCTCACAATGCTATGTGTGCATATTAGTTTGGGCATTCATAAGCACATCCAAGGCTGTTTTCACATGTACCGAGAATGAGTAATTTGAATCGCGATTCTAATGATGTATCAATACAATCATGATGAGAAGAATCATGATTCAAATGACGCATTTTGGCCTAGTGTATGCAAACTGGAATTACAGAGGGTAGTTTGGGTTGTAATTCTACAGGGTGTCTCTAAAAAAAGTAAACCCAACTTCAATGGCAAATTTTCAGAAAACTATAAAATATTTGCACATTATTTTTTCATGGTTAGATAGTCCAATAAGTCCTCTATCCAATGATACCACGTAGGTTATGTAACTCTCATGCATGACTGAGCATGATTCAACTTAGTGAATGGGTGTGAAATCATCACTGTGGCAAGTTCCGTGATCAGCATACTTTTTCACATTGTACCAGATGGCTCTTTTTGTTGGAGGCTGCCTGTCGGGGAACTGCACCCGTAAAGCCTCTTGAACTTCCACGAAACTTCTTGTTTCCTGTTATCGAGTTACCAGGAATACTCTCTGCTCAACTGTACCATGTTTGGAAAGCATGTGAAGTGTGAATGTGTCAGGAGCAACCTTTGCTGAAGTTGTTATGTAATCATAGGCCTAACATGTGACAAAAATTTAACTTCAAATATGCCCTGAATGCATGACAATAGCAAGAAATAACTTGCCACAGTGATGATTTCACACCCATTTACTAAGTTGAATCATGCTCAGTCATGCATGAGAATTACATAACCTACGTGGTATCATTGGATAGAGGACTTATGAAACTATCTAACCATGAAAAAATAATGTGCAAATATTTTATAGTTTTCTGAAAATTTGCTGTTGAAGTTGGGTTTACTTTTTTTAGAGACACACTGTAGTAGTGAGTTCAGTGACAGTCCATAGGTGTTTTCCAATCACGATTTTCCAGAATTACTGAACAAAATAGTCATGTGTACGGATTGGCCTCCAATCATGTTTTGGGGGGCAAAGTTTACAGTGACCTGTCAACCACTTCCGCAGAAAAACTGTACTCGTGAAATCCCCACACTGCAGTCAAAGCATGTGCTGCATGCCGCTTAAAGTCGGACAATCGTCATCCCCAATGGTACGTAAACTCCCGAACGGCCGAAGTTTGTTGCATGCAATTGCGCAATGCCAGACTCGGTGCTATATCCATAAACGTCTGGGACAGTGCTGCCACTGAGACACGTGTGTGTGTGTGTGCATGTGTGTGTACGCATCATATACAAACATTGTGACCGCGAGCTGCAGTGATTGGAGGAGAGAGGCCAGAAAACGCGTGGCTCTTTTGGCCTCTCTTCATGCGCATGGGCACTGAGAGTGTGCGTCCATTCGGAAGCTCTCGTGGCTCAGACAGCCATTTTGGGTCAGGAGATATGTAGTCTAGAGTGCTGTTCGCTGACCCATTGAGCCAGCAATATTCTCATTCGTGTCACTACATTTGATACAGAATGGGGGAGGCAGCGTGTTGCATTCGTCTCCATGCCGCACAAACCACTCGCAACGATTATAAGGCTTTAAGAGTGATTGATGGGAACTTGCAAAGAAGCCACACCTCCTCACCTTACTCTAAAATTAAAACTGGAAAAGCCGTTAAACCTGTCTCAGTCGTGTGTATGAATGATGATTGTAATCCTAATTGTAATTTAGTGGTGCAATTTTGTTCCTCGACCGGTGTGAAAATGGCCTTAGTCGGCTACACGATTATGATGATGAATGGGGATACATGGTAATCCTTCCTGATAGACAAAAGAGATAGGTTTACATCTCAGCTGAAACAAGCCGACTCCTCAATCCATCAACTGAATTGCACAGGGCTCTGAAGAGGTCTGTGAAGAGGTTTTGAAAAGTGTCTTTGCTGAGCTTGTATTGTGCCACGTTTTGGCACAAATTTCCATTACTGCTACAGAGCTTCGGACACCACCCACTGTATTACTGTAAAAGTGGATATATCCGCGTGACTAATTTTTCGCGTTCGGCGGGGTTAAAAGAGTTTCGCGCGTTTTTAATACCGCGGAATCAAGACACTAACTACTGGAACATAATACAATGTAATGGCAAGCAAAACTATTCGCGTATTTTTATTTTCACGGCAGTTTTCTGGTTGCGCGAAATGCGCGAAAATTTCAACACCGCGAAAATTTCCACTTTAAAGTACCCTGCCATTCTTCAGTCTGATATATTTTTGTAATTTGTTAGCCACTGGGAAAGTAAATATACCAGGTAGTCCATTTTAAAAAAATACCAAAGCTAACTGCATATTGTGCATTCTTGAGGTATTTTGCATGCTACCAGTGGCAGTCAATAGTATACATCTGTTTGAGTAGTAACCGTTGGTGAGTTTGCTGCATAAGATTTTATTGGTAGCTTGGAATAGCAGTGCTGCTGTAGAATTGATATTTTGTAAAAGTGGATATTTTCGCGCTCAGCAGGGAAAGAAGAGTTTCGCGTGCTTTTAATTCCGTGGAATCAAGACATCAATTACTTGTACATAAGGCAAGCAAAAATATGTACGTGCTTTTATTTTCATGCTAGTTTTTGGTTGCGCAAAATGTGCGAAAATTTCAACACCATGAAAATTTCCACTTTTACAGTATTTGTCCCTTGGTGAGAATTCTCTTCTCCTGCCTCCATTATTTGCAAGGGGGCAGATAGAATTTTACGGGTATGGACTGTGACCACTCTCAAGCAGACACGCTAATGCCCCAGTCACATAGACATCCCGGATCACCCCGGACCACCTGGGATCTGATCCGGGGAGAGATCCGTGTTGACGCCGGGAGGCCAACACAGCAACTTTTGGAGGTCAAAAACATCCGGCGTCATCTGGGGATTGCCGTGTTGGCAGAGCAATCCGGGGTGGTCCGTGTGGCTGCCGTGTAGCTGCCGTGTTGATCCGTGTAGATGCCGTGTTTGTCCGTGTAGACGCCGCGCTCTTCCGGCCTTATCCATGTAGCTGCCGTGTTGATACCGTGTGTACAATCATACCAAAATCCCGGATCTCCCCGGATCTCCCTGGACGTCCCCGGATCTCCCCGGATCACCGTGTAGATCCTTGAGCATCCGTGTTTATATGTGACTGGGGCATTAGCAGTTATGACATCTGAAAAGGAAGTTGTGCCCAGCCTGCATGCTAAGGACTGTTGTGAGGATACTGATGTTTAGCACCGGCATGAATTATCATACATGGAGAGACGGTTTCAGAAATTTCATTTACCATTTCCACTGGAAGGGCACTAGCATCATTTTTTATTTCTTTTTCTTTTTCTTTCTTGTCTTTCATACCCCGACTACTCCTTGAGCTTCTCTGGCTACTCAGTTTTATATAGGATGGCAAAGGTACACCCTATAAACTGGAGTAGGAGGGTTTCTGATGGAGGCTTACATCCTGGTAGCACACAGTGAAGGGTTTCAGACTAGGAATATTCTTGTTTATGATTGCACAGTTTTAACAAGCTTTTTTTTTTTCAGAGAGAGAGACACAGGAGTGTTTCAAATGCTAGCGCAAACCGCCAATGATATTGCGTAAAATGAAACTGTCGGAAGCCACGTTGCCTGTCAATCAAACTGGCAGCTCCCAGTACACATGCGTGCAAGAGTCTGTACGAACACGCGTGCACCACACAAACATACCCCAGAGTGCGTGCTTTACTGGCAGAAGTGATACGGAAATCAAGCCTAGCTCTGCCTCCTCCAATGTACTTTAGAGGTCAAGCGATTCAGATTTCAGACTTGCACCCAGAATCGATTGGAAAACACGGCCAGACCACGCTTTGCCAAATGTAATTAGGGGAACCAATTGGGAGGAGCATCTATGGTTCAATGTGCTTCCAAACTGATGAAAATAACCTCATTATCTTGGAGCCCATTTCTGAACGTGATTTTAAACAATTGCGTCTGTAAGTCTGAAATCACTCAGTGTTTCCGTGCAGACCCACAGGTGCCTCCTGCTGCAATGCAGCCTTCTCCAGGGGGGGAACAAGCCTCTCAGTGTACTTTCATTCCAGCAGACATTCTGCTGTATGCCTGCCAGTTTCCATTGTTTGCGTTGACAGTCGCAAAATGGCATGCCCTCATGTGCAGGGGGTCATAGGTCATATTCGCTGAGGCACTGTGGGTGCAGATGGAGAACTGCAGATTAACTCATCGATCTGAAACGTGCTAGCCTTCTATTCCAAGACTTTCAAATTGTCTTGATTAAGTTATAAATCAAGCTGCATTCTCTCTCACCCCCCCCCCCAATCCAAATTGGCAATTGGAAATCAGTAGATCATCACAATTTTGACATTACTCCCTGAGTGATATGGCTGCTGTAGAGATTGCCTTTAGCCTGAGCCTCGGATTGTTGCACGATTGATGGATGATTCATCTCCTTGCCTGCACATCAGGGTATTTCTGCATTAGACCTTCATCATAACTTTGTAAATGAGTCTCTGAAGGGGCATGCCATATATCATCAGCTGTTATGTTTAGCAAAGCTCTCGGTTATACCTCTTTACTCTCTACATAGTTCTCATAATGTATTAAAAACCACAAACATTCACACCCTGAAACTTTTGCATATTGGAGCTGACGGCATTTTTCGCAGCATAAGACTTTCACGAATTTGCGACTGGCATTTAGTGCGTTGTGTACAGACAAAAACTTTTGTGAGCATTTTATTCCCGCCTATCTTGGCTCCTTGCAAAATTTGCAGAGATTTCATGCGCGTGAATCCTTCTGGTTTTACAGTATTGCCTGTGTGTCCGCTCGAGAAGAACACGCTTCACTTTAGTGCTTCACCACGACAAGTTTCTCACCCTGTGTCTCCATTTGCTCTTTCGATGAATACATGTGATTTGTAGTTTAAAGGCATAATTTACAATTTGCAGATGAAACAAAAACCCAGCGTTAGTGCTTCCAAATAGTTCTAAAATGTGAGTTAGGGATTGAAACAACCGAAGTAAAAATTTGAATCCATATAATCGATGTTAAGTATTGTTAAATACACAAAATGTGAACAATAGTGATAAGAATGCTTCCAGACTAAACCGTCTACAGTTATGGTTTATTGAGAAAAATATTGATATCTCCTTATATTTTAGGCTTTATTGCAAAAATTTCATGTGGTAGGATGTTTTGTGATACAACAGACCTACACACATCCATCAAATGTGATTTTTTTTAAACATTTTTAACATCATTGCTCCCAAAGATAAACTGGACCTTTAAGGTTTGAAAATTGTATTCAGGGTGTCCACAAGGGGTTTGAGCATGTTGCTGCACCATCCTCAAATTCTTGTGCAATATCCTCAAAAGTCAGCAATTAAGCATGCTATGCAACATCTTCAAGAATTGATAACAAGTTCAACATAAAATGTAATAAGACATGTGAAAAGCATGTGCCAAACTTGAGAAAAGTAAAACTACTGTCCTTAGAAAATTTGTAGGCAAACCTCAAGAGAGAGCATCGAATGGAATAAGTCGTGAAATATTGTGCACTATGTGCCCATGAGTTTCCTCAATATTCTCACATTCAGAGCTTGCAGCATGCTAAAATTTTAAGATGTGGACCATTCTGGGCATTATAAGATAGCTAATGGTAGAAATGTTTCTCCAAAACAGAGTAACGTGTCACAGTACTGTGGCGTACAGATTTTCCATTTTGCCCATGTTTTCATGTCACCTCCCTTACACTTTGCTTCTTGCATAAATGTTGAAAGAAGTAGGCAGGCAGATGATCACCAAAAAGTCGCTAAAATATGACCAAAGTAGTGACTCATATAAGAAACAAATTTCAGGTGTTTCTGAAATTATTGGTCATGATAGTATCCCACATATAGTTTACCCCAAATTCCTCTTCAAGAACCTGCTTTTAGATAACATTATCAAAACAGCTACATAAAAACATCCATTGCACCCAGACTCTTATCACGTACAGCTGTATGGATATACAAATTTCTAAACTTGGACATTGTATTTTTGAAAGAAAAACCAGTTATTGCCACCTCTGAAGTACTATAAGTCTTCAGCAACTATAATTTATTTCTATTCCTCTGAATTAGGAGTGTGATAGGGCACCAGCTCAATATCTGAAGTATTATGATGTCATATTTGTGTCATATTTGTGTCGTTTCCATGACAGTCGTATTCATATTGACTTTTTTTCTCTCATTTTCATTTCAAAGTGTAGGTCTCAAGATCAAATGAGGATATATACATTCAAAAGATATCTAAATTTGTTTGCTCTATGATATTTTCACTATTCATTCATCATTTATAGGCCTTAGAAAAAAAAAATCAGGAAACCTGCCAGATCATCAGTGAGTTACTTAAATCTTGAAGATATATGTCATGCCCACCATTTTCTCTCACTTTATATGTTTTTCTCTACAAGAGTACCATTTTGACGTCGAAGAAAATGTACTCATTGTAGACATGAACTCAATCTCTTTTGATAGCAATACAAATATTAGGATTCATGCATATGATGCTACAGACACCATGCATTTGTTTGCTCATATGTCAAAAGAGAAAATAAGTAAAATCACCAGAGGGCACTTAAAACATGAAGTCACTTCTAGCCATATGAAGGCGCTTTCGTGAGAGATGATATATGGTAGCAACTGTGATATTTAACTCTGTCAAAGTGCTCTGTGCGATGCATTGCAGTGATAAATGTGTTTGTACTTTTCATTTACATGTGCAGGAACACGAGAAGAGCCGCTGAAGTGTGGATGGACGAATTTAGAGAATTTTATTATGCTGCCGTGCCTTCTGCCAGAAATGTACCTTATGGAAAGTAAGACCCTCTGCGCTGAATGTCAGCAATAATTGGAAGTGTGCCCTTCGATGTATGAAGAGGCTCGTAATTGTCATAAATTACAGTAATTGCCAATAATTGCAATTATCATGGCAACGAGTATCACATATGCTGACAGCTGACTGGATACTAATTAGACTGTTTGCAAGGCAGGCAGCCTCTGCTCCTGTATCTCTGTCAGTTGCAGTGGCTGTGTAACATAAAATGAGATCTAGATTTGGGACAACTATTTTAAATTCCTCATTGCGATCGGTTAAGCTTCATAAGATGTTGTGTCTAGGCTTTTATCAGTTATCAGAACTATGTGTGAGTAATGAAGTCATTGAGTTTGCACACTTTCTCATCGATGTAGCTCAACTTGAAATCACGACTTCATATTAAAGACATTAGATAATCAGACATGCTTGGTGTTCTACTATCATTGCTGATTTTGTATGTGCATACTTTGTACTTATGTGTAGATCTTTATATGTTTTTTTCTAGTGATATGATCAACACAAAAGTTCCTTTTATTGACAAATTTGTGATAACTGAGAGAAAAGTGCTCACTTCTTTTAACCTTATAGTATCCATTTCTTGATGTGATTTGAAGACAGATTTGTATGTCTCTTTCTCAGTGTGTTGGGGAATTGTTTTTAGTGTTACCAGTTGCACTATCAAGATGGTGATCCAAATGCTTACAGCCTATTGCTTTTTACCTAGCTACCGCTAAATGATAGCTGCTTACTTCTGTACGCAAAAACATGGCTCAGGTATATTTGTCAGCCTTTAGTGACAGAAAGGCATTCAGTCTTCACTCTGTTCTAGGAGGAGCGAATGCCTGTCTGCTGCTCCGCCGTCAATAATCCATTCTTGATGCTATTTTTACCCCCCAATCAGGCTGGTTCTGGAGGAGAGAGGTGACAATTTAAGTCAATATCTTCCATCGAACTCGATTCAAGAGTCCGTGATTGCGATCACTATTTTTTTTTTCTTTCTTCTCTCGCTTTCTCTCTGTCTTTCTTTCCTTCACAGTATCCAAGGTAGACTGGAGCTGAGAGAAAGGCTGAGGTGCAAGCCTTTCAAGTGGTACCTTGAAAACGTTTATCCAGAATTAAGGTGAGGACCCCCAAACCGCGAAGAAATTGATGCCGTTGGATTGGGGTGAGGGGCGAAGGGAGATGGAGGGGGAGGTGAATGGGGATTACTTTCATATTTTGATGTAGGCAGAGTCTAAGCATCTTCATTGCCAATGCTTTTTTCAATTACAAATTAGATTTTGCTTTGCTTGAATGCTCTGCATGTGTGTGTGTGTGTGGGGGGGGGGGGGGGGGTTGGGGAGAGATTTGATGCTGTTCTAGTGCACCTGTAAAAGCATTCCATCATCTGCAAATCTACCAAGAACTTCAACAATTATTTTACATGACAAAAAAAAGGGGGGGAAAAAGAGAAAGAACACAAAATCCTTTACAAAATTTTGGTTGAAGAGGTGAAGCATCCGAGTTCCGTTGATTCTCTTCAGTGACGTGTGAGTCTGTGCAAATGTGCAGACTCTTGGGCACTGCATATAATCAATGGGGTAGTGTCTGCCTTGAGGGCAAGTTGTGGGTGAGGATGAGTTGCTAATCTTTCACCCAGATCTGTTTGACCTGACTTCAGTTCTAACAACAATGTGGTGCCAGTGACTGAAAACAACAACAACAACAACAACAACAACAAAGCATAAGAAATAACATGATTCTAAGCACGACTTTGTCAGGTATCAGCTACCTGCAAGTGTGGGCCGTTTGATAAATGTTGTTTTTGATGCACTTGTTTATGATCACTGGTAATAGTAGTATTTTGCTGTGGTAATTTGTGCTTGTGATGAAAGCACGCACCAAAAACATTTCCTCAATCGAACCCCTGTGTATGATCGTAAGAAACAAAGGAATCATTGTCTTTGTATATCATTGCCTTAGTCTCCTCAAGCATCTGTTATTTACTGTATGCTGTAAAAGGATGGATGTTTGCAAATTTTGGGAGAACCATGATTTGCGAAATAAGAATGCACGCAAAGTTCTTGTCTGCACTATATGTTTTGAATGCCAGTGGCAATTCGTTGAAATTTCATTCCACAAAAAAAGGCTGTTGGCTCCAATTTGCAAAAAAAAATCATAATATCTGGCTGTGCAGTAACAAAAGGGTTGAATTTAGAATGCTGATGTCTTATTATGACTGTGAATTGAACAGTATCATCTCATGAGAAGTCAGTATATCTTGAATAAAAGTTGCCAATTTTGGCTCAGAACCTCCTCCCAGCCCCCATACCCTGTAATGTTTTGCTAGAGACAATTAGGTTGTCACCCGTGCAGGTAGAAGAAACCTTGTGTCAATCACAGGCACATCACATCAAGGAAGCTAGCTGTCACACAATTAGACTTTCACTTTGTTGTTTTTGTCTTGTTTGTTTTTTCCTTTCTGTGAAGTTTTGATACAGACCAAAGTGGTGCCACTGTAATATTTGTGGTGGCGTCTACGTGAACCGGCGAGGCAGTGCCCAAGGGCTAACATAATAAGTGAAGCTACATCTCCCCCCCCCCCCCCCCCAACAAAATAAAAAAATCTTCCTTGATGACTTATGTTTTTCTTTCATTTGTTTTATTTCCTTCTTCTTCACTGTTGCTTCCCAGAGTCCCCGATAAGCAGGATGTAGCGTTTGGCTCCATTCAGCAAGGTGCAATGTGTATGGACACATTAGGCCACGTACACCAGGGCACGCTAGGACTCTACGAGTGCCACAACAGCGGGGGAAATCAGGTAAGCTAAGAGGGGTCAATGCACTCTCGGGGATAATCTCAGAGCTAATCCTGCTCATTATGCCTTACATAACCAGCTAGCAAGATGGCTGTGCTCAAAGAACATAATCATAGTCATGATAGACTACAGAGAAATGAAGAACACAGGTCAATTATAGATCTCATCCGTCGTTTGTTACATAAGGTGGTTCGATGATTTATTTCAGTCATATTTCTGTCACATTTGCAGTCTGGAGCCTGACAAATCTTTTCTCGTCAGCAGCCTTTTGAAGTGTTTAGTATACGTCTCTTATGGATTAATTGTGAGGGCAATATTGTTGCGACATTGCTTTGTCATTTATATTATTTCTGTTCTTGTTAATTCATGGCTGTCTAGACAGACTTGTGCTCGTCATAATTTATGAACAATATGTTGTACATTCTTTAGGCAGCCTATAAGCTAATCGTACATGTCTATGAGTCATGAATGACTTGAGACTGAAAAGTAAAGTTGGTGACTGCAAAGAGTGCTGAGTCATTCAGAGTTAAAGTCAACCCAAGAATGCTCACCAGGGGATAATCTAAGCACATTTTACTTAACCAGATATTGCACGATTATTAAAGACAGGGCAATGACCCTGACAAGAATTTTTGTTTTTGTTTTTTTTGTCTTTGTTTTTTGTGAATGGCGTATTATGACTCATTCATTGTAATGCTTCATTCTTCATGTAGATTAGATGCCATAAGTCTTTAACGTTTAGGGAGGTGGATTTCAGATTTGCCTGATAATTATGATAAAATGTTGTATGCCTATAACATTTGGGGAAGTGGATTTCAGATAAGTCTCATAAAATGACATGTTGTATGGCTGCAGCATTGGGAAAAAGGGAATTTCAGATTAGCCTCATATAATTTAATGTTGTATGCCTGTCATAGTCAGACTGGGAGAAGTGAGTTTCAAATTGGCATCAAATAAGGTGATGTTGTATGCCTGGAACATTAAAGAGAATCGAATATCAGATGAGCCTGTCCTGACATATCGTGAAATGTTATATACCTGTAACACACAGGCGGCATCAGATTTCATATTTGTCTCATACGTTGAAATGTTGTGTGGCTGTATCATTCAGGGAAGTAGATTTCAGATTAGCTTGATGTGATTAAATGTTGTTTACCTGTGACTAGTTGGGAAGTATGTCAGATTAGTTTTGTATATACGTAAATGTTGTATTTAATGCCTGTAATATGGGGTAAATTGAGTTCAGATTGGCCATATGATTTAGATTGGTTATGATAACAATAGAAGACAAGGACCTAAGAGTCCCCTGATTTGATTGAAAGTTATATGCCTGTAACATTCAGAGAAATGTTTTCTTTGTTTTGTTTTGTTTTTTTTGGGGGGGGGTGTTTTTTAGACTTGTTTCGTGAAATTTGATGTTGTGTGCCAGTTGCATTGGGAAAATGTTTTTTCAGATCAGCCACATATGTTACTCGAAACTATTCCTCATCAAACAATGACTGAATTTTTTTTTTTTTTTATACAGGAGATAGTTGATATTATCGACAGTAGATATACTGTATGTATCACATCACAAAAAGATTTCCTCGCAAAATGTAACTCGAGGCATCCTATCAATTACAGCAAAATTGAAGAAAAACCTTGTCAGCACAGTCTGTCTGTTTTTGTTTTTTTTTGATAGCTGTTGTCTTAAATTTCATCTCCCTTGATTCTTCACATGAGCAAATTCTTCATTAGGTGCAACGTCAACGGAAGGATGACATTAAAAACGCAAAATGATCTATCAGCTAACCCAGTTTTTAACAAATGTCATTTGCAAGCAAATCACATACATGTATGTACATATATCCGTAACATGCAAGTACCTGACTTTGACAAAGGTACATAACAGCAAATGTGTATCAATGTTAAATGTAGGTTTTTAGGAGGGTGGAACTGACGTGATAGTGATTGCTATTTATGATGTTGTGATTTTGTGGCATCGAGGGGTATACTGGTACATCAACATTATGCACAAGGATATTTAGAAAATGTAAGGAAATGCACAAACTGGTTGTGCTCTTTATCAAATAACAAACAGACACATCAAATTTGTTCATGAGTTGATAATTTTGTCGGGACTTTCAATGATGGCAAACAAAGCATTCCTGACTTTTTTCATGCAAGTTCAACGAACATTCTAATGATAAACATTTCATGGCAGTACCATTTCTATTTTCAATACCAGTGTTTGCATTTTTGTTGTCATTTTGCTGTTGTTGCAGGAATTCTCCTTCACGAAGGACAAGCTAATAAAGCACTCAGACCTGTGTCTAACAGTGCCAGAGAAGAGGGCGGGGACGGTGATCCTACTTCAGGTCTGCCAGCCCCATAACGCCAACCAGGTGAGCGAGAATTTATGTGTTGTCTGTTAGATTTCTCCCCATACGGCTTGCCAGCCAGCCAGTAGTTTGGTGTGGAATGTATTACTGTATACACTGAATATTTCACAAGGCTTTTATTTTCGCGAATTTCGCGAGTCAGGTGCTATTCATGAACTTAAAGACACGCCAAAATATTGACACTGATCACGCTCTGAATGTGACATCGGAAACATTTCTCCACTCAGTACAGGACTCCACGATCGCGAATTTAACCACTTGCGAAATCGTCGGGAAGTTCAGATTCGCAAAAATTTAGACTTGCTAGATATATGGCGTATACAGTATGCACAGGTTCTAAAAGGAAGATAATCCTGCATTAGAAATTTTTCAAGTCTACTGAATGAACATAACAAGTCATTTGACAGCAAAAATGTTAGGTTTAAAGGGAAAATTGGAAAAAAAATTCTTACCCTTGAGATCGTTAATTTGTTTAAAATTCTCCAAACAGCAAGAAATGGTCTAATTATTGTATGAAAGCTCATATAATGTTCATCACTCAAAACATGTTTTGTGTTGTATTTACTTTGTTCTTTTTTTATTCCTTGTGAAATTAGCATTTATGTTGCGTGGTTGTATACCATGGGATTAAGATTTTTTTCATAATTTCAGTGTATTTGACTTGATTACATGATAGTGCAAGAATCATGCAACAAAGTTAAAGCTATGGTGGTACAGGCGTAAGCAATCATGGAGCAATTTTGTGATTTGAGTTTTTTATCTGGATGTAGCTGCAGGATCGATGTCCATTGTCTAGGTCATGTTGGTATTAGATGTTCCCTTGGGAGTGGAGATACTGTACGGGCACACAAACATCACACTACCTCTCTGACTATGTATGATATATCAAAGTATTCAGCCATTAATGTGATAATGAAAGGCTTAAAGGCTATGAAGAATATATTCTTGTTTATTATTCTTTTAAAATGTAAGTCCTCATTACATTTGTGACTCTGCATTTTTTTTCTCTCTCTCTTTTCTCTCATACTGTCCCAGAAATGGGAACAGACAGATAGCAAACGAATGTTCCGCTACCAAGGCACAGATTTATGCTTGGACAGTAAGGACCACAAATCAAATGGACTCCAGGTCCAGACCTGCAGCCCAAGGGCCCTCAGTCAACACTGGAAGTTTTCAATGACTAACATCGCTCACTGACACCGGACATCATCAAAGAAGGCCTTCTTGTCTAAGCCCTCCCCCCTCCCCCAACTCCATCCACGCCCCTCCCGTGACTCTTCTTGTCCCTAACAGCCCTTCCCAGCATTTGTATTTTTGTATCACAGATGTACAAAGAAAATTTGAATGAGAGAAATGAAAAAGAAAAAAATAATAAAGTGCTAGAAAATGACAAATATTTTTCAATCATTCGTACAATAATCAACTTGTTGATGTTGATCATTCTGTTTTTGTTTGTGAGTCTGTGTTCGGTGTTTTCGATAAACTTTCTTAATTCAGTGTGACATTATGATTGTATCATGTAAAAATGAAGCAGTTTGTTTCCAAAGATAAGGAAGGAAAACAAAAAATGCTCTATTGCTTGAAAGCCTGTATATTATGTCTCAAAGTGACTCTTACACAATACCTTGACTGCATGTACATGTGAAGAGCATCCGTGATCTTAGCTAGCTTGTCTCAGAGCATAAGACTGCAGTTAAAGCAAATCTATAACATTTTTTAGTTTGCCATGTACACTTTTCATTCTTATCAGACTAAAATTTTACTCTGATTACACATTGCTGCTACACTACCACTTTAAAAAAGAAGAAAAAATATATTTTTTCATTTCAATATCAAAATGTGAAATAATGCATACACATTATACATACATATTAGAAACTCTTAGCAATAGTTGAAAATGAGTCAAAATTAGCCAAGCTTTATACTTCTGCTATTTGGGAAGGGAGGGTGAATATGAGGAGAGGGAACAACCTTAAAGCAAAGCTATAGGACCAATGAATGGGAGATGAATCTCAAATCCCCCTTCCCCTCCTTGCCCCCATTCCCCATCCCCCACCTCCCATCACTTCCTCCTCCTCCTCTTCCTCCTGGCCTGCCTCCTCCCAAGAGAAGATGTGTTTGGTGATGCCTCTTTTATCTCACCAAGCTTGCCTCCCCATGCGGAAGAAATCTCATCCGTGAAGGATTCCCGATGCCAAGCATAGTCCCCATCCCTCCCCCGGGGGATTTGGGAATCGTGGAAGCTGGATGACGGAGCGAAAAAAAATCTGTCGCCACCACATGAGGTGCGCCGTCCTCTCCACCAGAGCACCGCCATGGGAGATAATGCAGCATGTACGTCACTTAAATCATCCCCCCTTTCCCATCGTGCTGCATCTGGTGAGTGGTGTGCATGGCCATTCTCGCCAGGAAGGGGTTACAAATCAGTGTTTCTAATATGCAGATTTCAGCCAGACTGCCTCGTTTGTAATGATAACAGTCGGGATGACTCTGGTAGTGGCGTCACGGTTGCACCATCCTCGGCCCAGCCAAATGCCAGTGGCACACAATGGACTCGTGCAACCATCATGTTGCCTCTCGCTGCCCACCCCATCTTGATAGTCTGCTCTTGCGTCACCGCAGTACTCGACAGTTAGGAGGATATGAGAAGCCGTGTGTGAGTGAGCCCTTCAGCATCTCCGCCACATCTCCGTGATATTACAACAGACTTCCTGGAAGATTTGATACATCTCTTCCTTTTCTGACAAGAAATATGACAGCTGTAGGGATTATCAAGTAAGAAATTATGTGTAGTTACAGTAGCATATGCACATCGGGACTTATAAATGGTGCTGGGAAAAAAATGAAAACACTTAGTGGTCACATCCACAAGATGATAGAAGTTACTCAGTCCCCATTTCCCTCTGATACCTTTTTTCTTTTTCTCCATTTAATTCTAGCACTGTCTGTAAATTCACCTGAAATACCTGAATCAATCTGCAAGATGTAAGTTGTGCACAAACTTCATTGCAAAGTAGTTTCTGGCAATTAGTGAATGTGTAACTTTAACAGCCAAAGCTTATCTTGGTTGACAAACATTAGATTATTCTCTAAATGATAGTCACTGCTGTTGTCTTTGGTGAAATAAACAGAAAGAATAAGTTTCTTCACAATTCCTGTAGTTTTCTCCTTCTGCCGAACATGAGTGTATAACAGAATGCTTCCTAAACACCGACAAATCCATATTTTCAAGTGACTTGATATTTCAGTGTTAAATACCTTGTGCTTACATGAGATGGCAAATCTGTCATGGACTTTAGATGTAAACAATTTATGTCAATTCAAAAAAAAGAAAAGAAAAGTAAATTCAATTTAATCAGTCAGTCTAGTGATACATCTCTCCACACTGTGGGTGTAATTTTAGGCAAACGCATTTAAAATCAGTCAGTAGCCACAGAAGTTGACTTTGGCCTTTAAAATACTGACTTGTTTTATGGCAGTCCTGTCGTGAATTGAATGATATACGTTGTAGAATTGTCCCGACGGTCAGCTGTTACCTACCGAAAAATTGTGTGCTGTTTGAAGTTATGCATTGACCATTCTTGAAATAAAACAGCTGTACCTCCCGATTACAGTGATTCGCATACATTTATGAATTTACACATATTGTATGTCATGGTGTTGCAAAATGCTGTACCAAGAAAAATGTGCAGATACTGACAAAGATACGTGCAGATTGCTTGCCAAGGTTTTGCAATGGAATTGTGGTAAATGAGTTATTATTTAACAATGTAGACTAATGACTAGAAATTACTGCAATCTACAATCAAACAGCTTTTGTATGTACAACATGTGGTTGTTCCCCCCATTTGTAACTTCTTCTTTTTTTCTGTGGTTGAATAATATGAACAGCTTGGGCCCCATCATATCAATATTGCCAATATTTACCAATGACCTAATCCTACAATTTGGTAAAGTGTAAACTATGTACTTATAAAACTGGAATAGCTATCTGTTCTGTGTTTCAAAAATTCTATTGCGCAATCGGACCAAATCCATCCATGTTCTAATTTTCTGTATAAGCTGTGAAGAAGAGCCCAAAGTAAGCAGGTATGTGTGATATTCAAGGTCTGTAGTACAAATTTCAGGTCTGTAGTACAAACTTCAGGTCTTATAGTACAAATGGGCAAAGTATTTCAAATAAACCTACTGTTATTTGTTTGGAAATGCTACATACAAGACATCTTTCCATGATGCCATACATGATGGAAAATAGATCAATTGACAAGTCATGACCTGTCTAATTGAGCTGTCATTTTAAGCCATATCAAGTGTGATTTACTGTTTGAAAAGCCTGTGAGTGTGATTTGTGAATGGTCTCTGCATCACAATTAACGCACTGGAAAGTTCTTGTATGCAGTAGTTCTGATATGTTATGATTAGAATGGAAAGGAAAAATCTACCATGCTTCACAAGGACCCCTCTTTCCTTATCAACATTATTCAGTGACATGCCGTTAAGTGACTTTTACCTCAGAAACACTGGATAGTAATCACCTTACCTCTGCATGGTTAAGGGATGTGTAAGTGTAATCTTCAAAGTAATGTAGTTATGATCATGTGTTACCCTTCTCACATATATACTAATAGATAGACTAGTTGATAGTGCAGACATTGAATTTGAAATATGATTCTTGCCTTTGATTTTGTCGTTTCGTTTTATTTTTATGTGGGAGCTCATTCAGATGTCTTGTATGGTGCTTTGTACATCGACTTTGATGCTAAAATGCCAAAGTTAGACTCTGTTAGGCCCTATGGAGTCTTTGTGTGCTAATCGCAGTTGACCTGGTGGATTAACAAACATTAAAGTTTTGAATGAACTTGAACTTACACGCTGTGGTGATTTCACTGGGGAAAAGTAGATATTTTAGAATGTAGATATAGACTTGTTTCTTCATTTTGGAAGTTCATGAATTTGATGCTTATTTGATCATGGGAATAAGAAATCAAACGATATTTAGTATTCACGTGAGCAGAGAGGTTTTATACATGAGTGCAAATATTGAGAGTGCATGTATGACTATTCTGCAGGAAGAACATATATCACTTGCAATGGAAGATACCCAGAACCAGAGCACTTTATATCATACCACAGAGAAGGGAGAATATAGTGTCAAATCATTTTAGAATGACTGCAATAAAGTTTGAAACCTCCTTTTGATTAAAACCAGAAATTATACTCCCCTCTGCTCCCTCCCCTCCTCCCCCCCCCCCCCAAAAAAAAAAGTGGAAAACAAAACAATAAAAAGGATTCGGCAGAACAAGAAATTAATATTTCAGTGAAAATGACATGTCTCTCAAGGTACTGACTAAAAAAGAAAGAAAGAAATAATCATAATGAAAAAATATGCAGTCATCTTGCATGATAGATTTTTTTTTTTTCATTTTTGATAGTCAGAGAATCACGTTTGTTGAGGGTGTGGTTAGATCAAATTGCAGTGCTTGAATAAATGCATGATTGATCATTTGCCGAGACATACTTGTGAGATTTCCATGGGAGCTGTTTTGCAATGCAGGCATTGAAAGTTCAACCCAAGTATTGTCCCATGCAGCACATAGAGGAAAAGAAAGATTTTATGGGGAAATGAAAAATCCTTTTCATGTGGATGGAGATCCTCCTCACCTCCGGTAGCTTTTGCTGCCATCATCCAGACAGTTCGGTGCGCGAGGATGAGAAATTTGAGGGATGTGCAGTTGGCAGCCAGCCCTTAACCCGTTCTGTACTGAATTCTGAAATGCCCATAGATTTAATATGCAGGCCACCAGGTTCCTGTATGGATCAGGTTAAATGAGGTTCTCTGCCCCACCCCAATCCAATCTTCCTTTGCAGTGCCAGCCATGTGACGTTCAAGCTCCCACTCATTGCCACCACAATAACTGTTTGAATGTTACTTGTTTTTATGCTCAGTCGACTTAAATGGGCACAAGTAAGCTGTCTGAACCCGTGATGAAGACCTTGATTGTGCAGACTTGTGTGTAGCATTTGTAGCCTGCTCTGACTGTACTTGATGGTTCAAAGTGTGCTCAAAGATGCTAAGTGGCTGTTGATCTGTGTCTATCAAGTGAATAGTGTTTGGGAGAAAAAAAAAAGTAATTGCCAAATAACTCAAAAACAATGCAAAAAACAAGGCATTTTGACCGAAAAAGACCACCTTACATGTGCAGATATTCTCAGTTTCTTTGTCTCTATCTTAATGTTTGTTGTGTTAGGTCTTTTTTTTAAAGTGTTTTTCTCCCATTATGTTGTCAAACAATCTCTGATTATAAGTTCAATCCATTTGAAAGCAGTTTGTATTGTATATTTGGCATCTTATTATTAGTAGAGAAAGAACAATGGCAGAATCTTTGCACATTTGGGTGAGTTTGCATTTTTTCACTTCCTGAATGAACAACGAAAAGCAGTCAGCAGCAGGAGTTGCTCTAAACAGAGCTTGCTGATGTGATGGCGATACCATGTGACTGATGACCACTGTTAAAGCACAGAACATAATCAGTATTTTTTCGGTTCAGCCACAGAAAGAGCTTTCTGGCTGTACATCATGCAAGAATGTATGCCTGATTTATAGTACATTGTATGTTACATTTGTAACCGTGTTCTCCTTCGGATAGACGAGCCCAATGAAATTTCATGCTGCAATGTGTGTGTCGATGTGTCATTTTGGACTGCTCTGCTTGATATACAGTGGAACCTCGTTTTAATAGAGGTCAGAGGTGACAAAACCCTCTTACAACAAGGTGATTCTGCAGGTCTCATCTCTCAGTATTTCTTTGTTTTTTGCACCCCGATGTAACAAGGCAGTTGTCACGGTTTTTAAATCTTCACTATGTGGGGTTCTCCTGTACATCATGCAGAATTAAGAACACGCCGTGAACCGCCCGTCTGTACAAATGTAAAACATATTTCTGCCACAGTGTCAACATACTGTATGCGCCATATATGCAGCGAGTCTAAATTTTTGCGATTTGGGACTTACCGACGATTTCACGAGTGGTTAAATTTGCGATCGTGGAGTACTGTACTGAATGGAGAAATGTATGTGTGTGTGCGTCACATTCATATTGGGATCAGAGTCATTATTTTCGCATGTCTTTAATTTTGCGAATAGCACCCGACTCGTAAAATTCGCGAAAGTAAAAACCTCGCAAAATATTTGGCATATACAGTAATGGATGCTTGGACTCTAGAGGGATTTCTTAGCAATGGACTGTGGGATATGTCATCTAAAGAAGGGATACAGTGTATATTGTGCCAAGCATGAATAAACATGTACATGATGCAGAGACTCCAACTCTCCCGTTTTCGACGGGAGATCTCCCGCCGAAAACCCATTTTTGCAAAATCTCCCGTTCTCCCGCTTGAGATTTAATTTCTCCCACCCTGGCTCTTTGTCTCCTGTTGGAAAGGATTTCTTACTGATTGCTATCGTATGTTGAAAAAATAAGCCTGAAGATAGCACCAGAGAGCATCTAGAACCCTAGGAACTTCGTGCTTCGCACACATCAACTTTGAGTCTCCCGTTTGCTAGGGGTTTCAGGCGGGAGAATCTCCAGATCAGATGGTGCTTTGGGTTGGAGTCTCTGCATGATGCAGTGGATATTGCAAAAAGGGACATATAATGCAGTTACTTGAGCGAGTATCAAGTTTTTGTTGCTTTTTTAAATCAGTATTTGGTTTAGGTTCATTCCTATGCACCATATATATCTTACAGAAAGGGGGGGGGGGCAATGTTATTACAGGGGAGCCATTTTAAGTGCAGGTACTTTTTAGTGTTTCTCTGTTAAATGTTAGATCTGGTGCATGACTATGTGTACCAATCTGTATGTTATAAGTTATGAGAGATTGTGTTGTGAAATTGTTGGTGTTGCTGGTGTGTAGTTTGTGTAAGCAATGCTCTCTCATTTTATGATTTACATGTCACTGGATTATGATATTATATTTTTTTGCCTTCTGCTTCAAACCTTTACACTTGATCTTCCAACATCTCTTTTTTTTCTTGTTAATTCTGGATCAATATTATCAAATGCTTCAGTGGATTTTGATTGATGATAAAAAGCTGTCATTTCTATTTATATGTAGTAGCGATGAGCAATCCACTTTCCCTGGGACCAAACTCTCCAAAATACACTTACACTTACAATACCAGCCCACTTTATTTCTTCCCCACCCCCTTTTTTTCTTATTTTTTATCTCTCTCAATAAATATTGTAATCAATGATAATGTAATCTTGGTTGAGTTTGATTGCCTGATGATTCAAGTGATTTCTTTGATCATCAGTGATTGCACTATGCCAATGAAGATCTTACAATTGGGCAAAACTACATGATGAATTTGAGGGCAGCACCTTCCCAATTTATGGTGCATATGCCGTGACAGTCAAACGTTGCCACAGAACTCCCAAAATTCAACAGTAGGACAAGGGAGTTCTTACCATTAAAGAGTGCCAAAGATTTGTAAAACTCGACTACCACAACCGTCTTGAGTTGTGTGATCAGGATTGCAATGTAGCTTTTGACAATGGTACAAATACATTGTAGCAGAAAGCAGTCATCATCGTCCTAATTCTGCTTAAAGATATGTCAAAGATGTAGAATTTTTAAACCAGGTGTATGGAGTTGACTAAGTTTTTCAACCACCTCAAGTAGTCATGTTATGCCTTTTCATGACCAAGTATGATAGCAGTGGAATAATTGTCCATTTTCAAAGTATCCAAGAGCATAATTTTTTTTTTCTGACATTCAAATTGTCAAGACTCAAAATCTTCATGCAGTAGTGTTTGAAGTCTTTAGTTAAAACTTTCATTTTTCTATTACTGCTTTGAATCAGAATGTGTTTTTCTGTAAGGATAGATTATTTTTTTTTTTATATTGATTCTATAGTTCCGGAAGTATTAAATGGAGTAGATGGGATTAATGCATTCATGCAATAAATGATGAGCAGAAACTTGTGTTTGGTCCCAGGCTCTGTACTTATCACTGTAGTTGATGTGTCATCTCAGATTAAATCATTTTGTCACAATTGCAAAAAAGAAAAGCTAAAATAAAATTGAAAAAAAAAATAATGCAGGTGTTGCTCTTTGTACATAAATGCAAGGCTTGTTTATCTACATATGCCTTGTTAAAGTAAGAAAAAAAAAAGATTATATATGTGTCTGATTTTATCAATAAACTTGAAATTGGACATTCTTATGTTTGTGTGCTCAGTTTTGTTTTGTGGCTGGTCTGTAGCATACCGAGTACCTTTTGCAAGTAACATATCTTGATCGCAGGTGTCACTACAATAAACTCAATACCGTACTCCAAAAAGATACATGTATTACATGAAGTCAGCATAGTGTTATAACTGCTAAATTTGTCATCACTAGAGCTTGATTCAAACAACTGACAATTGTAAATTTACAACAGGCAGTAGCCACAAGATGAAAATCGGTCAATTTCTGAAAAATCTTTTACTGCAAAGATTCACTTATTAGAGGCTTGTGGTGCAATGCACAGGAAAACATGTTCGGTATCGTCCAGGTATAATTCTGCAACAAGAGTGATACAGAAGCAGCCTGAATCATTTTCCTCCAGGTGCGGAATTGTCCTTGATAGATGCCATACCATGTGTATTGTTTAAGTTGAGTTAAAGAGACGGAGTAAAACTAAAACATAGTGGGGGAAGATTCATCAAAATACGACAAAAAGAAAGGTATGGAATCTACATGAATTCATTTTCTATCGTGTCTTCAAAAAGATCACTTGGATTTGGTGCAGCAACATATGCACACAGAAAGAGGCGATGTCTGTATTTGCAATGCACGATGGGTGCTTAACAAAAATACATTCCTGCATTTTTAGGGATTCATAGCAGAAATATGTCACAGACTATAGAGTTTGATTTCATTTGATATGTTACTGAATCATATCCAGTTTTGTTTCCTCCTGAGAGAGTGCCGAAAAGACTGAGAATTCTTGAAAGATAAAACACTCATTTCAAGCTTTTAAAGTCATTATACTTTTGTAGTAGGTGATGAATTGATCTACACTTTCTGAAGCATTTTCTACCACTGCCATCTGTATACATAACTATTGTATAAGAATTGTGAGAGCATGAAAATGGAAGCTAGGGTCACTGCCATGCATAATCAAAAGGAAACTAAAAAAATAGGTTTCCACACAAGATGGGGAGACTAAGGAAGGGTTGATGTACTATTGTCTTGTAACTTGCAAATTATTAAAGACATGCAGATCATTGTTTGTTTTGATGTTTCATCATCAAGATCTACTACATGTATTTAACAGTTGAAAAATATGTGATCAATCAGACAATTCTTTACACAATCCACTGCAAAGAGCCTGATGTCATATTTATTCACACTACTGAAAAGTTTGCACACTGTAGATGTCCCCATGACAACAGATGCTTTAACAGCGAAACCTTTCTGAATACACAAGGAATGAAGGAAACTTACTGCTTTGGCACATTAGTCATCTGAAAGAAGGACAAAGTGACCAATAGGCCTATGTTCATGGAATTTTTTGCTGGCCATATTTCGCAAAAGAACTTAAAGTAATTTAAGCTACCATGGCAACTGCTTGCCAACAACCAACCAGCTGTAGTGAGCTTATGATTGTTGTTGCATTCAACTTAAATAATTGCGACTCACAATAACTTGACAGCAAATCAATAAGCTTGCTGCAGCGAAAGTTATACATATTCTTCCATAACACCCATCATTTTATACTGAAGTAAAATGAAATAATACAAAACTGCCACTTTTCTGTTCAGCATTGTTTCCACTTCTGAGAATAATATGCAGTGCCTGAAAGTACGTACATGTATGTACACACAACATATTGGGATCTTTTCTGCTGATTTGAAAAGAAAAATATTCAAATTGGTCTAATGCAGCTTGAGCAGTGTTTCATTCCTTTGAAAAAGCTAAACCAGTTTGCAAGACATGACTTGGAAGCAAAACATGTACAAAGAGAGGAATTTTTCTGAGCATACAGGTTCTCCAAGAGTCAGCCCCTGCATATTTCTTAAATCAATTTCAGATTTTTTCCTGTTATTTCCCATACGCACTATTTGTAATGACCAATTTGCTAAAGGTATCATGCCAGATAGAAGTACAAACACGAAAATACTCGGTACAATGCATTTACACAAAGAGGCATACACTGTATAACAGTAATAGGAAAAGAATTACATAATTACATTACATATGGAAATGTCACCTTTTTACTAGTTAGGTTCATACATTTTCAGTTTCAGCATATGCTTTGAGCAAGGTATGACAGTTACTGACATACAAGTCAGTGACTGTATGAAGTCATAAATAATCAAAGGTACAGTCAGCTTTTCAAATTTAATCTTAATTTTTGTTTAAGATATTTGGATGAAAATGCAAGCTTTTTTGCAACCAATTATGTATGATGAAGTTAACACACACATTACATGAGCACTGTGCACTTGGGGAATGTAAAAAAAGATAAAAGGAGAGAAAACAGTCGACACAATTTACTTGTTTATATGTATGCAGGAAACACTTAAAGCAATTCATAAAGTAGCTAGACCATTTTCCTATGGGGACCTGCAGCTACTATGACCAGCTGAAGCAGTTCAACTTTCATGAATATAGTTTAGAGACAACCGACCAGCTGTATATCTTTCCCCCATTGCCCTGGCAGCTGCAACATTTGAACGCTTCATTAGTTTTAATACATTAATGGAAGGAACCATGATGTGCGCAATGTAAAAGAGATCCTCTTGTAGTACCTGTATGACTTCCTCTTGGTGCCTCCCAAATACAGATAAGACATAACTAAGTACCCATCTCGCATACCTTGGGAATGAGTACTGATGGAGATGATGTAACAAAATCCTATCTATCCCTCTGTGTCTAACTATTCTACTCTACTCGTCTCATAAACCGCAAAGATCGGTATATAAAAAGAAATGTTCATGACAACACCAATGATGCAAGGGGGGGGGGGGGATCCCCATCTGCCGTAAGGTGACATCACACCATGCCACACAGCTGATGACCAATCATCATTCGGCTCAGCCACAAGTGTATAAATTTACAGTGTGCTATTCAACAAGAGTGTCCACTTGGTGTCCCCTTTCGGGACTGACCACTTTCCTATTTCGCCGCTTCTTTGCTGAGGGTCACATAAATCTTTTCCTTGATCCACTCCTTGTTTCGAGGCACATAGTAGCATTTTGAATCCGTGTCCAGCCTAAGAATACAAGTATATAAACCAAACATTTAAAAAAAGTGAATTACATGGAGGAACTAAAAAAATTGAACGAGCGACATTGATTTAAACATAAACATCTGTGTAATTTAAGACTAACACAGTAGTCAACTTTTCAGACTACCAAGACTAAACATAACAACAAACATAACATTACAACTGATTGACAAATTGCCCTACATCGAAGTAAGAATTTCATGAATTTGAAAAACATAGCATTACTTTTTTCCCCACTTGCAAAATGCTTCTTGATATGAATATTTCTTTTTCTTCAATGAAAGAAATCATCTGCATTTCTAAGTCAACTTCAGGTGTGAATTATCCTTGTCATGTTGTATGCCAAATGCATTTATGCAATGCCCATTGTCTTGTCACTTAAGCCTTGTCTCATGAGAACCATTTACCTTAGTTGCAATTTTTTTCTAATTTCATTACATAAAACCAACATCTCAGAGTGAGTGCAGAAATGGAGAACAAATTTATAAAATCATAGAGCAATATAAATGGTTACAATGATCATCAACAACAAATAGAAAAGCCACTAAATTGTTTAAAGTGATACTGCTCATGCTAATAAGGGTAGTTACTCTGACTGGCAAAGACATAACAGCACTTTATGTGACAACAACAACAACAACAAAAAGTCAGTGTTCATGCACCAAGATATGGGCATTGGTTTAGATCCCTTTTAGATACATAGCACACTTACACTAGACAAGAGAGATCTGTAAGTTTGTCAATGAACTCAAACAGCTCACTGATGTCATAGGTAATGGAGGGACTGCTTGGGTGGACCTTCTTTAAATGCTCCTCAAATATTCTGCAGATCCCTGGGTTAAAATAAACAAACAAACACACAAAGTTAAACATCAGTAGTATACACGAAACACATGTTGTTTTTTTATGTACGTTTTTAATCAAAATCATAAAATGTATATTTATGTGAATATTACAAGACAATCCAATGGGAAATAAAACTACTGTATACGCCAAATATTTCGCGAGGTTTTTATTTTCGCAAATTTCGCGAGTCTGGTGCCATTCGCGAAATTAAAGACACACGAAAATATTGACTCTGATCCCCCATGTGAATGTGACGTACGCGTGTACATTTCTCTGTTCAGTACAGGACTCCGCGATCGCGAATTTAACCACTCGCGAAATCCTTGGGAATCCCCGATTCGCGAAAATTTAGACTCGCGAAATATATGGCGTATACAGTATAAGACTACAGTTCCGAGTATCAGTTATCATTACAGTTCAAAGCAGTCACAATACAATTACAAATGATTCTAACTGTATGTACTCACCTTGATGCTAATCATTTCAATTTATTAATGCTATTGTTTAAATATTTATTCTTTAAAAACAATTTGTTTCACACATGTTATATATGTTTTAATTTCAAGTATCACTGTATGTTTCAGCAGTAAACAGTAGAGTGAATGAAAATCCAGTAAGCTGCATTATCAACCAGTTCATTCAATACCTTATTATGCTTCAGTATTTACACCTTCCTTATTCCACGGGATATTACACTGATGAACCTACCTTCCATACACTCTTTGATGCTGTTGTAGTCGGAGTATGTCTTGGATTCAGGGGTGGAAGGCTGGATGAGCATGATAGTGTGCGCCTGTGAGGAGAAAAGACAGATGTATATCCAGACGATAGTATGCAGTAAACAGCAATACAGGTATGGTAAGTTTAAGCACACAAAATATAAATTTAAAAGGCCTTATCTGATGTTACACTGATGATGAGCAAATTTCCTGGCATTTATCTACCTAGCCAGACAGCAGCCCACACAGACGATGACACATACAATGTGCGAAGCAGGACACTTCCCGTTGCGTACAGCGACAGGACCGTGTATAAATATTACTATAGGTAGCCAGATATCAAATTAGATTTAGAGATTCTAGTGTTGTTCTGATTTTCAGTCTGTTTAAACCCGTAAACCCCCCCCCCCTTGTTTCTGTTTTGTTTTGTTTTTGTTTGTTTGTTTGTTTTTTTAAGATGAGGAGTCGAGCCGGAGCTGAGCTCAGCTCAGAGGAGGCTCCACCATGTCCACCTCAGCCTCAGGCTCTCAACTGAGATGAGGGATAAGCCCTATGAATGAGTAGGGGAACTAGCTAATAGACGCGTCTATACGAATATTACGATATAAATTAATTTACGGCTGGCCGAACGATACTTATATTTAGTAGCGATAGACCTTCTACAGAACTCAGTCAGACAGTAACGTTTAGATTGACATTGTGAAATGCTAGCAAACGCATTAATGCCTGTATCGGACTAAGACAGAAGTTGGGTTACAAACGATCTCGTTAAGAAATCAATTATCATACGATACGTTATGTGTTAAAATGCATTCAAAACAACCGCTACCTAGCTCCTTGTCAGTTGCATGCTGAAAACCTAATTAACTCACTCTGATGAGCTAATAATCACTAACTTACCATTGTTTCGTGAGGAAGCTTCAACGCTGCGGTCCACTACAACTACACGATGATGCACGTTGTTACGCACGCATGCGTGATGCGTCTACTTCTCCAGGCCGCCGGCCAGCTGAATGAATGCAGTACAGTTGTACTCACATGGGGCGCCATTGGCACTGGAGAGGATCGTCGAGCGAGCCTTGAGGCACGACAAGCAATGTAACTCGTGTACATTTGGGGAAAATGTCCTATACTTCTTCTTTTTTTCAGTTGGTTTTGCCCTTTACTCATTTTCAAAGCGACACAATGACTAAGCTTCCCCAACGTAAGCAAACACATGGAATTAATGTTTATTAAACAAAAAATGAACTTGTGTCAACCAGCGGCTGACGAGTGGGAAACATTCATTTTATTGTTTTGCATTTTGAATGTATTCAAAAAAAAAAAAAAATGATTGTTAGTGTATTACAAAACACCAGGCTGTTGGGTGAATGTGTTGGCAAGCACTATTTATAAAGATTACATGAATAATTATTACATCACATATGCTTATTTCAGTGAACAACACATGCTTGTAAGTTTCTACTAGTGCTCAAAATGGAACTATTATACGAAATGTCTTTTTTTTTTTATTGCACTTGGTGCAAATTACTACGCGTTTCTCTTGTAATGTATTGAAAGGTAAATAAACTCTCGAAAACAGAGGGAATGATAGATAGAAAAAATAAAACCAGAAACCCTAGAACGCTTACTACAAAGGATAGAGAATGTCGGAAAGATTTTTACTCTGCTAATTAAAGAATTAACTTGAACACCTTCTCCCAAAGGGGATGTTTATTCCCTTTATCTGTATCTCTTTCAGTCTCCGCCGTCTCATCTTAGTTATTATAACACGTTTCTCTTTTGAAGGGAAAACTCTTTTGAAGGATAAAAATGTCGGACAGGAAGCACGTCTTTGAAGCCCAAAGCACACACACACACACACACACACACACACACACACCCTCACACTTTTTCCCCTTGATCTTTATTGATTTCATTCAAATCATATCAACCCATTCTGGGTATATCATTAAGAGACAATATTAATGCAATTCAAAACATAAACAAAATTAATTAATATTCAGTGTACAGCAATTTCTTTTTCTTCATCCCGATATCCCATTCTAAGCACACACACACATAGGGTGTACACACACATCAAATAATGTTAGATTTTCTTTAGCTATGGGTGACAAAGGATATATTAGGTGAGTGGACTATAATGGTATCATCGTGATGGAAAAATAGAAAAAACAGGAAAGTTAGTTAACCCTAACACCCCATAACACGTCCCCCCCCCCCCACCCCCCGCTTTCGAGTAATACGAGTTTGGCCAGAACTGTGAGAAAAGAACACGCGTTTTTAGAAAATGCTATTTCGATTATAGGTCATTGAGCAATGAGCAACACACAGACATTTAATGTGGGCATATAATGCCTCAGATGAAACATGTTATGCAGATGATAAAAAAGTTACGAATAAGGCATATTCAAAAACCAGGACTTCCGAAAAGTAAAACACTTACAAAATGTCTGTTAAAGTCACGTTTATTGCATAATTATTTTGACACATTGCTTATTTGCGATATAATCATACAAGTTATTCAAGAGTTGTAATTCTAAGAGCACGTTCTTCCCTGTTTCCTCAGCTGCTTGATTTTTTTTTTTGTCTTTCTTTTTCTCCAGCGTGATAGAAAATAAATGTCAAATCAAACATTTTTATTACGTTTGCTAGAGCAATAACAAATACCTGAAATACATACCCCCGGTACATAACTGGGAAAATAGTTTGTTAGACGCTTCAATTTTAACAGCTTTGAACAGATCCGCATGAATTCTTATCATAGTCATATCATAATTATCATGATTAATTATCATAGCCTTGCACTTTCCCTTGGTATGGTAGGTAAATGTTTGATTTAGTCTCTGTTTTTTCTCAGTATTTCTCTGTTATACATTCATCTCCGACTTTACGTTCTTCGCATCCTATTCTTGCAGCAATCAGTAATAATTATGTGCGATGTGTCATTAAACAGTCGTTAGTAATCAATGATATCAGAATTCCCGTTGCAGTGAAAGTATGAAATGCAATAAAAAATTTCGCCTGCTGTCGTGAGCTTTTTACCTTACCCATGTGTGTGTGTGTGTGTGTGTGTGTGTGTGTGTGTGTGTGTGTGTCTGTCTGTCTGTCTGTCTGGTGTTACAAAGTTTTGTACATGTTGGTCTTTAAACCGTCATCCGAGCATTCGATTATGACCAATGCTCTGAATGTGTATGTTTCCTCCTTCTATAGCGATGGTTGGATGAAAAAAGGGAGAACAAACAAAAGTTGTGTTGCTTCACAATATCCACCTTATAGTCAGTGATAATCAGGCCATGTCTTCTTACAACCCTTCTCAGACTGGACGCAGTTTTTAAAGACGGATGCCCTCGTACACCATCCCGTATAGTAGTTTGGCTCCATTAATCAGCCATCGACATCTGTGCCTGGTTGAGCCACTCGCTCTCCAGGACGTTACCCAGATCCATCCTGTCCGCAGGAGAGATGGTCAGCATACCTCTGATCAACTCGCGACACTCCTCCCTCACCCCTCCTCCCATACCCTTCCCGTCGAAGCGCACCCCAGCACACTGGGACTGGAGGATCTTGCGGATGTTGGTCACATCATCGCCGAAAGGCATCACTCCACTCACCAAGATGTAGAGGACCACGCCCAAGGCCCAGACGTCACTCTTAAATGGATTGTACATCATCGAGCGAATGATTTCGGGAGCAGCGTAGGCGGCAGAACCACAGAAAGTGTCGCTCAAGTCTCCCGTCTCTACTCGCCTCACGAAACCGAAATCACTGAGCTTGATGTTGAATCGGGTGTCGAGAAGGAGGTTCTCGCACTTCACATCGCGATGTGCCACACCCATGCCGTGCATGTAGAAGAGTGCACGAGCTGTCTGCATTCCCCACGTCCTCGCCAATCTCTCCGGCACGGGCCCCCTTGTGACCAGTCGGATGTACTCCAAGACGTCACCAGACTCGGCAAATTCGAGGATCATGTAGACTTTGCCGCTCTGTTCGAACCAGTCGTGGGTGCGCAGGACGTTCGGGTGTCGGAGGTGACGGACGAGAGCAAGTTCTCGCGGCAAAAAGTTTCGCTGGTAATCGCGTGGGGCTCGCTTTCGATCAATGATCTTTACAGCTACTCGTTTCTTGGTGGACGTCATAACGGCCATCCTCACTTTGGAGTAGCTTCCAGATCCTAGTTTATGGGCAAGACAGTATCCTCGGCTCAGCATTACGGCGTTATCATTCGGGGTAGACATCGGTGGGTGCTCAGCAGGTGCCCTAACCGCCAGCTGCTTTGACGATCGAGTTTGCGACGTAGACATACTTGTCATTTTCATTCGGATTTTATTTACTGAACTTTGCATCATAAAAACTAGCTAATGTGTCCTTGATATCGAGTGCATGCCTAAATGCTTTTTTTCAGTTAATATAATGAACAGTTATATTAACACCTTGTTCTAGCGCCCATCGCAATGCATACACGAGGTATTGTAAAGTTGAGTTTCCATCAACGCGCAGATACCAAACATAATTTTATACTGTACCTCGTAACCAAGCGTCATCAAGCGCGCATTGTTGCGTCACACTTTGTCAATGAATGCGTTCTCTCTCGTGCACATGTACTCCTCGTGTTTGGGGACAAAGAAAATGCATATATGCATGAAATGTACACTGTCTTTCATTACATTTGATTTAAATCTGTCTAGAAGAAAAGAAACGCCAATCAGACACTCACTTGCGTCGTGTGCCCGGTGAGAAAGGCCCTTGCATGGTAACATTAACATTAGGCTGTGGTCCTTCTGCCGGGCATACAAAGACAGAGTGAATAGGATATTACGGATAATGCACTCAAAATGACGCACGACTGCGAATTATTCAAGTTAAATGGTTCACATGATGTTTTTGAAACGTGCATGTTTTGTTGAATGTGTTCAATGAATTCCACAGGATATAGGCACTCGATTATGCTCCATATACGAAGAAATATGTTCGGTTTGGCCCAAACAACCACATCGATATACAGTTCTTCACGTGCGATGCGTTACAATTTCTTCACACTGTTCTTCAACTGTTCTTCAACATTGTTGACGATAGAAATGGACAGTATGTTTCAGAGAAATATTTGCACTAAATTAAACAGTTCGTGTGACCAGTTCACTATGGTTTTCACGTTTCTCCTGTCTGGCGCAGAATGTAAGCTGATAGAACATTTAACATCAACAATGTTAGGTCCCAACTATATACAGTGAGTGAGTGATAATAGATGGTGACAATATCTTCTTGACCCTAAACTACATCTAACAGTCCTTCTGTATCACGGAAAAGACATTATCAGTTGTGCAAGTTTTAATGCAAATCAAACTGACAGATCTTGTCTTTTTTTCGAAACAAAGAGATATTCTTCTCTCTTTTTTTTCTCTCTTTTTTTTCACACCAGCAGCTTAACACAATCATGAATGCAGTACGCCGGGTGTAAAAGGCAAGACCCATCTTTCGTCTCACCTCCCTGGTACAATGCATTTACACACACACACACACACACACACACACACACACACACACACACACACACACACGTGTGTGTGTGTTCTCGATGGTAACACTACAGTATCACAAGTATGTGAAAAAGATTCGTTTTGGATTACACCGTTTATCATGTTTTGTTGTTTGTTTGTGTGCTGTGTTTGCTGTTTGTTTGTTTCTTTCTTTCTTTCTTTCTTTCTTTCTTTGTTTTTACTCTGATAAAAATAGTTCGGTTATCATGTCATGCTGCCAGATTGCTAAACATAGGTTTATACCATGAAGTGTATTGTAATACGCCTACAGAAGCAGATGCAGATCAATATTATAATTCTGCAGGAGCTAGGGAACATACTGCCTTGGAATCAGTGACGTTCACAAAGGTCAAAGAAAGTACGCTGACGCGCACGCGCTCCCTGCTGTAGCCTACGCGCTTACGTTGCCATGCTCACTTATGACGTATCACTTATCTGCACTTTTTTGGGTGTCATGAAAAAAAGTGTGTACCAAAACATAAGGGCTGGCAAGAAAATGAAGTCGGACGACCAAAGCAAAGACAGCACAAATTAAACGATTGTTAAAAGTCCTCAAGCAAGAATTCAACGTGTCAAGTTTCAAGACTGAAGCAACATTGGTCAAGAAATTGGACTGTACAACACATGCTAAACAAAATATTGGTTTCTAGGCATGTGGAAATGGTTGGAGTTTAATTTGAGGAATAGGCCCGACATCGGCGAACAATATAATCGTATCACTCGAAGATACGCAGATCAGTAACAACAACAAAACGATAAAAAAATGTCGTCAAGTCTACCGAAGCAGACCGGCCCGGGATCGTCGATGTCAGATGCATTGAGGGACCCGGGCACGGCAGGCACGGCAGGCACGACGTCGGTGCGGCGTGTGATCAACGAGGAAGTCATGCTCAGTAGGAAGGGCTACACGCTCGGGCTGATGCTGGGGGAGGGCTCGTATGCCGCTGTCTACTCCTGTCAGCTGAATAACAACCGCGGCAAGTGCGCCATTAAGATTGTCAATCGCAAGAAGGCGCCGAAGGATTTCCTGGAGAAGTTTCTACCCCGAGAAATGAAGATCCTCAGTCAAGTGAAGCACAGGAACATCGTCAAGTGCTACGATATCTTTGACACCGGCAACAAGGTATTAGCATGCTTTGCTTTCGAGAGGTGATGCTACGTGATTGATAAACTATGTCTTTATTTATTTTTTTATATTTTGAAAAAAAAAAAGTCATGTGGAAACGATGTCAATCTGTCAATAGTAATGGGATGATTCTATAGTTATAATATTGAAACAAGAAATGTCAATTTGAGTGAGAAACTCTTATTTACAAAAGTTAGTTAGCCATATATAGGCCTATCGATATCAATCAATATCACTTCTTGGCCTTTTGGCTAAGATCATGTGTAGCATCTTATTGATTATGATGTAGCCATACATATTGAGAGCTCCCACTAACTGAGTTATTCAGCCAGCATTATGTTGTGCGTGCAATCAACACATATCTCCACAAACAAACATTCAGGCATATAAACAATAAACACAAGAATCCCAAATAGTGGGAATATAATCATAATCCTACTCAGTAGGAGTATGAGAGAGCGCGCAATGAGAGAAGCGTGTATGAGATCGTCTCAACCTTGAGTAGGACTGTACTGTGGCGGTGTAATAAAGTAAATTATTAATAGCATTATGAGTTTCGAGCAATGTATTTCAATCATTTTCATTGTTCAAACTAAGATTAGTGATTGCACTCCGATGAGTACATTGTCATCTTATACTAGTAGACCATAATTGTCCTTTCACCGCGTTTGCCATTTCTATAATCTTAAGGGATACTGAAACAAAGAAAAGACCTCCCGACGTCCAAAGGACTACTTTAAATTTTTGGACAATCACTCCTTAACACTCCTTAACATTTTACCGCTGATCTATTATTTTTTTAGGTGTACATGGTGTTGGAATTGGCGGGCCATGGGGACTTGTTGGATTACATCAAACTCCGTCGCTCCCTCTCCGAGGACAAAGCCCGTGCTTTCTTTACGCAGATGGTGGATGGAGTGTCCTACATCCACAGTCTTGGGATCGTTCACAGGTGAGTTGATAATTATCATGAACGCTGGTTCTTTGGACTTTGGTGTGATTCTGTTGATTTACTATCGCCCATTGTTAGTGTCATCACAGAGTTCTGTATAATGTGGCATTTTAGGATGTACAAAATCGTGTGGTCAAGAGCGTTCTCTTTAAGTCGGTATAGTATCTATAGTTTTGGTTGAGATGCGGATTCAGGTTTTGACTTTTTGCAAGATAATTAGAAACTACTTATATGAAATATCAAAGAGCATACAATTCTAAGAGGGATTGAAAGTTGATTTGATGGAAATTGGTTTTGAAATGGGCGAGATATCCAAAAACAAAGTAAAACAAAGTGGTCTTAATAAAGGTGGAACGCACCTTATTAGGACCTCTTTGCTTCTGATTGATATCTCGGCCATTTCAAAACCAATTTTCATCAAATAAACGTTTAATTCCTCTGAGAATTGTATGCTCTTTAATATTCCACATGATTGGTTTCTAATCATCTTGCAAAAAAGTTAAACCTTGAATCCCCATCATAACCAAAACGACCACCCCTTTAACATGACTATATATAATGTATCGACTTTCTGCAACGACTGCATGCATGCTTTATAAAGTAATTATCAAGTTGAAATGAAAAACCGACAAAGGACTTTAAGGTCCACGAGTAGAATTTTTAATGTCAAAATCTCATGAAGATGTCATGAGTGTTTTGTAAATTGCAGTTATTGTAGTTGTAACGGCATCAGCGGCTATAGGGAAACAACTAATCAGCTTTGCGTGTCTATAAATTGCCGCACAGGTATCCATTGTCATGATTGCAATAGAAAATATTCTGGTTATCATCGGTATGTTATACGAAACACGCCCCAGAAATATCACAAATTAGGCTCCGAAACATTTCGTATCTGTAGAAGATGTAATCATGACTCAATCTCCATCATAATCCAGAAAGAGTATTTGTAATGATTTCTATGTGCTTCACTTAAGATATTGCGATATAAGATTAAAATGTATACTTTATGCCATATCTTGGATGTAATTCCTTTATTTTTCTTCTGACAGGGACATGAAATGTGAAAACATCTTGTTGGACAACATGAACGTGATAAAGATCTCAGACTTTGGTTTTGCACGATTCATGGAGCCGCGGGATCTGAGCAAGACGTACTGCGGCAGCGCAGCCTACGCCGCTCCAGAAATACTAAAAGGAAACATGTACAACGGTGAGTAAACAAACAATATTTTTTGTTTACCTTTCTTGTCTGTATTTTTAACATGGAATTTTGTTGAGACACTCTTAATTAAAAGGTTTCATGCTCTCAAGGAAATGACAATGCAGTTTCAAAATGTAACATGTAATTACACTCATTATTGTATAATTGCGATTAGAAAAAAAAAAATCTGCTCCGTCCTTAAGTTGACAATAATAAAAAAAACTGAAATCTTTATGACAGAACTGTTAAAGTTTCGTGAAAGAAAATAAATGGAAAGATAAAGCTTACAATGTTTTCGCGAAATAGAGCTATTGGTCAAATGCCAATCACACACGGAGATAATATCATTTCAATTGCCTGTCACATCTTCCACTGGATGGCACACATAATAAAATGGTATGAAACGACCCCTTCTCTCATATGTCCCTTCCATTTTACAATATCAGAATTCATTGATCGTTGCTCCTTTGGAACTTTGATGCAAAGGATAAAGTTTCTTCACGATGAAATATCTCTTTTAAAAAAAAAGTTTTAGTGAAGATATGACTAGAAGACTTGTGAAGCAGTGATTTCATTGCCTCATCTAATTTGCATGTTTAATGACTGCAACTTATATAACTTTTCATAAAAAAATAGTGAAGCCTTTGAAATTCCATAACCTTCCTTTTTTTTTTTTTGTCGGATGCCAGTTATACATCAGCTTGGTTGCAGTTTGTTATTCCGAAGGTTCGTTAATCTGAAATGATATAAGATCCCTTATTCCGAATGTTCATTAATCCGAAAATGAAAGATAGATCGAAATCCCCGAGATTCGTTAATCCGATGGGATAGGTCTGTTATTTCGACGGTCCTTATAATCGGAAAAGGAAAAAAGGTTCGTTATGCTGAAGATTCGTCAATCCGAAAATGGAAAAAAAAAAAAAGCTCGTTATTCCGAAAGTTACGTAATCCAAAAATGAAATAAGGTTCGTAATTCCGAAGGTAATTCGTCTGTACGCATCTTCTTGGGGATTTACGAACCTTCGGAACAACAAACATTACCCCTAAATGGTGGGTTCGGCACTATGCACTCGAAAAACGATTCAAACATTAAGTGGATGATCAAGGACCAGGTCGATCAGCGACTCTGCTTTCGACTTTATTCTATTCATTAAGGTCACCTCCTAAATAGGGTAGATTTATACTTGAACACCTCTCACGATTTTGACCATGGCAGCCAAGATGATTTTGCAATCATAGTCCAATATTTCTCCCTATGATCCTTATCATGTATTCTACACTCTGTGCTATGTCAGGCAAGGCATACGACGTCTGGAGCCTGGGCATCATCCTGTACATCATGGTGTGCGGCACCATGCCATTCGATGACTCCAACATCAAGCGGATGATCAAGGACCAGCTGGACCAGCGACTCTGCTTCACCAAGAAGAAGGAAGTCTCACTCCTCTTCAAGGACGCCATCTTTGCCATCCTGCAGCCGATCGCCGACAGGAGGTGAGGGAGCTCTTTATGGTTTATGGGAGAGCCTTAAGGCTCTAGTATATGGGAGATGCATTCAGCATAATATTGTTATAACCAAACAAACAACACAGTGAAAGTTCTCTCAAGATCAGGGCCCCGTTTTATCAAAAGATATAATCGATTATAAATTTCCTTACGACACAGGCTGCCATGGAAATCAACTATATAATCAATTATAAGTCTTCATAAAACTGCTAGGGCCAAGATACAATAAATGGCGATTTGGGAATGTTAACGTTCCATGTCTTATCAGGAAACAGAGATATCACCATGATACAACGTCAAGTTTTATTTTTAGAGCGTGCATGTGTGTGTGTGTGTGGGGGGGGGGGGGGGTTGACAAGGATAGTGCTCGTGGTTAATTCAAGGGTTAATGGTTACACCCATCCCTCTCCCTCCCGCTATTAATGACTATACATGTAAAATATTTGAAATGACTGTCGTTAACAAACCCATACAGTTTGCATCACTTCCCATTGCCAATATCTTTAAAGGTACTGCAAACAGTCTGTTCAAGATACAGTATGACCCCCTCCCCCGCCAAAAACAAAACATAACAAACCAAAGCAAAACACCTATAAAAATCGCTTTCAATGCCAGAATTAATAAGAATAGACATGACAATTTGTACTTTCTACGTAACTTGATTAGACATTCGTAAATCATTTATTGCACTTTGCAGACTAAAAATTGACGAAATACCGCTACATCCGTGGATGGAAGGGGGAAATGCTGCCTCGACGTCGTCCGGCTCTAGCCAAGGCAATTCCTCGTCGGGGTTCAGCGCCTCCACTAGCATACCGCCAAACCATCTGATCACCGCCAAGCCGTCGCAGCCCCCAACCCCAACCCCGGCCACCAGTAATCTGGCGGACAACGAGCGCGTCGTCGGAAACAACAACGCGGCGACGCGCTCCACCCCGCCATTACGCGAAGACCGTTCGTCCGACTCCACTAGCCGATTCGCGCAGAATCAGACTCGCCGCAAAACCAACGCCGAGCCTGGAGCGAGTGCGGTGTCGTCAGCAAGTCAGGGCAGCACCAATTCGCCCATGACGTCGCGCACTGTGGATGTGGGCAGGTCGGGTCGCGGTGGCGGTCATCGTGGAAGGGCCACGCCTACTCCAACACCAAAGAGACAGCCTCGAAACCACACTTGAACACTCATCGGCTGACGCACACACTTTGTTCTTGTCCATTACCATCTTTCTTCAACCAAGTTGTTCTTTCCGATGTATGAAAAGAACTAGAACTACTTGGAATAATTCACCCGCAACGAAATAATGTTTATTAACATCTTTAACAAAGTCCTGTTCTTTCCCGGTTACAGGATCAAAATGTACAGAACTTCTGTCAGCACGAGCTTACTAACATGACCCAATGTCCCTATTTCTCTTTATCATTAACTCCAAGTATGGACAAAGCCAAAGCATGAATCAGGATTAATATAAACTAAATATGAATAATATGAATATGTCACCAAGTGCTCCTGACAGCTCAACTTTATCATTAGCTGTATCTTTATAGTAGTGATGAAAAAAAAATCGAAATTTTGTATCGAAATTTTGTAAATTTGCACTAACAGGCAATGGCTGCGCATATAAGTTGATAGCAGTGGCCATGCGTCATGGTGCAATATTTAGATAAGGAGGCATCTTAATATTAATTTACGTGAGTACATAGTGATGAGATTAAAATCTTTGCTGTATATATCATCATGACATGCAAAGGACTGCAGTGTTCTTAATTTGTCGAGTGTCTCTCACTAGTAAAAATAACCCTCTGGATCAAATATGGACACTTCTTCCTTGTTTGTTTGTTAGTTTCATTTCCATCTGAGAAGATGGCTGGACAGCCAATATTCAGCTGCAATCGCTGGTCTTCCATGGGGTCCAGTTTGGATGTAAGGCGGGACCACTTTTTCGGGTTAAACACTCTATATCAAGGATCCTTAACACCAAGTAAGTTTTTGTCTGTGATCAAAAGACATGATGGCCGTATCTCACATTCACAAAAGAAGCAAATTGTCGCCTTCACCTTTTTTTAACTTCTTATACTTTACTACACTCCTGACAAGTACAAACTTTCATTCCATATATTTCAGACAAAAATATATTTGTTTTGTACACATTAAAACTTCACCTCAAAATATCAGTCCGTTGTGGCAACTCAATTACCACAGAGAGGCACAAACATAGTAGATTTCTTTCCTTGCACTCTGTGACCAACTGCATTCGTCTGTAAGTGGCTATAAAGCAATTGTGGTTCTAAAAATTGGTCTGAGCAGTGGTATTTGCCATATCTTTATTGTCACTTTGCCAGTGCATCTGGTGATAATGAGTTGCAAGGAAATCACAGAATTGTTTCATATCATATTCTTTCTTTCTTTCTTTCTTTCAAAAGAAGAAGTATGGATCATATACACTAATCAAATAAACAACCATTGGTGTTTTTCATATCATTAGAACATGAGAAGCCAAAGTCCTTTATCAACTGCACAGCAGAAGGGCAAAAGTATGAGGTGACATGTAAACCCACTCATTACCCCCCCCCCCCCCCACCCACCCATCTCCCTACTGATGTATTATGTGGTCACAATTTCAGTATCATGAGCAATGGGGAATGATGTACAAACAGCGGCACAACTTTATGACATTAGAACAGAGATTGGGTCGAGTACTACATTGTTAAAAGACTGCAGAAAGACTCATTATACTGTTATATTTGATTTTCTTTTTTTCTGGGGGGGGGGGGGGGGGGAATAAAATCATCACAGACTGTGGACAGAAAAAGAAGGGAATCCCTTGAAGCCCAAGATTAATCCAATACTCAGCAGAGAAGTAATCATTCAAGTTCCATCAATAAACACTCCAAGCAGATGTGATGGGTGAGTGGAATATTTCTCTGGTAATTCATGAATATGCTTCTCCTTTATCAATAGAATCACTACGATATGATAATTAATATTGACCGGGAAATAAAAGACAAGCAAAGCGTACAAAATCACAAATTGAAGGCATCAATGATATTGTTCATTGAGTGTGTGCAATCATATCACAACAGCGTGTGTGGTGTTAAGAAATTTCCCTCAATGGTTTCATAGATTTTCAAATAATAATACTTTCACACTTTCATACATACTTCCCTATCTTCAGTAAAAAAAAAGAATGTTTTACTTCATCCAAAATGTACTAACTGATCAGAACGCATAGACTCTGTTCAGACAGTAATGAGAATACACACCAATATGCATAGAGTTAATAAAGAGTTGCATAAGATCACATGAAATCAGACACGGTCCCACCTTTTTCCAGGAAATTGATAGTGGGGAAAAGAATTCACATCACAGCAATTTTTTAAACCACAAAGGAGGTGTGATAATGAGTGAATACAACTGTGCTGGCAAAGGAGACATTGCATGCACACAAAAATATATCCCAAGTCAAGAAATTCATATGATGGATATACCAGTAAGGCCAAGAGATGAAAACAAGGTACATATCAAAATTGAGAGAGTATATCAAAATCAAGGTGCTGCACAACCACAAGATTAAATGCATATTGCAATTTCTGCATGGCATTTGAAAAATCGCCAATTCAGTCAGACAACTCTAGAAAGCAATAAGTACATATTGCTGTAAATACTTGGACGGATTAGAAAATTGATCAATTTTATGTTCCATGAGAAAAAATTATTCCAACATGGATGGATGGATTAAAAAAAAAATGATCACTGTATGTCCCATACGATATAATCCAAAATAGATGAATTTTGTACCGTTTAGAACATAAATGACATTATACATGGTCGCGATGCATACAATTACATAATATCTAAAATACTTCGATAATTTTTGTTTATATGGCACACACAACTGATAATATATATATATTTTTTTGTGATTAGTGTATAATACCTATCACAGCACGGCATAAGCTGCTAGAAGCAATAAACCTCTATACAATTCATCCTCAGAAATGGCAGGACTATCCCACAAAAATACTCGAGTAATTGGTAACTTTCCATCGCCACAACATCCTTGCCACATTCATCAAAAGTCCTGATATCTGATGTCTTTTGTTTCCTGTGATGGCAATCATATTACCAAAAGTAGAATGGCTGAATTCAGTTTTGGTACAGAAATTACTAAGCACAACATCATCTCTGATTTATAAAAATGATAGCAAACTGTTCAATCACAGCTTCATAAGTCACGTCCGTCTCTTATTCTCAACTGTAATTACCTTTCTTTTTGCATATCTAGATGACATACTGCATAGAACAAATTCATGGAATGAGCACATATAGTGTCAATAAAACTCAAATATAAATAATATATAAAACTAGGACATTTATGGAATGTCATTTTAGCTACTCACTTGACTACAGCAAAGTAAATGGAAGTGAGGTATAACTCCTAGTTAATACCTAGTGTAGTTTCAATATTTGAGGTGGAAGAAGAAAGATATTGTTACTTGAGCAATGCAACCTGCTCACGTATCTGCTCTCATACCATTAAGCATAGATTGTTGTGAGTCACCCAGTGAGGACTAACAAATGATGTTGATGAGAATACATAATTGCGATTTCTATCATAGTCTGAAAGACTTTTTTGTTTGAAGAACTAAATAACGCAAATAGGCATAGCATGATATTACGTACAGCTCTTTGCACAATACAGAATTGAGAATGAGTGTTTCTACTCTAATGCTATTATCTAGTTTTCATCTTTCTTCACAAAGATTGAAGATAATAGTGGTACTTGTTATTGCTTTTAACTGGTAAGCTTGTTTTGATATATTAACCAAGTATCATAAAGATGATAGTTATGATATAATCAGTTTCTTATGTGAGGATTCCACACATTGCAGTCAATGATTAATACTTCAGTCTTGCCCATGGTCCTACTACAGCTCTGATAATTCAGAATGATGAGCCCACATGTTTTCGTTTTGTTTTGTTTTGTTTTGCCTTGTTTCTTAAACCAAAACATGACTGGAGCACGCAGTGTCACTGGTATTACCAGTGGTGTGTGTTCAATACACTGGATATAAAAAGCGTGGATTCACTGATAGCCAATATGATCTGTAGATCAGTTTGGGGCAAAAACAAGTAGTACATCTTGATGTACAAGCTGCTTCAGGGGGCCAAATCAAGCGAGTGAACTGAATACATGAATATAAGAAAGACAAAAGTCTAATGGAGAGAATTTTGAGGAAAAAAATAACATTCTTCTATTTTAAATTTTTAGTTATGGAATGTTATGTATGCAAGTTGTAATGTAAAGCAGTCATTTGAATGATTATCTATATTTGCATTGATTACTTCTCAAGGGGTCTCCAAAAATAATAGTCAAATTGGGACTTTGTCCATTCTAATATTTAGATATTCAATTGTCAGCAGTAGGATAAGATAAAGCTGGCCAGAGCTATCACTCCTCTTCCAAAACATGGAACCTCAATCTTGGTGTAATATGCGCCACAGACTTTCTGTCGGTGGGGAAGACACCATAAGGCAAGTACCCCCTCACTTTGCAAGCTTGTCTGGCTGGTGGCGCCGTGGGGAGGGTGCCGGGGACCGACTCATGGGTGATACGGCGCCTCTCTTCTGCCCTTTGCCCTGCTGAGAGATCACAGTTAAACCACCAGAGATGATCATAAGATATACTGTATATCACCTTACTGATATATATGTTCAACATCTACCTCTGATTTGTAGAAGACCTCATTAAAAAGAAAACAGTACACCTAGTGCTATATGGTGCATGATAATCTACAGTACTGTTAAGGCATAGATATTCAAGTCGTGCAGTAGACTCTTGGACACATCACTCTGACTTTTGATGTTGTACTTTGATGACTCTGCTTGGATTGGAAATAGCATATAAGCAGAGCTTGACATTAGCAGTGGCCTGAGGCCACTAAAAAGTGTTGTTGGGCCACCAAATTGATCTTTTGGTGGCCCAAACAGACAACTAGGATTCAAATCAGATTGTTACTTTTGCTTTTATTTCAAGCCACTACATATCTTTTTCATATTCAAAGATTTTATGTTTAGTGTCGATCCCAGACATAAGGTTGTATATTTCCAAGAACTATACTCAGTTTCTCCTTCGTTATGTATCGGGACTTCAAGTGACACCAGTCAATAAATCATCTAAAGGATTAGTAGATGCATGATATGTGTGCATCTACCAACAAGACTGCAATGAATCAACTTAATGCAATTTCTTTGGCAAATAAACAGCAATGAAACATGTGTGCTACTTACATCTAACTCAAACTTCATAATCACATTTTTGTTGCTGAATTACTGATTCTATATATCAAGTTATGTCATGCAGATAAACCAGATTGCACTTTACCATCATCTGTAAATTCTAACAGCAAATATCCCTAGGAAGGTGTTTGTATATTAGCCTGACAGAGTTGTTACATTACTCTCACCTTTGTTGAGACTTCTTTAGTGGGTGATGGCACCCTATTGCTCTTTGGTGCCGGTCCAAACAGGTAGGAATTGTCGGCCATGGCTGAGTTGCTGTACTCCATGGGAGGGGTCTTCAATCTTTCTGGAGTCTTCACCTACATAAGTAACAGAAGAGTAAACAAAATGAAGTTTTAGGGGTGAAGAAAGAAGTCTTGGGCAAACTTATTTGAGGGGATAAAATCATCTGAGTATTGCAAGTTCATCTCCCATCACATTCTTGCAAATTATTACCCAGAAAGAATATAACAAAATTGGGGAGCTTTGAGGGACCTCCAAGAGGATATGGTGCACACTGGCAATAATACCTGCCAAGCTTGTAGAAAATTGGACCATGCATTTTCAAAAGAAGATCAAAATGTAAAAACTGACCCTATATTCGATCCTGACCTCAAGGGGGACACCCCTGGGGCCCGTTTCATAAAACTTGTCATCAGTGACAAGTTGTCATAGATGTGACAAGCTACTGAAATCCTTGCATCTGATTGGCTGAGAGCAAATTTGTCATAGAAATGCAGCAGTTGTCACTGATAACAAGTTTTATGATACGGGCCCCTGGATCTGCCTTGAGAAAATTTGAAAGCACTATCACTAATGTCCATTGGAATAACTTGTTTTTCTGAAGAAATCTTTATCAAAGATTCCTTAATTTGGATGCATTGAGTCTTTGGCTCAGGTGAGCTAAGAACCAAAATTTGTAAATAATCACAACAATTTTCCCCTATCAAATTTCTATATGTTTCATGATGAGATTTTGTTTATGTGCTAAAATGTATGTGACATACATGTTTTATTAGTACATGTATTTTTTTGCTTTGATCTAAAAATATGAAAGCCAGTTTAGTGCCCAGCAGGGTCCTATGAAATTATCAGCCTATGAAATTAAGGGCCTCAAATGAAAGAGAAATTTTCAGTTTATCTCATGAAATACTGTTGACAATAATCATAATACAAAGGTAGAGCAATAAAAGCAGAGAAATGTGTTTTCTCAGAATTAATGAGTTAAAAAACTGACCCTGTAGACTGGCAGAGCTCTGAAGACAGCCCCTAGGCTCATCTCCCCAGTCTTGAAGCTTGTCAGGTGGTTGTTGTAGAAGTGAGGTTTCTGCAGCGCCTCAAAAAACTTCTTCTCCTCTGGTTCCATCTTCTTGGTCCGAGTCTCCTGGTAGGCTGATCGGCGGAATGGTTTCCACCTATCAAATGAGAGAAGAAGTTTGTGAAAGTTGTGAAAAAATATCTAATGGTTGGCCGATTAGAATCTGACCAAACTGATGCGTACATGATAGCTTCTGCACATTAATATATTCTTTCTGCTGGTATTATTTTCAGCAGCGTAGGCACTTTAGCTCTATTAGTAGGGATTTTGATGAATTGACTGAAGAATGACACCAGTTATTTCATGTCATGATCAATACACTGAAAATGTTAATTTCACAATCTCAGAGATTTGTACAAGCATACTACTACAGGCATACCATAGAATGAAGAAATACAGAAAGAAAGGAGACCGGCCAAAAAATGCTTCAATTAATTAGCATTAACCCTTTTGATACGGGAACCTGGTGGCCCGTTCATTAAGTTTACGGGGATTTCAGAATTCAGTATTGAATGGATTAAATGATCTTTTTTTCCACAGAAGCAAATGAACAGCATCAAAAGTCTATTCAAGAGAAAATAACTGTTTTCTTCAAGGATATGCAAAATCATTCACTTTGTTTGTTGCTTGTTTACACTTTCATATTCATACATCTGTTGAGAAATATGTGCAAGCAGTCATTGTATCATAAAAGCTGATCAATTACCGACCGCCATGTATCTGGAAAATGGGAACAAGGAGTCATGATAGATGAACATGTTTTGTGTTATTGCATCGATCCAAGAACGACAGAAAAGCTCTCCTCACTTGTCATTGTCGAAGATGAGGGGATACTCGTAGCTCTGAGTGTTCTGCTTCTTTTTCTCGCTCTCTCTTCTCGGAGGTAGCAGAGGGCGCTCCGCAATGTCGTAGGGAAGGACGGGCTCACTGGAACTCTCTGCGCTGGGGTAGTTCCATGGTCTATGCTGGCCAAAGAACCCCATGAAATGACTCCTCTGTGGTGCATCGGCATACCACACCCTGAGAAAACAATTAAAATCACCAGAAAAATGAAAATATAACACGAGAGAAGACATGCTTGTAAGTCTCCCATAAGACTTCAGAAACAGCAATGGAGTATCTCGTGAAGTTTGCTACCAATTGTGATTACAGATACCATTAATTGTTCCTATTTAGTATCAACAAAAAATCCAGCATATTCTCTTTCAATTTCAGTGTTTTGGTCATATAATTTTCGTAACATGGATTAATTAGTCAAATCTAATCTCATCTAATCCTATTCACAACCAATTACAGGCAATCTCTAGGCAACATAGTTAGTAAGGCACACAAGTCATAACTTCCTTTTTGCTTTGAGCTGTCCCTATATCATGGTTGTGAAGAACAAAAGAATCCACGTAGCCATGGATGAAGAAGAGACTCACCTGACAGATCCATCAGTGGAGCCAGATATGATGATCTTCATCCTGTCGATGTAGATCAAGCTCACAATCTTACTGAGGTGTCCTCTCCAGCTGATCAGCTGCTGTACTGCCCCCTACAGGCGAAATCATGAGAGAGAAAGAGAGACTTCTAGCCTGTGTATCATTAGCAGACATGTAATTATGATTGCTACGATCTCCGAAAGCCTAAGCTTATACAGGTGTAAACTGGATTAGTTTCACATAATTCATGTCAGTTATTAAAATAGTATGCAGGAAATCAGTAACCTGAGAAGTCTACAACACCCTACCCCCCCCCCCCCCCACACACACACACACAAACATACAAAAAAAAGAGGAAAAAACAAACAAATTATGTGCAGACAAGAAAAGTAGACATATAACTGATGAATTGGGAGACAAAGAAGAGATATTCACAAAACATTAACATAAATCATGAAAATATAGTCAGGTACCTATAGTAGTGTCAAACTGCAAAGATGAGTGAACAAAATGAGAGAATAGAAGTAGGGATACTGACAACATTGGTATCCAAATTTCATCATACCAAATATTGATACCCTGAGCTGTCATTGCAAAGACACAAAAAACCCAGCCATTATCAAACAAGTATTTACAGTTTCTCTATTGTGGACAGGCAGGAAAGAATTGCATTGAATAAAAGAAGCTTGGAATATGAAGTTTTCAATCTCACCTGTTCTGCATTCAAGGGGTCCTCGAGAAGCACTGCAATATTCCACATGGTTATGTAACCCTCTGAGAATAAATGACACAACAACAGAGTTTATTACATTGACAGTAACTACATTAACCCTTCGTTCTGATGTTACGTAATGTTTTGCATATGCATGTCAACCCGAAAACGGCTCTAATTCATGATATCGTGTGCAAATCCAATGCATATTGTGTTTTTTTTTTGTTAAATTGACATAAATTATATCATTTCAACTTTAAATCATTGAAATTAATAAATTCTAAAGTAGATAACCTTGGGAGAGTGCCTGCAATAAATTTTGGGAAAAAAACAATAGAAAACAAAGGGTTGAAAAAACAATGAAATACATAAGAAATTAACAAAACAATAAAAAACAAAAGAAATTGATTTTGATTGTGCTATTTTTTTACAAGAAAATTGTTTAATGTGTCTTGAGGAATTCTGATGCAAAAATTTAGAAATCCTCAAGTCTTTTTAATGGAGTTACAGGGGAGAATATGATTGCATGCATAAATTTGCATAATTAATTTACTAAAAATAGAGAATCAATACTTTTGGATTGTATGACTGTGTAATCTTGTAGTTGACATCCGGCTCTATGTTCAGGCAAAATTTTGCGGCAATCGCGCCATCAGCGGCCGAGATCTGAAGGGGGGGTCAAATTGACCCCCCCTCAGTAAAAACTTGGTCTCAAATAGCCCAGTTAGAATAGGGTTAAATGGGAAACTCAACAATTTACAATGTAAAGTCTATCAAATGCAACAACAAAAAAAGAAATGTAGGAATTTCATTAAAATTGGTAATCAGCGAGGTGAATTAATGATAGCCAAGAACAAGGAAAGCAGTTTGTAATGAAGATCTCAAGACAACTTATCATCTCATTGGTGAAGTCTTGACTGCGGTGTAGATGCAGGACCCCTGATTCTTCACCATATATTCCATCCTATGCCCGTTTAATTTCCAACAGACATGATTCTTAAACATCACAGCATTGAAATGTCATTATCTCAAGCTACTATTAAACCAGAAATTTTTGCGAGCATGAAACTTTCGCGAGCCAAGATTTGCGAAAGTAGAATCACGTGATAGTTTTTGTCTACAAGATACATCGAATGCCAGTTACCAATTCGTAACTCTTTCATGCCGCAAATCTTTCTGGTTTTACAATAGTTAATGGTTTCACTGCTTGGATATTTTCAGACGTGAAAAGAAAAAAACAAACAAACATCATTTTCTAATGAAAAAGAGATATACAGTCAAACAACAAAAGGAGATCATTCATGACTCACTCATGTCGCCGGTGATAAGAAGGTTGCAGTCCTCATCTGAACACAATGATGTGACAGGTGAGCCTTGTCTCTTGGTCACAGCACTAAGCATTCGTGCCACCTCTCCCTGAATGACACAAAGACATGGAAAAACATAGAAACAAATACACTTTTTGTTCATAACATTTACAGAAATGTTTTGGAACTTCTGTCTTAACTGACATCGTAATCTTGAATCTACGATCTTTAATGAATATAGCCCGAATCCGTGAGGCGGTTTGTGTATTATTGGCATGGGCAGCGCCATTTACTGCGGTGTCCCGGCCGACCCCCTCCCACTCCCCCACCCCCCTCCACGCACGGAACGAAAAACTGATACATGATTGCTTTAGCCAATAGGCGTCTCGTACTGAGTGCACGAACGCTTGCTTAATGCGCAAACCTTTGTAACAAGTGCACATACTCCTGCTACAAGTGCGCGATAAACATGTTGCCCGGGGGGTGGGGGAGAGGAGGGGGGGTAGGCTGGGACACCGCAATTTGAGCTAATGGCTGCGTCCAGTGCCACAAATTGTCTGCTGCCCTCAACGAACCCGAATTGGTCTATAGATAAAGAGAACATTAAGTTGGATGTCCTCACAGCACACTTACGTTTCATGCCATGAAGTGGTTTCTCCCCTCAAAAGTAAACTTTTAGAATATCTCACTTTGACAACATATTCATAACTATATATCTGCTGCAAAAAAGTTTTACCTATATGGACTTTTAGGTAACAGGAGCTATTCATCTCAGTGGTCAAGAATCAGATAGAGGCGCTTGATTGATGTCAGTGATCATTACAGGAGCTATGACTAGATACTGCACAGGCAACAGGTGGATGCAGTTCAGTGATTATCTTGCAAATGAAGAGTCATTCACCTCTTTGGTCAGGGTCCATGATATTTGCTCCTGCGAAAATTGCTCCCACAAAATATCTGCATGCTACTGACCCCCATCCTAATCCTCAAATCAACAGAGACTCCAACCCTAAGCACCTTCTGATCTGGAGATTCTCCCGCCTGAAACCCCTAGCAAACGGGAGACTCCAACTTGATGTGCACGAAGCACATATCACGAGCACGAAGTTCCATGCGGTCTAGGGTTCTAGATGCTCTCTCGTGCTATCTAAGGCTTATTTTTCAACATACAATGAAATTAAGTAAGAAATCATTTCAAGCGGGAGAAATTAAATCTCAAGCGGGAGAACGGGAGATTCTGCAAAAATGGGCTTTCGGTGGTAGATCTCCCGTCGAAAATGGGAGAGTTGGAGTCTCTGCATCAAAACAGCTAAGAGAGGATTCCATTCTTGTCAAAGGAACAACAGAGGTAATTGGTGACTGGCTACTGCTACTCACCTCCATGGTCCAGAATCTGATGAAGGAGTCGGCGTGGACTGACACCAGGACGGGTTCATACTCCGTCACCAGCATCTTGGCGTTGGGGTCCACCGTCCCTGGTTTGGTGCCACCTGTTCTCTGCGGGCTCCGTCCTCCTCCTTCTTCTTCATCCCCATCTCCCTTCTCCTCGTCCCCCTCCATCCCTCTCTCCTCTTCTGCCTCCTTCCCCTCACGGTCCTGAGGCGCTGGTGCATCCTCGTCCCCGACCACATCATCATCCCGGGGGCGTGGCGTCTTCCCCTCTTCATCCTCCAACCTCTTCTCCACCTCCATCTCTTCCTCCTCCTCCTGCAATGAAAGTGGTGATCTCCCATTAACCCATTGAAGACGGACTGATTTTGCCACAACACACATTTCCCAGAGACACTTGCCCGAGTATACTCGGGACTCGTCCTCAATGGGTTAATGACAGACAGACATCTACTAACTCCCTAGTAGGTCATCTTGAAAACACAGTTGTGAAACAGAGGAATGCTCGTTTGGATTCATATTCCATAAAAAGAGCAAATACTAAACAAAGAGATGCAAGAATATCGACAAACACAGAAGATCCACCAGACTTCAGCAGTACAGGCAAAGATCTCGATCTGCTCTTCAAACGAGTCATGCAAGAAGCGTTATACACAGCAGCATCGGGAACATGGTATCTTTTCTGCTTGAGAAACAGTTTTACAGCCACATGGAGGAAGCACATTGGTCATTTGTAAAACCTATAGTGTTGACAATGAGAGACTTGTGCTACAGCCATATGCACCTAATGAATGAACTTGGTTGAGTTCATAAGCTTAACCTAATATGGCTCTTACTTCACATGATTACTGCATCATGACTTCTTGAAAATACCTATCAAATTGACCACAGTCTAATTTGCATCTGGGCTCTATTAACATAAATGAAACATAAAAAAATGCAGTATGACTGGCACCCTAGGAGTTAGGTATAACTATTCTTGAAGCAGCACTCACCACATCTTTCATTCGCTGCTCCCTCCTGGAAGCTGGCGGAAGATCTTCCAGATCTTCATCATCCTCCCGCAACTCACTCAAACCTCTATCTCCACCATCAGGAGGAGATGAGCTTGTGCCAGGACGTCGACCAGTCAGAGTTCTGGACACAGGAAAATGAGAGAGTATCAACATTTTTTTTTTATACGACTCGCAATAATTTCTTTTAACACAGGAGAGACTACATCATCTTTAAAAAGAACAAAAAAAAAAACCTAACAAACAACAGGTAGCCCAAGACACAGAAGATTAGATCATTGATTCTGCAGCAGATCTTCCTGAATAACTTTAGGGTTCATTTGTTCTATAATCTACACATTTAGTGCAACTATAAACAGGAACTCTACAGTCACCATTAAGAAGGGGAGGAGCAGAGTATGACATATAAAATTCAATTTTTCATTGCCATGGCAGCCAGGACACTCACTTGATGTAGGCTGGATCAAGCCTTCTGGTCCTATGGATGAGGAACTTCATCATGTAGATTTTGTGAGGGTTTGGGGTCTTCAGTCTGGTCTCTTCATCATTGGTGGGTGGCATCAGAGGCATTTCAAAACTGCAAAGGTCAAAGGTTAAGCATTGCTATTTTAGAAATATCTACATATTCATGAGGTCTTTATTCATGCATAATTCAGATATGAAGTGATAATTTCTAATATATATCTGATTACAATTGCTATCAACAGAAAATTATCATCCTAGGTGAACTTTCAATTTTACATCCAATAAAAGATGATTCAGAAAGCCTTTCTGGTCTCTGAGAAAATGTTGTATCATTTCCACTTCGAGATGTGAAACTTTTTTTTATTTTTTGCTAAATTTAAGCCAGCATGAACATCAACATCTACTGAAAAGAATGGGAAATGCCATTTTTTTTTCTTTTTTTCTGTCTCTGTAACATACATGTTCTCGATGGTTCCCTTAGTGACGTCCCAGAGGATGATGTTGCCATTGGTGCAGCCAGTTGCTAACAGGTCCGGCTCTAGAAATGTCATGCAAGTCATCTCATAGTGCTGCAGAATGTCCACCTGCCATTAACCAAGGAAAGAAATGATGCAATTGCTCTGCCATAAATTGTAAAGTTAAGACAAGACGATTTATATTGTAATATCATGACTATCATAATACTGAGATTGAATAGTAAATCAAAGTCACTTTCTAAAGATCACACCTTCCAAATTACGTTACAAAAGATACCAGTTTTCAGGAAATATTGCCCAAGAGTGATACTGCTTATTGGGCTTCTACAGGAACAAGGCAATCGCCAAATTGTGTCTCGCCCATTCGCGTACAAGGAATCAATATTTTTTATAACTCCCAGAAGTTAATTGACCTGCTTATGACCTTTGACCTTGTGGTGACCTTCAACACCCTAAGGGACATTTACCATCCAAGTTTGGTCACAAACAGACAAAGGGATCAAAAGTAATGAGCCATAATCGAAACGCGCCATAAAAAACATAACATTGGGCCCTAAAAATTTGTTGACCCCTTTCTGTGACCTTTGACCTTGTGATGACCTTTAACTCCCCAAGGGACATCTACCGTCCAAGTTTGGTCACAAACGGACATAGGGATCAAAAGTTACGAGCCACAATCAAAACGTGCCCTAAAAACATAACATTGGGCCCTAAAAGTTTGCTGACCCCTGTCTGTGACCTTTGACCTTCTGACGACCTTCACCTCCCCAAGGGACATCTTTCATCCAAGTTTGGTCACAAACAGACAAAGGGATCAAAAGTTATGAGCCATAAATGAAATGCGCCCCAAAAACTTAACATTGGGCGCTAAAAGTTCGTTGACCCCTGTCTGTAACCTTTGACCATGCGGTTACCTTCAACTTCCCAAGAGACATCATCTCTCACCATCACCCAAGTTTGATTGCCATTGTAGCAACATGTGCTGAGTTACGTGTGATAAGAGAGTCTTGCAAGTAAACTTTAACGTATGACCTCAAATGACCTTTGACCTTATCATGTGACCTCTTACGGCACCATAATATGAAGGTTCCCCCAGTGCATCCATCGCCCAAGTTTGATTGCCATTGTAGCAACATGTGTCGAGTTACATGTGATAAGAGAGTCTTGAAAGTAAACTTTAACGTATGACCTCAAATGACCTTTGACCTTATCCTGTGACCTCCAATGGCACCATTACACGAAGGTACCCCCAGTGCATCTATGACCCAAGTTAGGTTGTAATCCAAGCAACTTATGTGAAGTTATTTGTCAAAAGAGAGTCTTGCAGGTAAACTTTAACATAGAAAAGAGAGTCTTGCACATACTCTTTAATATATGACCTCAAAATGACCTTTGACATCATCACATGACCTCTGACAACACCATAACAATAAGATACCCCTGAAGCTTCTATCACCCAAGTGTGGCTGCCATTGCTGTAACAGTTGCCAAGCTATGCATCATAAGAGAGTCTTGCAGGTAAACTTTAACATTTGTGACGGACGACGGACGACGGACGGACGACGGACGGACGACGGACGGACGACGGACGGACGACGGACTGACGCCATTTGGATCCCTTAGTCTCGCCTTCACCTCCGGTGGGCGAGACAAAAACGATATTATGAAACCATTAAGGAGGTTCTTGTGACTAATTTAATCTGTGGTGCAGATGTTCAGGTTTGGCTCTAACAAATGACACTTCAAGAACTGTCAAGTATTACATCACATTACCTCTTTCCCTGCTTGTGTGACCTGATTCAGGCTCTTCCCAATCCCAGGGAGGGGGACAGCCTTATTGAAGGGGCTGATGCTGCCACCCCTGGCACTGCTACTACCAGTGCTGGCGGTGGGACTGTTGGTGCGCTGGTACAAGAGGCTCTGGGGTATCTCGGTGTAGCCAGAGAACTCAGCAAACAGGATCAGGTCCCCGTGATCTGCTGGGTCCTGAGGAATAGGAAAGCAAATTGATGAAATTTGTTGCAAACAGTGCACAATGTTTCAAAAGACTTAAAAGGCTCTTGAAACATCAATGTTTTTAAATTTTAGAGTGTTAGAATTTCTCACATCTTTTAAAGTGAAAACTAAGTTTCGGTAAGTGCTTGAGAACCCGTCTAGCACCATTTCATTTTTGCTTGCAATATATCGAAAGAGTCCACTAAGAAACTTACCTCGCTGACGCGGTTTGCCGGAATGATGAGTCGGTTTGGAGTATTTTGAGAAAAATAGTAATAGTAGGAAAACCGACTTTTATTCCAGAAGGCTCCAGACTAACTCGGTCTCGGGAAAAATTCGACCCTACTTCAGACAATTCACACGCAGTAAGTCATCGCCACATTCTACTGACCACTGCATAATACCAAATGAGGCCTAACTGAATGGACAGGAAAGTGCGTGCTAACGTAATCCTGTACAAAACATAACAAAAATGACAGCGCGCGGTCCTCAGTTGCTGAGACGCACGGTCTTTGGAGTTTTTGTTGTTGTTTATCAAGCCTTTGATTGTTTTAGAGGTGCTTGATAGGTGCACACTAATTTTGCATGCGCGCAAAAGAGGTTTTTGATGCGCGCGCTGTAACAACTCGGACCATTACTGCGAGTAGCCAGAACACGAAGCGCTAGTTTATACACGCCGCTCCCATAGGACAACACTGTACAATCAGAGGGACAACCATTACAACTCATCCCACCGTCAAAGCGAAGCCGAGTTATCCCCGAGTCCGAGTTTAGCCTGACCCCGTTCGGGTAAGTACTGAGATTGAACCTTTTTGGTTAATATTTCGCATTTTCCTAAGCATACGTTCACATTTGGGAGCGAAATTTCACAACTTTTGCAGGCATACCACAACTTTGTTTGGGCTTTAAGGTCATGTTCATATGTTGATTTCAGTCATTCTTATGTTTCTGAGTAGCACTGATAACTTTGATGGAGTTGGAAGACCATGGCAAAGTAATTGTCATTGCTTCAGTGTGGACTAAAGATTAGTCTACCTATCACAACATTCCATTTTAAATTTCATGATCTCAGTTTTCAAAGACTGACAAAGAAAATGTGTCATTCACAGCGTGTGGTTGATAATGACAATATGGGGGATAGTGACACTAAATCAATCTCTGAGTTCAATTGTATTCAATGGTATTCAATTTCAGAAAAATGTAAGAAGCATATAATAGCAGAAGTTGCAACATCATAAAGGCGTAGTTTCCTCATCTGTGAATACCTCGAGGAGTTTGAGTTTGTTGTTCCACCCGAGTGCAGCGATACACCTGTGCAGTTTGGGGTCATCAAACTTCTCCACATTGCAGTAGAGCAGGGCAGTGATGGAGATGTCTTCTTCCCGCTCACTGTCCCCCCAGTGGATCCAGGATCGAATCTCTTGACCACTGCCAAAGTCCCACACCTTGATGGACCCTGCAAATGGTTGGACACAGTGACATAAAAGATGCATGAGTGCAGAAGGACACCTTCTTTGCTAATTGGAACACATGTCTCTTACGCCAGTTGTCAATGAGAAGGGATTAGGTAATCTTCCTAATCCCTATTGTGCTACCATGGCCTTTCTGCTGGAGGGGAGCACATTGCTATATATGAGTGGGCTTGCTACTCTACAACTACATTAAGTTTGCAGGGATTACCAAATGCTAACATCGAAAAGCTTGACTTACCTGGGCACATAAAGAGTTAAAAAACAATACAGATCTCACTATCAGCTTCATAAACACATTTGAAGTGCACTCACAACATTCCTTTACCTTCACAAAAGAACTTTCATGTACCACATGGATTGGTGGACACACTATCGAATGAACCAATGAATGCATCATGTGGTGTATCTTTCACCATGAAGAAGACGCATTATGGTACTGAACCTCCGAAGTAGGTGAACACACAATCATATCATCCAACAGTATGTATTGATAATGAACAATAATTAGCTTGATACTGTTCAATCCTGGGCCCTGTTGCATAAAACCCTTACCACTGGACTTACCGCCCCTTTCTAGCAGTAAGTCTTCAAATTAGCAGTAAATTTTATAATTTTTGATGCTGATAGGCTGTGACGCCTAATTTTGACGGTAGTTACCATTGAAATTCAATGCAGATTTTAAAAAAGGAAAGGAATGCGCAAATAAAGACGGAAGAGAATAAAGATAGACAGACCTTCAGCCGGAAAAAAAAGAAGGACGGATGACAAGAAGAAAGGATGGATAACGAAAGGAAATCTGAATGAAAGAAAGAATGAAGATCATCAAAGAAATGACAGACAATTGCAATTGTGATTAAATGAATCATACATCTGTTCAGAGTCAGGATATATGTACCAAAAACTAACATCACTCCACATATAATAAAGAAAGCAAAACAAACTCTTAAAATGTTCCTCCTTTTCCAATCTCCTTACCATCAACTGCACCAGATGCCAGTCTGTAGCCAGTTGAGTCAATGGCAAGTGCTGTAACCTCTGTGTTGGGCCCATGGGATCCAGTCACATGGTAGACTGCCTTGCCTGACTCCAGTTCCCAAACCTGGTTTATCATCAAAGAAAAAAAAGTAATGTAAAATATCTCAGTTATTCATATCCAACTTTTGAAAACTTGATTTCTTGGCTAGAAAAGTCTATGTTTGACAACAGTCCGTTAAAAATAATAATAATAATGATGTATATTTATATGTATATATATATATATATATATATATATATATATATATATATATATATATATATATACATACATATATATATATATATATACATATATATATAGATATTATATATATATATATATATATATATATATATATATATATATATATATAGGATACATTGGGATCTTTTATATGATCATTCAAACTTGCTTAAATGCAGTATTACAGGAAACTTTTGATAACCTTGTTATTGCATGTTTGTAAGGTTGAAATACATGGCAACATCACATAAAAGTCAACACACAACCAGTTTCATGGACATTTAACAATAGGTCATCAATGAACCATAGAAAGGGGTACTTCATAACACTAAAAAATGTGGTAATGCATCTTCCACTGTCTACAAATAATTTGTATTTGAAAATATAGAGGAACCTCGGTAATCAGCAGTGTTTCACATATTCAAACCTAAGAAAAAGATGTTTCAACATAGGAGATCAACAGCATACAGTACACATTTCATTTGAACAGAACCTCTGACACAGCCATATATCCTCATACAACTGACCCAATTGTACTGAATGAGTTTAAGCCTCTTACACATGGGGGAATTATGTAATAATGTCTCATGAAGGATATCAGTTAACACTACTTTTAATACTTTCCTTTGTGTATAATACATTCCTCATTCACAGATCCTAAGTGGGGGATTACTGTACACGCTATTTTAGGGCTTCTAACACAAAAGGAGGCTGATCCCCATTCATGAAAGTCCAAACTGGACTCTACAAATAGTGATAGAGCTCAGGATATACATATACTGATCAAAGCTCAATATCCCTCCTCAAAACTTGCCTGTGAGGAATCTTTATTTGTATTGCATTGTATTGAAAGCCCAAACTGGTTTTATGAATAGAACTGGGGCTAAGGATAGACTCATACTTCTCACAGCTTAAATCCCATCTTATTCAACTGTACAAAAGCAAAAACAACAACAAAACAAAAAGCCAAGCTGTGAAAATCCTTATTTGTTATTACATGCTCCTCCTCAAAGCTTTGGTTGCTATGATACCACTATGTGACATAAAGGAAATAAATCCACGGTAAGACACTGTTGTTTTGCTTGACAACAGACAGTGGTACAAGGAGACTGAACATCTCATAATGTGGGGAGCGGCATTGGTTCAGACAACAGTTGCCCCTTCTAAATCAGGAAGGAGTCAGAGTTGGGAAAAAACTATTTTCTTCCATCTAAGAGGGGCTCTTGCTACAGCAGTGGCTGGTTTTGATCTTTGCACACCACCCTGTGCAAAACCCTGTACAGACACAGTACATGGGCATCACACAATTTAAAACCACTCATAATTGATAGCCACAGCAAACAGGGTCCATGTACTAAAACACCCAGGGACAAACAGCGATCACATATGTAACAAATGTTTGTTCTTTTGTGCAGCAAAATAATCCCATCAGAGTTCATATACATATTAACCTTTAAAAATTCATATGATCCTGCCAATGGCCCAAAATAGGCAGTGCTGTGAACTAGAACACGTTTTTGGTTGTTTGTTTCACCATTCAATTGAACAATATGTACATTATAAACTAGGCAAAACACTGTGTTGTATAGCCAAATGAAATATATGAGGATTTGGTTAGGAAATAACCATTATGGTATGAAAGAAAACGAAATCCCTGTGACCGTTTCTCTGGATTTCATTGTTATTCTTAGACATTAATGAGGGACAAAGAAAGACTTTCAGACAAAATCAACATAGAGCTCAAATATCCTGATGATTAGTTACTGTAGAACTAGAAATATTTGCGGCATGAAAGATTTCTGGTTTTAGAGCATATTTGCATCTATGAAGCATTATATAGATTAATCTAAACAATAATGCATCATACATGTAGCGCAGCCAAGCGCATGTTGCACCATACTGTGAATACCCCACTCCATGATCTGTTCATGTTCAAGAGGTGTGACTTACTTTAATGACAGACTCTGTGCAGACAGAGACCACCTGGTTGAGTTCGTCGTTGCAGAGAACGTGGCTGATTGGTCGGTCGTGGGTGTGAGGAACCTGCATGGTGTCCTGAACTGTTCTTGTCAGAGGCCAGGCATCCAAAACACTGGAACCTGCACATGAGATGTGAGGAGACTGGTGAAACTGGGCACAAAAGCAGTAACTTTATCACACAGTGACAAAGCACACTGAACAAGCGATGACATGGAGTAGGCAATACGGGAACATGACAATGCTAATATGAGAATGTTAGAAATGTCAACATGTTAGAAAAGACAAATGCAGTCAGGTTGCAATTGATACTGTAATTCACAGGATACATCCTCCAAAAAGATGCAATTGAATCATGTTCTTTATAATTCTATGATGAACATTGTAAGCCCATTTGCTAAACGATATACTGTATACGCTATAATTTTCGCGTAAATAAATTTTCGCGAATTGCCGCTGTCACACATTTTCGCGAGTGGTTAAATTCGCGATTAGGGGACGAGAGAAAATATGAAGTGACAAAGAAAGTGTGAATTTTAAACTTACTAGCAAATAAGAATGATACTAGTTATACACTGCATGAAAAAAACTTACCAAACTCTGCGAACTAGTAAGTTAGAATTCAACATTTTTGAAGTGGTTAAGTCCATCACGCTAGATTTCTGACGAGTGGTCCCCTTACGATAATGGATTGGCTCTCTACAGTATTCATAAGTAGACGTGGACGTGCGTAAACAAGCTTAGCCAGTATGGTCTGTACGGTAAGCCGTGACATGGTATACTAGTACTGAAATGTTCGTATCATCAAGGCAAGGGATTCATTTTGGAAGGTAATATTTTCGCGTGTTGTTAATTTCGCGAATAGCTCCCGACTCGCGAAATTCGCAAAAATAAAACCCCCGCGAAATATATAGCGTATACAGTATACATGCTGACTGTTTTCCCTTAAACTCCCTATGTGCCTATACATATGCACTAAGCCATCCCTTGCAGAGATACCAGTATTTCACAGGCATTTTGCTAATTCCTCTAAAATTTGACTGCGTGTGAAATTCAGACAAAAGCCATTCAGATGTCGCAATGTGACACTTCTACAGCAGTGATGCAATATGGATTAGTAACTCTGGCAGGCAGTTCAAAGTACAAATGAGAGCACATATGCAGATATATTGAGTATCACACAAGTGCTGGACAGCAGCAATGGAGAAAGCGTTTTTACCTGTGACAAGCCTCTCATGTTTCTCATCAAACACCATACAGTGAATCCTCTTTTCTCCTGGTCTGTCTTCATTGTCAGTGAAAACCTGGAGACTTGTCAGTGTGTGGATGTCCCATATCCTAAATACCTGAGTCAGAAAGGATACATTTTTCCCCACTAGCAACAAACTTGTATAGATACACATAAGTCATATATATGTATATGTTACCACTATACACACACATGGCCATTTCTTCAGGTTCTAAAATGCATCTAACTCTAGATGTGCTCTGGAACTAAGCTGTAACTTGAGATGCTTTTAAAAAAAAAATCTGCATTCAGTTATTAATTTGACACTTGATCTCACTGTAAGTTAGCCAGCCCAATGGGGCGTAACAATGAGCCTCAGTCTCATAGAAACACCATGGTGACACCAAAGGGATCAACTGGGACTAGACAATCTCTATTAATGGGGGATTAATTAAAGACATCTGTTCCAGCTGGTAAAGAAAGCACCCCAGTGGACATGCCAGTTGGTGAACGCTGCACAGTGAGGGTTGTGTTGCTTTATCCATTCTATATACAGTGTAATACAAAAAAGAAATGAAATACACATATTGGACCTTCGCGCATCTACATCAGGCATGCTACTAAAATGAGGAGATTCACCATCTTTTTCAACAGTATCTTTTAAAGTAACATAGTCCTTATAGTCAAGGCAACTTTGTTTCTTTTGATCATTTATCTCAAGATCCTCACCCTGGCTGTGGAAAGGCTGATGACGTGTTGGTCCTTTTCGTTCACCGCCACGTCTATGATGGTGAAGAGGTGGCCAATCATCTTGCCCGTCGGTCTCGAGAAGATGTGCGGATGCCAGATTCGAACCAGCTTGTCGTTGCCACCGGTCGCGATGACGTTGGCCCGCGAGCAGAAGGCAAATGAGTTGACGCCTTTGGGAATACTTATGGACTTGCAAGGCCTGATGGTTTGGTCGAGGTGAGAGACAAGTGAATGAAGAGAACAATGAGCATTCCATGGTTTGTTTGTTTTTTAAAGTAGAAACTGGCCCATAAGCAGCAAATGACTTTGTATCCTGAAAGCCATATATCTCCAGTACTTCAAATTGCACATGAACTGCAAACGATCACAATGTAATGGCTGAATTCAGCCACAGGAATACCGTAAAAGTGGATATTTTCGTGCGACCAATTTTTCGCACTTGGCCGAGTAAGAAGAGTTTCACATGTTTTTTTTATTCCGCGGAATCAAGACATCAACTACTGGAACATATGGCAAGCAAAAATATTCATGTGCTTTATTTTCACGCTAGACTCTGGTTGGGGGAAAATCTAAACAACACAAAAATGTCCACTTTTACAGTAGTTTATAAAAAAGAAGCTTCATCATATTACACTAAAAATGTGAACATTCCACATTCACTCTCCCAGCAATAGGCTGCTTCACTTGCATCCTATAAGTTTATGAATGGCATGTCAAGTTTCCTCATCAGTGTCACATTAAAGGGATAGTACAGTATTGGTGGAGATGAGAATTGGGCTTTTAACTTTTTGTGAGATACCAATAAAACACTTATGAAATAGTACAGAGCATACCATTTTAAGAGGAATTCAAAGTTTATTTGATGAAAATCGGGTTTGTCATGACTGAAACATCCAAAAACAAAGTAAAACAAAGCGATCGTAAAAAAGTGTGGGTCCCACACTTATTAGAATTGCTCTGTTTTGGGTATCTCAGCCATTTCAAAACCAATTTTCATCAAATAAATGTTGAATTCCTCATAGAATTACTTGCTCTTTCATATTTTGCAAGGGGTTTCTCATTATCTCATCAAAAAATGTTAGAAACCTGAAATTAGGTCTCAACCAAAACTATACGATCCCTTTAATGAATAAGTTCAATAGATATGCTCACATGGTTTGCCATCCTTTTCACTCAGTTTGCACTTACAAGCTACAGTCAAACAAGGCTCATATCTTTATTCATCTCAACAACGGAGACATGGGAAATATCAATTAAACTGGATTACCAAAGAGCTAAGAACATAAAGATCAATTTCAATCTTAACTTACTGGTTGTCTACAATCCTGTCAACAGACTCCAGGACAAATGATGTTGTACTGCTCGGTGAACAGGAAGCAAAACATCTCAACTCTGGGAAGTACTTGATCTTCAGCACCCAGTTGTCATGGAACTTCCTCTTCACAATCGGGCTAAATCAAATAAGAAAAGGAATGATACAATATGAATTATGCTGAGTACATCAATGGCTGTGTGCTTCATACAAAGGCTGTTCGTAAGACAACAACAACAATAACATTAACAAAGAGTTTGATTGGTGCTCTGTTTGGGCAATAAAATAAGATATATCAAGCACCTGAAATAAGTGCATAACAATCTATGGTACGCTGATTCCCTCAATTTCCTCAAGAAGAGCTACATATACTGCCGGAAAATAGCTCCTGTGTTCCAAAACAAAGGCTTCACTTACATCTCTTTGGTCTTACTCATTTTTGTGGTGCAGGATTAATAGCTGCACTGTCATGCACGCGCACTCCAGCCATTTCTCACTTACTAGGTGAGAGTGGCCGGTTCGATGATGAGATTCTGGTTGCGTTTGTCCAACTTGGCATGCTTGGTGTTGAGGTCCTTGGCCGCAATGGTGAGGAGGCTGATGCAGCCCTGGTCGTCACCAAAGAGCAGGCAGTCCTCGTGGAGGTTTTTGGTGTGCGGAACGTAGGCAAGACACTGGACGGAGTTGTCGGTGGGTTTGATGCAAAATATGCTCTGCACAGCACAGAAAAGACAACACACTCTTAAATATCATCTTTGTGCCCATACGATTTAGGTTGATCATTCTTATAAAACTTGCAATGCTCGTAAAGTGTGAGGGAGGTACAATTCTGAATTTCATTAAAAAATGATTGCATGATTTGCATGAAAATGTATGTTTGGCTCATATTTAAGAGAATTTATATTGCTTTTAATGACAATACTTTCTGTGCGGCATTTCAAAGTGTCAGTGGCCACTTCAAAGTATATGTTGCCTGAGTGGCCTGTTCGCCATTAGGGCTACCTAAATTCATAATTTGTTAAGACTAGGAAGTGAAATATGCGTGACATAGCAACACCCACTTTTTCATTAAAAAGCATTTTATTCCTGCATGGGTGAAAGAAATAATGTCAATGAATATCTTGAACATTAAGCCATGATAAATAAAAGCATGAAATGTGGTGTTAGTAGCTGTAACCACTGTACTGATCACAACCAATGCAGGAGAATTTTATCTTCAAAAATACCTTCCCATCATTTTGACCTTGCATTTGGCAAGTTCAGCACATTGGAAAATGTTATACAGTGACGTTGTGTGTTATGCATCGAAAGAAAACAAGTCTGCAATATATTTCTGGCTCTAAAGTCACTAAGGAGCTCTTGTTGAAACTGATCAAGAAGGCAATAATGAAACACAACAACTGAACACAATTTGTGAGTATCAACATAATCCATTATATACAATGCACAACCAATCTCTTTTTCTTCTCTTCTAAAATTCATAATTCCCCATTTACCTGGTTCTTCCCTTTGGCCCTGTGATCCCAAACGCAAATACTACGCTCAGTGCAGCAGGCAACCCTTCTGAGACTTGGCAAATAGTCCACGCCAGTCACCCAGCATGTCTCCTGGTGGTGTCCAGGCCATCAAAAAAGAAGATCAAAATATAACAAAAACAAAGTCAAAAAGGAGGGGAAGAGACGAGGAAGGAGGAGGGGTAAGTTACAAATGATGAAGGCCAAAGAGGTTTATTTCAAATATATGAAAACAGAGAACGGAACACTGTAAAACTTAATCTATAACATAAGCTTCAGGATTGAGAATGCTTATCTCTGAAAAAGAAGATATATGATTGTACAAATCCTTTCTCGTTGTCACCACTGAGAATATCTACACATATATCCTACAAGCTGACCTCCAGGAAGTTATATGACTACATTACAAGCTAGTGGTATGGCAATGTTTCTGGTCTTCTCTGAAAGCAAAGCTCCCCATCACCTGAATCACTGATCTCATTCATCCTGGTTAAGCTTCAAGACTGCAAGTTTTTTTGTTTATTTCCTTTACAAATTATCAGTCATGAAAATATTCATTGTAACTGTTGTTGTAGAGAATGTCCATTAGCTGACCTTCATGAAGCCACAAGACAATGTTGCCAGTGGTGAGGCAATAATTTATCATCAATTCTTTAAAGAAAGCAGAGGTTTGAATTGCCCATCTCACTGCTATCGGGCTGGGTAGTTATTGAAAAAAATGACTTTGAAATATTTTTTTCATGCAAATCAAACAGGACACAAATGTGATCCTTTTCTGCATTGAAAATGAAATTAATACAAAAAATATCAATATCAGTCTCACTTTATTTGTGCTTTAACTTTATGCAAACAAGACTTATTATGATATGTCTGTAACACACAAAAATGATTTGTGCACATGTATGAATGCAAGGGAATTCTAACACTTATACATACAGAGTACTTGTTAGCAACAGAAAAGGGAGGACCAAAATTTAATTAATCTTGTCTGTATATCACAGACTCATATTTTTCTGCCTTGTTTTGATAAAAAATTGCACCTGCATCGAGTGTTTTGAGACAGATGGTCAGTCATATTGGTTGAAAACAGTTGTCAGCTCAGCTATTTTTAAACCTCTGAACAATAGCATTGCTTTCACAAAGCATGTCCTACAACACTTGTTTCTAACTGCAGCCCAAAGAAGCTGCCTCTAAGCACTTGAGCAAACATGGTGAGCAGGGTAAAATGCACTTGCCGCAGAACCAATCAATAGTCCTTGTTTGAGAAGAGGAAGATGAGGTATATGACAAGATTACATCCAGGGGGTCTTCTTCTGGGAGCACTGAAGTCTCCAGAGAGTGTTTTTAAAATATCTGAATGGGTTTTGCAGTCATGCCGACTGTGGCTACTCTGGAAATGAGTTTTTGTTTGCAATAGAGATTACAGAGTGAAGTACTTTGAGACTGCCAGAAAATACTTAATTTCTTTCCATTTTCCCAATCCTTTGAGGAGTCCAGTGTTTGCCCAGCATCAATTTCAGTTACCTCTAATGACAGATTTCACTGGGTTTGAATACAACTTGCACTGTCTCAAATTAATATGCAAAGGAAGGAAATTACATAAAATGTCAATAATATCTGCATCAATTCACTTACTTATTTCTGAACCTATCTATCATACATACATCATTGCCATGCTGATATATATATATATATATATATATATATATATATATATATATATATATATATATATAGATATATTTTAGATTCTTTTGCACATATTGGGCAGTTTTGACAGCAGAAGACACAATTGATGTCTTTTTATCATTATTCCCTATGATGCAATATAATATTTGTCAAGTTAGAATTTCATCTACCACTTACCTAGACTTGATTCAATGACACAATTAAGCTGTGTAACAGAGTGTATGCAGTGGTGGATCCAGAGGGGGTTGCAAGGGGTGCGCACCCCCTCTTAATTTTTTGATAATAACAAAATAAATAAAAAGAAAAAATGGGGGGGGGGGACCGAGCGCCCCCTTTAATTTTGTAATGGTGCCTCCCCTTTACGGAATTCCTCGATCTGCCCTTGGTATGTAAAACATGCTTATTTTCTTCATAGGATATTGAGACACAAAAATCCTTTGCAACATACAGTGTATGTATGCATATTCAAACTTGAGATACAGCATAATATACTCACATTGACATCACAACAGGCTTGTAATCTTAATGTCTGAAATATGGGGAAACAAATTCGAAAGAGATGGAGAATTGAACCTGTATGTGTTGACTTGGAGAGTCATAAACTGACAGGAAAATAATTGATGACTAACAAGGAAAAGTGAAAACTGTACCATTTTAATGCAAAAAAAAAGTCTGCAAAAATATTAATTTGGATGGAGAGATCACATAGGAATTGTTTTACCATGAATCCTTTCAGTCCAAGCAAGGGATTTTGGACAGTGTGTACACTGCTACAGGGTTTTCTCTCTCAATCAGCACTCAAAGCAAACAAAGGTTTAAAGGGACTGTACAGTACTGGTTGAGGTGGGGATTCATGTTTTGGACATTCCTAAGTGAGATAATGAGAAACCTCATATGAAAATATGAAAGAGCATGTAATCTTAAAGGGACTGGGGATGAGTGTTCGGTTGTGCAAAACATGCGAAAGAGAAGGTGCTTTGGGTATAAAATGAAAGGTAGATATGTAACTTAACATGTGTGAAAATATCTTGGAAATCGGAATCTTCTCAAATGTTTTAAAAAGCGAAAAACAAAACATACTTTTCTGGAAAAAGACCCTTCGATACGATGGCGATACGTATTTGAATTGCGGAATACTGCTTGTTGACTGCGAACATCAAGCCAACTTACAGCGAAATCAAGCCAACATGCCGAGTGAGCTGCGGAACTACTAGTAGTTATACGTAGAGCAATTGTGGCTAGCTCTACGGCCTGGCTGTGCCTATGGGCGCGGCGAGCGCTGGCCGCACTTCACTTGCCATAACTCGCATCATCATACACAGTGCAGTGTCCAGTGCTAGTGCTTCTAAGCTCGAGCTGCTGTACGATCTTGCGTGTTTTCATTTGATGAGAGCGCTAACCTAAAATCAAAAGACTCCTCCTTTTCTGATTCACATGTCCTTCTTCCAAGATATTATGAGAGCTAGTTCTATCGTCGGAAGACTCGGTAGGCTACGTATCCTAAAAGCCATCAAACTCCATTTATTACAAGATTCTTCGTTGACAAGTACCGAAAGCGGGATAGGTGAATGCGGTACAGTAATACGTAGCCCGACCAGACGCCGGGCGGGCTATATGTACAGCGACTGGGCTGTGCGTGTACGTACATAGAAACTTTTCCGGGTAAGGACGGACACAGCCGGCCCAGCGCTAGGTCGGTACCATGTACGCAGTAACTGCCGTGCTTCGCACGGCGTCTGGTCGGGCTACGTAGAAAAAAAAATCAACGAAATCTCAATTTACAATAATTTACAATTCATGTAATTATTACATGAAACACAAACGGGTTGTGTTATTACATGTACATGCAATTCAATGCAATCTTCATGGCAAACCCATTTTTTTTTTTCTTCAAAGATTTGAAACACAAGTACCGAGTAGGCCATGGCCAGAGAATTCGAAGTATCCGGTAGGGTACAATGTTATATCTAAACTTGCATTGGAAAAACTTCAGTAACCAATAGTTCATTTTTATTACCGGTACAACTTGTCATGTATTCGTAATTTCATGTGACTTTAATAGTTGTAACATTTATTGTGGATGATTTTCTTCACAATTGACACATGCACATGCTAGGTTAGAAAGTTGGTCATTGGTATGGCTTAGGCCTACCTATTTTCTGTAAAAATAGGGTTAATTGGAATTATTTCACAGATACACACAAAAATGTTGGGAATCAGATCATTTTCAGTCTTCTAGACTGAATAATGTGATACCTGTAATAGTCTAATAACCAATCCAACAATTTCTGAGGCTATCTTATACATTTTCTTATTTATCATACACATTGTACAATGCAACCATGCATGATGCAATGTCTTGTTCACCTATACAAGGAGAAAATCAAGACACAAGGAATAATCTGTTCAAGTCAATTATTTCCACATAGGTCAACAACATTCACTCAGTTTTTATCTAGAACCCTGATTAGGTTTCTATCATCCAAACACATTTTTTTCTCATTGGTAAATTGATGCTTAACAATTAGGCCTGTATACACAGGTAATATCTTGTGATATTTCAGGGAATTTAAATCTAACACATTACTTATGTAGGGCTAGGGTTCACTTAGCTCTCTAGCACTCATCACACTAAAAGCAAACTAGGGCAGCACACATGTGTTACTTGGAAGGAGTCCCCTGGCTAACTAACTTGTAGCCAGTTTATTCTTCACATAATTTGGCATGGGTTTACATGTAAATGTGGGTTGTTACATAAATATGCATACACAAAATCAACATAACAGAACATGCAAATAAAGAAACAAAGGTTAAAACTAAATATTCATAATAATATGTAAATGATGTGCAGGCTTGGGTGATTTAGGCATGATTTCAGTATTACAGGGAACAATGGGTGAGAAGTGAAAGAGTGGAAAATGTCATGTGATATGTGGTGTGTCTGTGATACAATTGTAGGTGGGGTGTGTGGATGCCTGTGGATGTGAATACCGGTACCGGTACTACTGTATGTGTGGGTTGACGTATTTATGTGTAGAGGGGTGGTACCTGTAATAACAGAAGGGGGGATACACTTATAATAAAAGGTTCAAAATAAATCCCTACACTTACGTTATACTACCATGCATAAATACAAATTTCATGTGCACATATAAATTGCATGTGTACATGGGACCTACATTAGAAGTTGTGTGTACCAGGGTACACTGACCTTACATTTTCTTTTATCTTTGCATGTATATTTGCATTTGGTGTTGCATCATGAGCACAGGTTCTAATTGCAAATGTGCTACATGTATTTAGAAACTGCTCTCACAGTAATGTGATGTGATATACAATGTAGAGATAACAAATCTGTGCTGGCTACTTGCATGTAGGCCTATATCTTTTAAATATAAAATGTCATAATAGAAATAGTTGTAAAGCAAAGATTGCCAATTGACACAGGTAAGGTAATCATTTGCAGAAAAAAAAAAGAAAAAAGAAACTGCTCAGCATTCTGTCATTAGTCAATTTGGGCATCTACACATTATACTCCTATCATATTGAACAATTATGATAATAATACTATAACATGTAAATTAAAGAACCTTACAAATGCAACCACTTTCAAATAACTTGCACATTTGCAGGGAAAAAATATTGAAGTGAAAGTCCAAGAATCAATGTCACAGGGTTAATGACTTCAAGTACAAAGAACACTATACTATTTCAGTGTGGAGACCTTCTACATATTGCATTGTCAAAACACAATTGGTTTAGGGTTTGAGCATATACAATTATATCAGTAGAACATCATGTAGGGACCTACCAAAATGTATATTACAATGTATTTTTATATCTATGTGAATGAAAACTGAACATCTTGTTTGAAGCACTTCCAACACATTTGTTTATCAAAATTCATACTTCTTTTTTTTTGGCCACAAAATATAGATGCAATGAATATTACAAGGGCACAAACTCCATTTACCACAAAAATATTGTCCTCATAATAATGTGATTTGATAGAGTTATCACAAAATTTTGTGCTGAAAAAGTGTCTTCCAAAATGCTGATGGACAATGCTACTGTGTAGGACCTGCTGTGCCACTTGAATGTAACACATGGCATGATATCAGTGATCACATAAATGATGAGGATAATAATCATTATGAAGATGATGATAGTAATAAAAAATTAGCAACAACAATAGTAGTAGTAATAATAATAATAATAATTAGAGCAATAATGAAATGTGTGAAAGGCCCTTCAGTGATGTACACTGTTGTGCATGACAGCCCTGCTTAAGTTCACTTTAAAACACTGATGCAATATTTTATCGTAAAGGAGTAATTGTAGTTTTTCACCTCTGAAACACCTGGGAAACACAGGGGGAAAAAAGACCAAATGAAAAAAAAAAAGGACAAAACACTTTGTGCCTGGATATTGCAGCCCTTTCAGTTTCCAGTAACAGTTTAATGCACATGCAGTTTAGGAGTTTACAGGATTTATTTTCCCTACTTGCTACATGGGGCAAGAACAAATTTTCCAGGCAATCAATTCACTGTTTCATTCTGATTCACACATTTGAGTACTAACATGTTTGTTGTTACCTCACAGGAAAGACAGAAATAGAGAGTTCAGAGATATAAATGTAGTGTCATATCAGTTATCACTGCCATCACATGAATGTAGTCTATGATTGGAATTGATGTTATTCATGTTCAATGTGCATTTATCAGAATCCCCAACAATCCTGGTACAAAGGTGCAGCTTTTTCATTACTAACATGTCTTTTGCTATAATACACAATGAAGGCATAAATTGACAGTAGGCCTACAGGAAGAACTGGTGTCAGAGCTATTATCATTGCCATCACTTGGATGCACTCAACATAATTGTGATATTGAAGTCATCCAAGTTCAGTTTTCAAACATTTGCCAGCCACAAAGAAGAACATGAGAGGGGATGTCACTGGCTTCATGGAGCTAAGTAGTTGGGAGGGCTGGTTCTGATTGATGAGAGGGGATGTCACTGGATTCACTGAGCTTGGTGGCAGAGAGGGCTGGTTTCCACTGGCGAGATGGACGTCACAGGTCTCACCGAGCTGCGTAGCCTAGAAGAGGCAGTCTTATTTGGCGAGAGGGGGTGTCACTGGCTTCAACAACCTGGATATCTGTGATGGCACTTGGATGTGATGCTAGCTGTTCCACTGCAATAGAGGCCAACAAGCACATTCTATTGATCTCTCATCTAATGACTGAATGTTGGTAATAAAGTAACTACTACACATTTACAATGAAAAATTATTTTACTACTCATATAGACTCAATTAACTATTCAGTAATACACATAGTAAATATTCTCTTTAAAGACTATCATTCAAGCAATGACAAGTTTAGTACTGATGAAAGCAATTATGTTATATGCTGAAAGTCCAATGAAAATAGCTCATTTTATTTATGATATTTACATAAAAATTCCCTAATATGCATGCCAAAGGGACGTCTTCATCATCTACTGTAAAAGTGGAAATTTCTTGCGGTGTTGGTTGAAATTTTCACGCATTTCGCGTAAGCCGAAACTAGCGCGAAAATAAAAGCATGCAAATATTTTTGCTCGCCATTTGTTCAAGTAGTTGATGTCTTGATTCCGCGGAACTATAAACATGCGAAACTCTTCTTACCCCGCCGACCGCAAAAAATTAGTCGCGCTAAAATATCCACTTTTACAGTAACCTGTTATCTCCTTACATCTGCCCAGGCTCTGATAAAATCAATATCTGTCAGCACTCTCACCAGGTTTTGATCCACTTCAATTTGACCTAAGTCCTTTCCTCAGAGTAGCATTTTCCTCCACAACTAATTGGAGAAGGCAACGGCATTCATGAACTTGTCCTTTTTCCATTTCACAGGGGCATCTGGACTGGAGTTCATCTGTATATCAGACACAATGAAAGGCATTAACACTGACTTACAATTAGGATAGTCCCGTTAGTTCTTCACCAATCTGTAAATTTAGTCACAGAACTTGCTATCCCATGTATTTCAGTGTAGAGTCTACCAGGTAGCTTTATCTTGTAGTGCTCACATACATGCAACAGAGAAAACTCCATGAAATATGTTAGAAATAGACTGTCTACTGTAGAACTTAAATAGCAACTAGAAATGTCGCTATGGCGACTGATGCCTCTGCCATAATGCATGATTCTCCCAATAGGCGTATAGTACAATGTCTTCACAATGTGTGATCCATGACAGTTTCACGTATCTGGCAAAATATTGAAATGACAGGTTTGTCAGAAATGTCTTGAACTGGGATTGCTTTAATTTTCTAAGAGTGCAGGTACACATATTTGGGGAATTGAGAATTTTTACTTGAATTCTGAGAGACCTTTTTATAAGTTTATGCATTGAGTGATTTCCAAGGTATGAAGAAAGAGTGTAATGACGGTACAAAATGTTTTTTTTTTTTTTTTTTTTTTTTTTTTTTTGGGGGGGGGGCATTGAAACCTGGCCTTTGACCCTTAACCTCTGACCTTTGACCTTCCGGCTGGAAATTTCCAAGAGAATCTCCATTAGGTAATGCATGTAATAAGTTTTGAAACTAATAATGCAAGCATTGCATATACTAGTATATGAGGGAAATAGTAAAATTGTGAGGAGTTGACCTTGACCTTTGACCCCTGACTATTGACCCATGACCCCTAAATTCCCTAGATAATCCCTGCCAGTCAGTACATGCGTATGTACAAGTTCCACGAAGACACATTGAACCATTTGCGAGAAAAGTGATATTGCAACATTTTCACCTAACCTTTGACCTTTTGACCTTTGACCTTATGACGTGAAACTCTCTCTGGAGAATTTTACGCAGTAGTACATGTCCACACCAAGTTTCATGAAAATACCTTTGGGCATTGCATAGATATGGGGAAATTGCAACGTTTATAGCATTTGACCTTGACCTTTTGACCTTTGACCTCTTGCCAATGTCACTAAAATCATATCAACTAATTGTCCCATCATACATCATCCTTGGACCAAGTTTGGTGAAAGCTGCTTCATCCAGTTTTGAGTTATCACGTAAACAGATAAATTTAAGGATTTGACCTTGATCTTTGACCTTTGACCTCTGTCCGATTTCACTGAAAAACTAATGAAGTAATTGTCCCATCATACATCATCCTCCAACAAAGTTTGGTGAAATTCACTCCATCCAGTCTTGAGTTATCGCGTAAACGGATACAATTTCATGATTTGACCTTGACCTTTGACCTTTGACCTTTAGCCGATTTCACCCAAAATCTAATCAAATAATTGCCCCATCATACTTCATACTTGGACTAAGTTTGTAAAATTCCAGTAAATATTACTCAAGTTATCGCGTAAACGAAAGCGGACGGACGGACGTACGGACGTACGGACGGACGGACAACCCGAAAACATAATGCCTCCGGCACCACTTCGTGGCGGAGGCATAAAAAGGAAAATAAGACCTACAGAGACCCTAGCCAAATTTTTGATGAGTTGACACTGCACATGACGTCGGGATGACCTCAGCCTCTCATTGTGCATCTGGGTAATTCTGTGAAGTTGGGGCACGAAGTGTGACATTTTAGCATAACTCAATACTAATTATGCTATACATGTATTGTTTATAGGCTTTGCAGTTGTATTGAGACCATACATTTTCCTGGAAATTTTGTGCCATTCCGACTCAATTTTGATGAAATTATTAAAACGATATGTAATGGTGTCCTGTAGCATCGTGACGTGTCCATGTAGCATCGTGATAGTAAACATTTGGTCCTAAAAGACAAATTAAGGCAATTAGCTTGACCAAAATTTGATATAATATGCATAATTACTAGATTAGTCAGATAGCTAAATATCTTAACTCTCCTTTCCACAGTTTTACACAAAAAAGGACACCGCATAGCATCGTGATACATTTTGTAATTTTCTTTTAAAATTGAAACTGTGTACAGGAAATTTGAGATATTTAGTTATCTTATTCATACCTTGTAAATATGCATATTGCATCAAATTTTGGTCAAGCTCATTGCCATAATTTGTCTCTTTGGACCACATTTTAAAATATCACGATGCTACGTGGACACGTCACGATGCTCCAGGACACAGTGTTACATATTGTTTAATAACTTCATTAAAATTGAGTCTGAATGGCACAAAATTTCCAGGAAAATGTGTGGCCTCAATGCAAATGTAAAGCCTACAAACAATAAATGTATAGCATAATTGATATTGAGTTATGCTGACATGTATTTTGTCAATATCACGATGCTACATACATGGACACTGCCCCAACTTCATGGAATTACCCATCTACAAAGTAGGCCCTATTTATTTATATGTTGTGTATACAACCTCACATCGGGCCTATGATGTCTTTCAATCCAGCCACATGCAAGGGATTTGGGGGTCTGTATAATTCCACATACAATCATATAGTAGGCCTATATGTGGCTGCAATGTACAAACTATGTAACTTGTAACCCTAAAAGTAATGATCAAGACAACCATAATCTTATTAACCACTACCACAGCTTTGGGTTTAAAAAAAAAAATGTTATAAGTTAAATTACAGCAAGAATAAGAACAGCATCGTTTGAGAACACAGAGTTATCTAACAAGTTATTGATGTTTTGTGTACTAAATATCAACATTAACTTTCATTTGCAGGTTCAAAACAGTTGTTGGATCTAGGTGTATTAAAATAGTACCAGGTAATTAAAGTTAGTTTGTACAAACCTTTTGTACCGACGGAAGGGCTGGTCTCAATGGGCAAGAGGGGATGTCACTGGCTTCATCAAGCTGGGAGGGCTGGTCTCGACTGATGAGAGGGGACATCCTCACTGGCTTCACCAAGCCGGGTATAGGCTACATTGTAGCTGGTCGAAACTGACGAGAGGGAATGTCACTGGCTTCATCAAGCTGGTTAGCTAGGAGGGCTGGTCTCAATTGATGAGAGGGGATGTCACTGGCTTCACCGAGCTGGGTAGCTGGTCAAAACTGACGAGAGGGAATTTCACTGGCTTCATCAAGCTGGGTAGCTGGGAGGGCTGGTCTCAACTGACCAGAGGGGCTGTCACTGGCTTCACTGAGCTGCCTAGTCAGGATGGTCCTTGAATGCGATGCTGGCTGTTGCCCTAAAAGATACCCACAATAATATCTGACAGACCTTTCTCAACAATTAGCACCTACTGTGCTACAAAGCATATACACCATTAACCACTACACTATAGAGACTGAGTGAACTGCGCTACAATGCATATACGCCATTAGCCACTTAATATGTATGATATGTACGCACAATAGATACACTTCAATCAACATTTTTGCAATGCCATGTGTACCGGAGACAATAACAAGGTACCTTACCAAACATGTGAATTCACGTTTTTGGTCCGATCATAGCTGTGATGACAACATATACACAGTTGAGTCTCCACAAAGTATTTTGTAAAAACCGAGAGTTACCACACCAGATTCGCTGACACTTTCATACATTCAGTGTCGTTTCGTAAAATTGGATTTCTCGCCTATCGCCAATTTGTAACAAACGTCAGTTCTGATGAGTGTCGTAACTTTCTTATTTCGACATTTTGAGACCCATAATTTGACATGAAGGTAGAATAGGGCAACATAATCCAGAATACAGTAAAATAGGAATTCGCATATTTTCATGCAAAACACAAATAGCGTGCCATTTCTTACTGTGAACAGCGATTTATGTGTAATACTCGATAGAGAAGCACATTTCAAAAAGGAGAAATGTTGAGCCAAATTTGGGATGTCATTCATAGGCAAAAAAATTTCCAGTTATGGTAACTATACACAGCCCAGTTGCTGTACGTAGGTACATAGCGACAGGATTCGCACAGCGTACTTACAGCGTCTACCACTCCTAGTCCGAGGCCCTTTTTCTCTGCCATTTTATAGCTGTAGCCCGACCACACGCTGTAAGTACACTAGCGAATCCTGTCGCTACGTACGTACAGCGACTGGGCTGTGTATAGTTACCATAACTGGAAATTTTTTTGCCTATGAATGACATCCCAAATTTGGCTCAACATTTCTCCTTTTTGAAATGTGCTTCTCTATTAATTACACATAAATCGCTGTTCACATTAAGAAATGGCACGCTAATAAAGTGTTTTGCATGTAGATACGCGAATTCCTATTTTACCGTATTCTGGATTATGTTGCCCTATTCTACTTTCATGTCATTAAATTATGGGTCTCAAAATACATAGGTCTAGGATACCTACCATACCTCAATCGCATTCTCGTGATTCTGAATACACCTTTTTGTGAATCTGCATGTAGCCTTTCTCCACATATGTGAGTAAAATCTCAGGCAAACTCTGATAGGCCTAATTTAGTTTAATAGAAAAATGTTAGGGTGTGGCATAGGGGATAGGACACCTAACAAAATTACTAATCTAGGCCTACTATCAGTATTACTAAATAGTAGGCCAATAGTGTGTGTAGATCCTCTAAGTAACATCTCTATCAATTAATGTTACGCTAACAACACTAACACTGTAACAGTTGTTATAGTCTAGGTCCTACTCACACTGAACTCTATGAGGTCTTCCGAGTTTCACATATTTATTACCGATCCAGCCGAAGTGAAATGACATCTCTGTCGTTCAGCCCCTTATCTTCTAGTGTCTTGAGGGGAATTGGGACTCTACATTTTATTTTTCTGTCACCATCTCCATACTCTGTCACTGGTTTTCATGGTCTTCCTCTTCTTGGAGACAGATCTCTCGCTCTCCTCCTGCGGCTCCATTGTTAGTGTGGATGGTATTTATACGCAGCCAGCAGATCAGAGTTCAAGCGGACCCGTGCTAGCTAGCTGCCGGGCGGATCCCGGGAAATGCACCGATAACGCTCGCTAGCCAGTGAACAGGCACCCGGGTTTCGCCTCGCAATCGCGGCGATATCTTGGGCTTGCTTTTCGCCGAGGAGAAGGCAATACATTAACGCTGTGCCAAAATCGGACAAAAGAGGGAGGCAAAAACAACACTTGAACGGAGAGCCTCTAAGCCGACCCCCCGTGATTTTGACAAGCGTTACATGTAACGCTCTTCAAAAAATCATAGATATCTTCATAATGCCGTATTTTTCATCGATTCTTTTTCATTGCTTAGTCCTTTCATAGGCATTGGTCCTTGTTTTTGCCTGTTTCACTTCATGAAATAGCACTTTTGCATTTTGGGTTCCAACACTCCTCCCCAGTCCCTTTAAGAAGGATTCAACGTTTATTTGATGAAAATTGGTTTTCAAATGGCTGAAATATCCAAAAAAGTGATGATAATAATAAAAGGCGACAGGCCACGCCTTTTATTAGGATCTCTTTGTTTCACCTTGTTTTTGGATATCTCAGCCATTTCAAAACCAATTTTCATCAAATAAACTTTTGATATCCCTTTAGAATTGCATGTTCTTTGACATCTCATAGAGTGGTTTCTGAATATCTCGCAAAACGTTAAAAGCTAAATCCTCACCTCAACCGGAACTGTACACACCCTTTAAGTGTATATTATACCTTCATCACAATTCTGCATACCTTTGTTTACACTTCTGCATTAGATGATTTATAGACTGAAGTACAGAAATTACAGAATTCACCTGCATAATGGAGGTGAAAAGTGAATAGGTACAAGTTCCCTGTGATACTAAGCAGCTTGTGTATGATCAATCATAAATAAAGTTCATACACTCTGGAAAACAGCACAAAGATGACATAATACCTTATTTAAAGATATATCATGAACTTTTGTATAATATAAGCCATAAATATTTCTTGCAAGCAATAATTCTTCTGTGACACCAAATTGATACTGGGCCTTTCAAGGACGTACTACTGACAAAAGTGTGACCATGCTTGAAGAGAAATACTTCCACCTGGCTGCTCACAAATTCATATTCACAGAAAGCCCCAGTCTAGCTGTGTTGCAGCTGTTATAGGGATTACTTCATCAAGACTTAAGACTCGAGAAAGCCTCCTCCATTAGGCTCTGATGACAAGTACAAAATCATATAAAACAGAAAAGTAAAAAAAAGGTATCATATGAAAAGTAAATCCTCACTGAACATATCTTTCAATCACTAAGATCAAGCTGCAGTTTCCACACTTCTTGCATACAATTTCATCTTTGGTAACTCCAGTTGCTAGCCCAAACCAGGAAGGCAGTAAAACAAAATACCCAGGTTCTCTTGTTAAAAAGACAAAGTGGTTAAAAAGACGTAGCATGTGACCTCGACAGTTATTTCTGTCAGCATACAAACGCAGGTGTGTCCATCAGATGTAAACATACTAAATTTAAGCATCTAGATGGAATTCTTACCTTACAGTTCCAGACTGATATAACACCCTTCTGTGAGGCAGCTAGATACACATCAACCTGGGGGACATTGGTCGTTGAGTGAATCACATCGCGTCGCTTTCGGTCTCCTGGTCACAGATGAGATAGAGAGAGAAAAAAAAAATGATAATGCAGTGATAAAGCTTTTGAGCTTTTGCTCACAGACAAATAGGATCTGTAAGTTAATTGTTGCTTATTACATTTGTAGACTAATGATAACATGAAGCCAGACCCTTCTCTTTTTAACATTGAATGTAGATTTTGTCTTGTTTTATAACATCATATTTCAACACAATGCAATTTTATCTCAACACTGACAAACACGTTATTCTGGCATGGATATAGACCTCGTGTACACAAGTTAGTATGAGCTGGCATTTAATTTCCACAGACGTCTCAATCTTCACTCTTTACAGGAAACACAAACACACCTGATACACAGTAACACACATTAATTACCTGCGGCTTCTCCAATGCGCTGTTTCTTAGACACAGTAAAGACACTGATGTCTTCATGAGTTTGTTCTGTCTCCTCTGCTGTTGATTGGAAGTATCCAAAGAGCTGCGAGGCAGAGCAAATAAGCACATCTTAGTCAGTCCTAATCAGTTCTTTCATTAAGTTTACATACTGAGCTTGAAAACTATTTAAAGAGAGAGAGAGAGAGAGAGAGAGAGGTAGGTAAAAATGACATGGAGCACAAGGCCTTAAAAGTAAACATATTGCTGAACATATTGGAGATCAAATCTTAGAACAAGGCATAAAATTCCTCAGGTTCACATATCTGGTAAAAGTTGACACTCATCATACTGTAAGATGTCTATCATGAGTGAAATATTTTCCTATCCAAAGAAGACCTAATTTTGTAAAATTTGAATTGAAAAAAGAGAAAGGTAGTGACAACAATATGCTCAAACATACTTTTCTTTAATCTTTGCAATGCTGTGTGTTGCATATATTCTGCAATAGTTGTTTTCTGTGAATTCTAGTTTGCAAAATTTACTATTAATAAAAATGCACTTAATATTGCTTGGTGGTTAGCTGGCTGTAAAACTATCATCTCCAATGTTTGCCATCACTAACTTTGCTTCTTGAAAAAAAAAATAATGACGATTATTACCAATTCTGTCCCTGGGTTCTCAATCACAGAGTCAACCACTTCTAAAATGGTCTTATAAGTCTTGACTGCAAACTATGTTTGTGAAATACATTGTCGTTTATGCCATACATAGTTTTTGCACAATCTTATCAATATAAAATCATCCACTCTAAAAATTGACATGTTTAATTATGTTCTTGACTTTTGTGCCCTACTTTTGGTAAACTTACTTCACTCCAGTCAACCTTTGCATCTGGATTGGTGCTTATCTTCCTGAAGATGGATTTTAGGTCAGTGCTTCGGATGTCAGGTCCAAAGAGAGTCTGGATGGAATCACAGAATGTGTCAAACCGGAGGTTTTCTGTGTAACGCAAGACAAAAGAGAGTTAATTTTGAGAGGAAATTAGAAATGCTCAACAATGTTGATGCTTTTAAATTATTTCAATGTAAAGAAAATTCCAATACACATAATGCAGAACTCTACTTACAAAAAAATAACAAGAGACCCGCGGGTCTAGCGCTCACCTGAGTATCGCAAGTTCACCTTTCACGCAGTCACTAATCTAAATTAAAATTTGACCAGGCATTCTCAAGTAGAAGATGAAAATGTACAATAAGGGCCCAATTTTTTAAAGATTCCTTAATTTGGGGGGATTGGGGCCCCCTGGGGCCCTCTGGGTGGGGCATGGTGCCCATTTTGATAAATTGAGATCCTGACCCCCTAGGGATGCTACCTGCCAAGTTTGACAAAAATCCATCATGAGGTTTTCAGGAAGAAGATGAAAATGTACAATTCAGGCCCCCATTTGGACCCTTCCAACCACCCCCCCCCCCCCTACCCAAGAGGGGCACCCCTGGATCTCCTATGAACAAACTTCAAACTACAGTCATTAATGTACTCACTCATAATATTATCTCAGCTCTATAACTTCTGATTCTAGAGAAGATTTATAAAGATTCCTTCATTTGGGGGATTTGGGACCCCTGGGGGCCCCCTGGGTTGGGCATGGTGCCCATTTTAACAAATTGAGATCCTAACCCCCTAGGGATGCTACCTGCCAAGTTTGGTGAAAATGGGTCATGGGGTTTTCAAGAATAAGATAAAAATGTACAATTTAGGCCCCATTAGGACCCCTCCTCACCCCCTCCCCTGGGTCCCAAGGGGGGCACCCCTGATTCTGCCATGAACAAACTTGAAACTACAGTCATCAATGTACTAACTCATAGTATTAACTTAGCTCTATCACTTCTGGTTCTAGAGAAGAAGATTTTTGCGGATTCCTTAATTTTGGGGGGTTTGGGCCCCCTGGGGGCCCCCTAGGTGGGGCATAGTGCCCATTTTAACAAATTGAGTTCCTAACCCCCTAGGGATGCTACCTGCCAAGTTTGGTGAAAATGGGTCATGGGGTTCTCAAGAAGAAGATGAAAATGTACAATTTAGGCCCCATTAGAACCCTTCCCCACCCCCCTCCCCTGGGTCCCAAGGGAGGCACCCCTGATTCTGCCATGAACAAACTTGAAACTACAGTCATCAATGTACTAACTCATAGTATTAACTTAGCTCTATCACTTCTGGTTCTTGAGAAGAAGATTTTTACAGATTCCTTAATTTTGGGGGGTTTGGGCCCCCCTGGGGGCCCCCTGGGTGGGGCATGGTGCCCATTTTAACAAATTGAGTTCCTAACCCCCTAGGGATGCTACCTGCCAAGTTTGATGAAAATCGGTCTTGGGGTTTTCAAGAAGAAGATGAAAATGTAAAAAGTTTACGCACGACGCACGACGGACGACGGACGACGGACGACGGACGACGGACGACGGAAGACGGACGACGCACGACGCACGACGCACGACGGACGCCGGACGAAGGGCGATCGCAATAGCTCACTTGAGCCTTTGGCTCAGGTGAGCTAAAAATAGAACAATTGACACAGACCCCACCTATCTCCCAAGTCCCCCCCCCCCAAAAAAAAAAAAAAAAAAAAAAAAAAAAATGAATAATTTGATTGTTCGATGTTGCTGATAAGGTGTTCCCTCAACACAACAGTGAGGAGTAGATTTTTTTTTGAAAATACTGATTTCATTTGTACAATTAAGGTGAATCATGTCAAACTCTAAAGACAGAATGCTGCTGACACTACCATGTGACATATACATCACAGTGCCATTTGGAATGGCTTCTTTTAATTCTCATGAATAGAAGTAAAGATCAAGAACAATTATTAAAGTCTAATATTTCATTACATTAATCATCCTAGAGTTAAATGTGTCCCTTCTACATACATTATATTACATATCCTACAGAAACAATCATGTGACCTTAACAAAGCAAAGGTACGTAGATATACCACTTGTTGACTGGATCAGAGTTACACTTATAATGCGAATCTTTGGTGGAACATGAACTTGCCTGGGTCACCCGTACTCTTACTGGATGTACCATTTAGAAAGCACTTAATACATCAAAACAACGGTCTGCCTTTCTTGTTCAAAGTATTTTAATACTGTTCGAATGATCATGAGCATACCATTTATGGCCTGTCGTCTCTCCTCCGCACTCGCCTCGCTGTCCTGCTGGGTAAGTCGTGCGATAAGCTCCTCAAACTGCTCCAACTTCTGCCTGAACGTATTCGTTGTGTAGGGTCTCGGCAGCCCACCAGCACCCTTTTCTGCAGGCTTTGACATCGTGCTTTATCTGTTTACCACAAGTATTTTACAACCGTATATCTGTGTAGTAAGTCCATGTTTTGTCGAAATCTGGGAACAAGTTATCAAGAAGTATCTCTTCTCAAAGATCTCTCCGCACCAGCGCGCGTCCAACCTGTTGTCGCGTCGGCAACAACAGGTGCTAACCTGCCAGTGGTAGATTGTTGGGTTGGTCTGGATTTACCGATGGTTATTGCACTTTCAAGCATCTAACAAACATACTAGCTCCTATATTCCGCAGATCACATGGTTAGGAAAGCCCATGGTTAATTTAGGCTCATTCTTGGGTTGCTGTAACCGATTTTACGAAGACGACACTACCTCCGTTGGACTCCTCCTTCCGATTCCGCGGCAGCGATCGTGGTGCAAGAACTGTATCCGCCCGGCCCGTGCGTCACACATGTACTACATAGCCAGCTACACGCAGGATGATCATAGGTGCAGTGGATGGCTGCATCTGGCCAATCTTGGCCCCGTCGGATCTTCGAGTAGGTCTGGTGTGGCACGTTGAAGCTGCACGCACGTCGGACAATCGACGAACTATCGACCTCGTACGGCGTGCAATCACTATGGCGATGGGTGTCAGTTTGAGGGTAGTCGAGCGAGGCAATCACAACAGAGCCGACTGCAAACAATACCCCATCTCCCACAACACGATGTCGGGGGCACACACAGGGCGCACAACACGAAATTTCACACAAGGATTACCGCTCGATGTCCTTCTATTTAGAAGTCAATCGATTTTCGCTATTAATGCCATTGGCGCAAAATTTAGGCAACACCTCCATTCTTGTAATGACAAGAAGACGGGCGTATTCCGCATCCGGGGAATCGAACAGAAGAGTGAAATATCTGAGCTTATTCTATGCTTCATAAAACTATCAGTTGTCGAACAAACGGAAGACGTCATTAGTTATATGACCCCGTAGGACTCAGAGCAGCATGAAATCCGAAAAAAAAAATAAAAGTATGCATACAGTAAGAAAAAATCCATAGCTCCTTGGTGACCTTAAAAATTGAAGAAAGATATTCAAAGAATATTTTGATTAAAAATAATGAAATAAACTAGGATAATTGAGTGAAAACTGATAAGTGTATGGCTAAGTGCATCTACACTACATCTGAGTATCTAAGAAGTAATTTGAGAGAAACACTGAAAATGAAATGATTAAATAAAACATTAAGTTAGTAAACCTTGAATAAAAATTGGCAGGTAAGCTACAGGAATTCAAATGCCACACACTGCAACTAAGTTCACAAAGTCTAATATATCCGATATTTTATTGAGGTATAAACACGATTTTCCATGACACCACATACTCGTGAAAGAATTATAGGTGTATTTCTATTTCTATTATTGGGTAGATAAGATTTAGATGAGAGAGTTTGACCAGATTGGCCAAAAAATAGACTGAGTTCAGTCGTGAAAACTATCTTGCAACTTTGCATAAGAGCTGAACTGCATGCATTTATGAAGCACCGAGTACGAATTTTTCTTCCCTTTTCTGGATCAAAGGAATACACATTATAGACAAATTTCTAGGTGGTCTGATCAGTCAACCACAGCATACCACAGCATATCTTCTCTTAAAAAGTGGTGGCCTGAGGCCATCTGGCCACTGTTCGCTGAGCCTTATGTATAATACAGTATATATACATGTATAAATGTACATACACAAAGGATGAAAGAATAGATTATATCAAAATGCATTAATTATCTAATGAAAACAAAGGGTAAACTGACCAGGAACGAATAAGTGAAAACTTTGAACAAAGAAAATGGAAACCCATATTCTTTGCTCACAGTTTTCTCTACACCCCCCCCCCCACACAAACACACAAACACACACACACACATATATATATATATATATATATATATATATATATATATATATATATATGTATATATATATATATATATATATATATATATATATATATATATATATATATATATATGTTTTTCAATTTCAGGGTTTTTTTTTTTGGCTAACTCCTGACGGGGTGTCGCTGTTTATTTTGGCCAATGTTTTGGTATTTCATATATATATATATATATATATATATATATATATATATATATATATATATATATATATATATATAATGTTAGTTCCAGTACACAAAAGGCCATCTACTTTTAATGTGAGTGAAATCCTAAAGAAGGTGCATAATTTGAATTTGGCACAACTATTACACACTGTTCAACGCTTAAGCATGCACTGCAATCTGTCTATCTTTGGTATTTTCAACGTAATATGTGAGGATTAGTGAATCGCATGATGTATGATGGCTGTAGAAGGCGCGCTCTGAGTGGCTCCATCCTGTTACTTTCTGGTAATGTTTTAGTTACAAAATTCAATCACACACACACACAGTAAAACCCAACCTCAGATCCACCTGCCACTCGGTTACACATACACCACACCTCCTAAAACACACACACAATATGTATATATATATATATATATAGAGAGAGAGAGAGAGAGAGAGAGAGATTGAGTAAGTTGTCCACATGTTGGCGTGATAATATCATCAAAAATAAAACTTGGCGAATATACAGCATGAACTTGGTTTCAGTTTTGTTTATATATATATATATATATATATATATATATATATATATACATATATTGCATGTGTGTGTGTGTGTATGTAGACAGAGAGAGAGAGATAGCCAGCTAGACTGCATATCATGCACATTAATAAAAAGAAGCACTGACAAAATCAAAGTATGTAATGATATGTTTTTCCAATTTTTTTAATACAAGTCTACTTGATTGACTTATCATTTTGCAAGTCAAAGCCACTTTAAGATTTGTTTACCTAGTAGTTGCATTATTCTACAATGTTGCACAGGCCCAAGAAAATATATTCAGTTCTGTTTCTTGAAAGTAAGCACTGTGGGACACACAATCATACCACATTGCTAAACACACTTTATAAGCGAATATTTTGGGAACCCATTATCCCTGTACTGAATAACGCTGTTATTTTCGCGCACAGATATTTTTGCGAATGAGGAGGTCATGGACATTTTTGCGAGATGTTGTTTTCGCGAATTGACACAGAGGCCTTTATAAGCGAACTCTTACCTTAGCGCATGGTGACATTTTCGTGTGTTGTTAAATTCGCGGTCCAAGTGTGATTCGCGAAAATTAAACCCTCACGAAAAAAACAGCTTATACAGTATGTTGCACTCTTAACAATATCTAAAGATATGGACTTCTAATAATGAACATAGATAATTGTGGATATGCGCGCGTGCGTGTGTGCCCGCGCGCGTGTGTGTGTGCGTGTGTGCCCACGCATGTGTGTGTGTGCGTGTGTGTGTGTGTACGTATGTGTATGCATTTGTGTATGCATATGTATATGTATATCTTTTTTCCCTCTCTTCATCTTCTTCCAGAGACTGTAGGATGCTACATTACTGTAAAAGTGGAAATTTTCGCGGTGTTGACAATGTCGCACATTTCAAGCAACCAGAATCTAGCGCGAAAATAAAAGCACACAACTATTTTTGCTTGCCATATTCCAGTAATGAATGTCTTGATTCCGTGGAATTAAAAACAAGCGAAACTCTTCTTACCCAGCTAAGCGCGAAAAATTAGTTGCGCAAAAATATCCACTTTTACAGTATATTCGTAATTATGCTGAACTTGGTGCTCAAAGCAATATAACAGCAAACTTCAAAAACAGCCCTGTATTTCATTTCAAAACTGGAATGAAATATCTCAATTTTGAATGTCTCGCAGGTAATTATGTACTATTTATCTTCTTACCAGAGCAAACATTCAGATGTTATATAATTTTAAGTACTTTCATCACAGAATATATTTTCTTGGGCACAGAATACATACATACATTATTCTGTCTGTATATTTGGCCTACCACAGAGTATAAAAAGTTCATAAAGCGTCATTCTAAATACATTAATACCTACTGTACATAGAGAGCCAAAGACTGCTCTTCATACCTGCAAAATCACAACACACAGTCTAGAATATTAATGGACATGGCTGTGTGAGGTTTGTCTGAAATCAATAAGTTAGACCAACACTGATTTGCTCAGCTGTTAGTCAAACAGATAAACATATCACATAAGAGGGGGAAAATGCATATCCAAACTGTTTGAAACACAAAACAAAACCATTTCAAGAAAATTAAACAAGATATATCTTTACAACAACGAAAAAGTAATTCTTAAAACTATAAAACACAAGAATCATTCAAACAATTATCACAACTTTTGCATACTGCAGTCGTCACGTTGCAGGAGCCTGCAGACAGAGGGAATGCATAATCAAGACTAAATGACCAAATAGAGGAGAAATTAATTCCATTTATATCACCTGACCACATGCTATCAAATCAGCAGCAGCACTCATCAACATAGTAACAAGTAAAAATTTCTTGGATGGCGCATGTTGAAAAACATAAAATTCAAATGAACTAAACTGAAACTGAAATAATAGATGATTCCGGCTGAAAACGTCACATTAATCTATGTGATAAATGAGTCCTTGGATTTAGTGTACATGACCAGCATTTGAAGGTAACACAAAACCAGGATCAACCATGAGGCCAGCATTACAAAACTGCTTCATCAGATTGAAAGAATATATGTACCAGTACATGTAGGTTCAATCTCTTTCATGTATGCATTGTTTGTATGTATGTATGTTTGTATGTATGTACAAATTGCACAGTTAGTTTTAAGCCAATACCAGCAACTGAAAACACAAGGAAGATCTTGCTAGAGTTTTTTTTTTCCCTCTCTAACGCCAAGATGACTTTTGCATCTTTTACGAAGCAAAACCAGTGTTCCAGAGTTTTATCTGAACTTGATTGATTGTACATAAGGCACTGTATTCTACTTTTCTTTAATATTTACTGAAGTTTGGGGATACAAATGTTTTGGAATAGGAGAGGTAATGTCAACTTTACGCAAATGCTCATACTCTCTAACCAACCTCAATATCTACAGTGCTATGTTAAATGAAGAGCAGTGACATGATCATAATTGTTGTGACTTGGAATAGATTATGTGCAGGTATAGATCCCTATTAAAGCATTCTAAAGTAATCTAAAACTAATATGTGAGTGCTGCAGAAGTCTGACAAACTGTTCACACAGAGCATCAAGGTACAGTCTGTTTCTTTTTTAAGGACCATCTATATTTCTACATCTTTTTACGGAATCAATAGTCACAGAGACCTCATCATATAGTGTACACTACTAATACCGGTTTACCACCAGTTTTATGATTAACATGCATTAGGAGTTCAGTGCAACTGCAGTGCGCATAGTGGGAAATGCCTCTAATACAAAAAACAAACAAACAAACAAACAAACAAACAAACAAACAAACAAACAAACAAACAAACAAACCCACAAACAGAGGCAGAATGACTGCTACCAGGGCAACACGTACAACATTTGAACTTAGGAAGATGTCAACTCGGCAATAATTTAGCCTGCTGTGTGCACATTAGATGAAATTGTGGCATATTATTACCAAGATGCAGGAATTAATAATACATATATAACTTTTTTTTTCCACACCATGTATTCCTCTAAATCCAACTAAGTGCAAACCTGGAATCTATATTTGTCCACATCAATATGCCACTCCAGGTGTAGTAATAAATCTTTTTACTGGCAAGCAGGCGAGCTTTGAGTCCGTGGGACGTGAATAACCAGCTGATTGTTTCAGCTCAATCCTAACAGCTTCAACATAGCATGCCAAAGTGATCTACTTTTTAATTTTTTTTTCACTTAAAGTCTTTGGATGAAATATCGTGTAACATCTCATGGCTTCCACATTTAGTCTGCTCTGAATAAAACAAAAAGTGATCCATTATTGTTTTGTTTGAAATGAATGTCATGATTTCAAACTCCTTTTTCTTTTTTACTCTGCCTAAAAAAATACAGACAGGGCATCTACAACTGTGTGTTTCTTTAAAACCGTCACTTACAGACAGTGAAAATCTGATCCAATTTGCAAATATACAAACTCTCCTCAGTTGTGCAATATGTGTGCACTGGGCAATCCAGTGAGGTTTTTCTTACATTGCCAATGTCTCTGTTCACCACTGTTATGAGCTGGAAAACGTGTTGGTATTACTCTGACTGGAATGCGCTCACTGATCACGTTACAAAGTGCATTGACACCAGGGTGCATCCTCACAACAATGCATCTTGCTTGTGTGTTTGTGGTGATTTTCCCACTATCCATCAGTTGGGCCTTGATGTTAAAAGTCTTGCTTCAAATTTCTCCATTAATACAATTTTAATCAAGCAACACAGCACAGGCGTGAGTGAATGATAAATGTGAAACAATTTTGATAGCTAGGAAAGGATAGAAATAAAGCTACAAAGAGTGGCTGCGGCAAAGCAACAGAGAAAAGTAATATAAGAATTCGTCTGCGTAAATCACAGAGAGCTGTGAAGTGGCTGTTCAGCAGGTTTGCAACTCATCAATTGTCCCAAGAGTGCCACTGTCCATTTCCAGCGATTTGCTGGTGGTTTGCCCATCATCATATGTAGACCTGCTTGCTGGCGAGCTCGTCGGTGAAGGGGAACACAAGGTTTGACGAGCAGAAGTAGAAGACAAGACCAAAGGCGATGGAGATGGGCAGAGCAGGCAGGGCCTTCTTAAATATAGCTAGGAGGATGAGCGTCAGGCAGAGACCCTATGATTGACAGAAGGACAGAGAGACACAGAAGAAATGTCAGAGCATCGACTCTTTACTTTCTTTTCACCTCAGGGGAAGTGCTTCTGAGGCATATAGTGATTTTCGTACAACCCCTATATTTTATTTCCTCAGACAGCCATAATTATAGGGATATTTCCAGGGGATATTTACTCACATTTCTCAAAAAGTAACAACCGACAAGTGAATTGTTGAAAGTGAAGAACGAGTCATACACAAAACACATGAAGTCTTATAAGACCTCCATTCCCATTTTGCAACTTTCATTGAAAAGTCATATTGTTTTAATAATCAAAACAACTCTGTTATGGACACTATTTTCTCTTCTTTATTATTTTAAGGAAATTTGTGAAGATTTGCAATATATTTAGACAATAAAATCAGCTTAAACAAAGAGGAGAGTTTCTCTTTAATCAAACAACTCAAGATATTAATTCACATGTGTAATGACTACAGGGTTTTTCAATAATCTTTGGAGAAAACACTGCACACTGAGCCATCATACAGGTAGCATGGTTTTCCCTAATATACACTGATCCTTACAAATCATGAACTTACGATGAGAATAGCAACAAAACAGGCCACTGTGGTTGTCCAGTCTCCAGACGCTGATGCCTTGCCCACCAAGACACTATAGAAGATGAAATCTCCAAGACCCAGCTTTACACCACCTGGGGAGGACGGGAAGAAAACGAAAGCACATACATACTGATATAGATGGCAAGAACTCTACTCTTCATACACAAATCACAAATGAGTGAGCATATGAGCTCACCCTATGTGAACAAGCATAACTAAGTGCGTATCCCGTTTGTCTTTCAAATTTTGGTATTTGTGCCCTTCGTGGCCATCTTTGGCAGAGCTTGTGATTAGGAAGAATCTCTTGATTCAGTCCTGTGCTAGAAGGTTGGATTTTGTCCATCAAAGCCAAATGTTTTTTATGTCATTTTCTGGTGGCAAATACACCATTGTTTCCTCATATATAGCTGATCACTTTTGCTACACATAAATATGTACAGTTGAACCTCTCGTATCCGGACAAGTGGGGACCGGGGCTCATCCGGATAAGGGATTTGGCCGGATACGGGAGACTCAATGCTTTATACAGTCATATGTACATAATATACATACACATGTACAGTAGCCCATTGTAGTACCACATGTAGTAATGTGTATACTGCAACCTTTTCATTGCTACACTCAGTAACAGATCCCAAAATAGAGGTTCATGTTTGCAAGAATGAAATCATTTTCTTTTATAAATTCTTGGGATTATTTATCTAAATAACATTAAGAAATGTATCAAGTATATGTAATGCATGTGTGTTTGTGTAGGAGTTCTCAAGGAGTTGGGAATCCCCCTTTCCTCCCGTAATTATAAAAAAAAAAATCATGGCGAGATTGCGTCCGTATAATAGAGAGATCCGGATAAAGGGAGGCCGGATAAGAGAGGTTCAACTGTACTTTAAAAGTCAATACATTACCCCTGAAACCACATTTACAGCTGTGCCCAGTGGCACTTTACTTATTCTCCAAAGATGGAATACATTTCTCATGGGCAAACCCTGCACTGAAGGTGACACTTTCTTCTTTTGATTAATTACAGTCATTTATCATGCTTTATTATTTATTTATGCTTTCACTTTTAGACCTTACATTACCTGGGCACCATTGCATGAAACTATAGTAACTCTACAATCACTGGTAACTCCGCAATCAATGGTAACTATTATAGCAACACTATTCCACAGCCAATCAATGCCAAGAAATCACTGATGGTTTTTACTGACTGCAAAGTTACCATTAATTATAGAGTTACCTTGGTTTCATGCAATGGGGCCCTAATGTTGGTCTCAACAGACAGTAACTTGATTCCTTCATTCATTCAAATGGAACGATGAGCTGGGTTAATACTATACACTGACTGCCACTAGTCACCTTGGCGATCTAAAGAGAAGCTGTATCACTCTCACTGTTTCTAAGTGAATGAGTGAATGTGTGTTCTGTGTGTGTGCATGAGTGTGTGCATGTGTGTGTGTCCAACCAGCCACTAAACTAGGTTTGTACCCTGCTCTTTGCAAGAAGTGAAATGTGATCTTTTTTGTTTTTTAATAATGTGTGTGAGTAGTGGCTCTCTTTCACACACATGTCTCTCTAGTTTGTGTTTCTGCTGGCAGACGGGGCGTGTAGATTTCTTCTCACAAGGAGGATGAGAACCCACAACATTGGCTCAACTGGACTCAGAAAACCTTGAACTGGAGCCACTCGTTTAAAAACAAGGCAGCCACGCAACCACCTGAGCCAGTTCGCTGCCCTGGATGGTAACAGAATTGTGTTGACTCACGCTCAGCGTCTTCCTCCTCCTCTGGCGGTGGCGGCCGGTTGTTATGCGCGTTGTTTTGCCTCAGCGCCCTCACCGCCGCTCTCCTATCCTCCGAATTCGTGGAACCGCTCCTCTCCAGGTCCCGCTCCCTTCGTGCCTGGAACTCGCTATCGAATCCACCGTTGTCTTCGTCAGCTACTCATTGGCAGGAGGAACAGAAGGTATTGGAGAAAAACCATTGACGGCAATTACGGTTATTCATTACACTTCACCACTCTTCATTTATCATGTCAAGAATTGATCGAGCAAATTAGCCTGCCCCATCTACAGATTTACACCCGATTTTGATTCCAAGTCGACCAAAACACATATCTATGCTTCTTATCAAGTACCCCTCTTTTATAAGCAATACCAATAGAAATATACCATGTCTCTTATTTGACAAACAGTAAGAAGTTCATCAGCCATGTCACTCACTTTGCAGAGATATGTCTTGCTGTCAAGATATTGCATGTGTGCATATCAAATCCACAGTCATTTTGATGCAGACTTAGCTTAAACAGTGGCATCTCAAAAAGTACACTGCCATATCACATACAGAAAGGATTGCTTGAGACTTCCTTTTCTTACCTATATTTCGGATTTTGGGGAGTTTTTTTCTTGCATGTCTGGACACTCTGTTATGGTGGAATGTGACACTCATGACAAAGTGGCCTAATGTAGGTTAAAATCTGTGTCAGAAATGATCTATATCGAAATGACCACTGCCAAAGACAGTACAGTGAGTACTTCTATTAAATTTTGCTCTGTTACCGTGGAATCTCAACAGCCTTGCCACTTACTGTATTAAGCCCTGTACTGTAAAGCAAGATATTTTTGCAGCATGAAATTTTCACGAACTTGAGTCAACAGGCTTTTTTGCAGGGCAAAGTTTTCAGGAATTGCCAATGACATTCAATACCTATATTGTAGACAAGAACTTTCACGTGCATTTCGATTTTGCAAATCTTGGCTCTCGCAAAATTTGCAAAATAACAATGCACACAAACATTTCTGGTTTTACAGTACTCCACAGTGTTTTCATTTTTTCAAAATTTTGCAAGTCCTGACATTGAGGAAATTAAAAACAGACCTTAATATTTCTGACAGCAAAACAAGTGCAATGCGTATCATCTTCAAGGTGTGAAACTGTGAACCTGGCTTCTTGACTGGGAATAATATGTAGTTTTCATTCCATCAATTTCATTCTCAGGGTCTCAAACTACTCACTGAACATGTAAAACTTGATATACAAAAAATATCATGCTCATGAAATGTATGGGGTATAGATTATTTGATACTCACTAGTTGCATTTGTCTGGGTAGAAACAGCATCTTGTGGTCTCTGCTGCTGACTATTTGACTTTGGTGTATTTGAATCTGTATCTGCCATTCCAACTAACCATACCATTGTTGCTGCATGGAAAAAGAAGATCACCATATTAACATGGTTACAGTCAGTGGCTACTTGCATGCAACTTGATAGGTCCTCAAAGCTACAGTTCTCAAGATACGTCTGATCATAGTAGCTTATCATCGCTGGGGCGATAAGACCTCGTATCTGCAAAATGTCAAATGTTCAGGAGAGCCAAAAAACATGGCGGCCAAAGCACTGTGGCGAATGGAATAGCCTTTCCTTTGACATGACGTGGTGGCTTCATTTTTGGAGTAAGACAGTTGGGATTTGGACAGGAAATCACTTAACCCATTATTTGACCATTAATCAAAAAAACTCATTTTCACCAAAATTGCAGATACAAGGTCTTATCACCCCAGCGACGTTATGTCACAAATCCTATCACAGAAAAAATTGGAACTGCACTTTCAACAGAAGGGAAGTTCCACACCTATAAGTCTCACAGGAAAGCATCTCAAATTTTGTTTAGATATAAAACAAAGAAATACAAATATTTTTACTGGCATATATTTGTGTAGGCATCCCTTGGTCAAGTATTGGTCAACCTCAAGACTCATTCGTGGGATTACACAATGCAGAATCTATTGGAATATGCCATAAATTATTCAAAATCAGTTACAGACATTTTGTTTCGCCTCTCTTTCTAAAACAGACAAAACAAAGAAACAAACACCACCTACAAATGCATTTCAAATTTATTCTTGAATACTTAGAAAGCTTCAACAAAATGAAATGAAGGCATACAAGCACAGTACATTATTTGTCGATCTATATTTCTTGGTCCAATCTTGTATGCAAGTTGATCAGAATTTTTGCAAACATCAAGGAAATGGCAATATCCAGTTATGCAAGACATTTTGCTTGAGTTGGTCCATCAGGAGACTATGACCTACCAGACTGTGACTGCTTTGTTTCTTTTTCTCTCAGAGTTTCAATCATAAACAAAAGATGCAGGTAAATGTACACAAAACTAATGGCTCATTATCTATAGAAGTTTCATTTTGATTACATTTGGTGTTAGAACATGCCCAACAGAGCAAAGCTGGTATTTGTTTGAACATTGCTGTCACACCAACAATGCAACAGTGTTGGAATAAGAAAATTTTCTTTTTCAAAATGTGCCATGTTGCACATTTTAAAGTACCATGCACATTATTGCAATATCCGATGATGAAACAGAAATCAGTAGAAACTTGCCCTATACCATCCCCCTGACCCCCAAGATATATATACAATCACCTGTCATTTAATAAATATCTCCAGGATCAATATTCAGTAGACACTGAACAGAAATGATATCCTGCAAAGACAAGCATTACAGTCCAATCTATCTATCTATCTATCTATCTATCTATCTATCTATCTATCTATCTATCTATCTATCTATCTATCTATCTATCTATCTATCCATCCATCTACTGGTATCCAAATGTACCCCCTTTGTCTTTTCCCCCTCACAGGAAAAGATAAGAGCAGAATATACAGAATATACATATGATGATGATGATGATCCACAGCATTTGTATAGCGCCATATATCTGTTGTAGAAACATTCAAAGGTGCAGACTCCACGAGAATTAGCAATTGAATGCCTGGTGAAAAATGTGAGTTTTCATCTATTCATCAATTCATTCATCAATCTATCAAGCAATCTATCTATCTATTCACCTTTCTGTCTATCTATCTATCTATCTATCTATCCATCTATCTATCCATCTTCTGGTATCCAAATGGTACCCCCTTTGTCTTTTCCAACTCACAGGAATAGATAAGAGCAGGGAAGATTTGTTCGTCTCTCTCCTGAGCTGTCTCCACTAGCAACCTGAGAGGACCCTTGGGGCACAGCACAGCAAACAGGTCTGAAAATGAAAATAGAAACTTATGAAAATACTTTGCATTCAAAACACAGCAGTCATTGACAAAGTTGTGCGATATTAAAATCCTCAAGGTGCAATTTTGCAAAGTATGTATGAGCCACATTCAATAATTATTGGGAAAAAAAAAGGTGCACAAGATAAAGATTCAAGGTGAAGAATCATTTCAACTCCTGGCATTGTGGTATTTCAGCTGACTCTTTAATGCTCTGGATCAAATAGTACATTTTATTTTCACAGCTCACAGAAGACTAAATTGATATCTGCATAAGTAGATGCACAGTGTATAAATAACCAGCCAACCAGAAAATGAAGGGAAACAAGAGACCCGCGGGTCTAGCGCTCACCTGAGTATCGCAAGTTCACCTTTCACGCAGTCACTAATCTAAATTATTCACAGCTCTACCAAAATTTGACCAGGCATTCTCAAGTAGAAGATGAAACTGTACAATAAGGGCCCAAATTTTTTAAGATTCCTTAATTTGGGGGGGGGGGGGGGGGATTGGGGCCCCCTGGGGCCCTCTGGGTGGGGCATGGTGCCCATTTTTATAAATTGAGATCCTGACCCCCTAGGGATGCTACCTGCCAAGTTTGATGAAAATACATCATGAGGTTTTCAGGAAGAAGATGAAAATGTACAATTCAGGTCCCCATTTGGACCTTCCCAACCAACCCCCCCCCCCCCCCCCCCCTGCCCCCAAGAGGGGCACCCCTTGATCTCCTATGAACAAACTTGAAAATACAGTCATTAATGTACTCACTCATAGTATTATCTTACCTCTATAACTTCTGATTCTAGAGAAGATTTTTAAAGATTCCTTCATTTTGGGGGTTTGGGGCCCCCCTGGGGCCCCCTGGGTGGGGAATGGTGCCCATTTTAAGAAATTGAAATCCTAACTCCCTAGGGATGCTACCTGCCAAGTTTGGTGAAAATGGGTCATGGGGTTCTCAAGAAGAATATAAAAATGTACAATTTAGGCCCCATTAGGACCCCTCCTCACCCCCCTCCCCTGGGTCCCAAGGGGGGCACCCCTGATTCTGCCATGAACAAACTTGAAACTACAGTCATCAATGTACAAACTCATAGTATTAACTTAGCTCTATCACTTCTGGTTCTGGAGAAGAAGATTTTTACAGATTCCTTAAGTTTGGGGCGTTTGGGCCCCCTGGGGGCCCCCTGGGTGGGGCATGGTGCCCATTTTAACAAATTGACTTCCTAACCCCCTAGGGATGCTACCTGCCAAGTTTGGTGAAAATGGGTAATGGGGTTCTCAAGAAGAAGATGAAAATGTACAATTTAGGCCCCATTAGAACCCCTCCCCACCCCCCTCCCCTGGGTCCCAAGGGGGGCACCCCTAATTTTGCCATGAACAAACTTGAAACTACAGTCATCAATGTACTAACTCATAGTATTAACTTAGCTCTATCACTTCTGGTTCTAGAGAAGAAGATTTTTACAGATTCCTTAATTTTGGGGGGTTTGGGCCCCCCTGGGGGCCCCCTGGGTGGGGCATGGTGCCCATTTTAACAAATTGAGTTCCTAACCCCCTAGGGATGCTACCTGCCAAGTTTGATGAAAATCGGTCTTGGGGTTTTCAAGAAGAAGATGAAAATGTAAAAAGTTTACGCACGACGCACGACGGACGACGGACGACGGACGACGCACGACGCACGACGCACGACGGACGCCGGACGAAGGGCGATCGCAATAGCTCACTTGAGCCTTTGGCTCAGGTGAGCTAAAAAAAACCCTACAAACACAAAGAAAATATAAAGCCCGGTGCTGCAATAAAAAAAACAACAAAAACAAATTCCAAAGTGGGCGTAAGGTGAGAAGTGAAGCCTGTTAATGGAAAAAAAAAATTAGATTCTCAACTCGAGAGCATGTGCTGCCTACAAAGGGACCTCGATATACTTTCATTCAACTTTCATGCTATGTTTCAGCTTGCCACATCAATCTTGCAGTTGTAATTTGGAGCTCATTATGGAGGACTTGTTATTCTTAACAGGGATTTAGAAGTCAATTAAACATAGAGAGAGGTGAGCAGGGGCCTCCGACAGGAACTACATCCACCCAAGCAAGTATTCTCAGGTTAGATGACACAGCTTTCAAAAATGATCTGATTCACACACTGTGGACCAATACAATAATTTTTTTTTTCTTGTTTATGTGTGTGTGTGTATGTGTGGCGAGAAGTAGAGTGGATGTGAAGTACCGTATACGCCATATATTTATAAAGTTTAATTTTTTGTCAATTGGGACTTCGCGACAATTTCATGAGTGGTTAAATTCACGAACCAGAAGTACCGTAATGAACGAGAAAATGTATGCGTGCGCAATCGCATTATGGTCCGGATCAGAGTTGATGTTTTCGGGTGTTCTTAGATTTGTAAATACCATCCAGCTTTGATTTTTACCAAATTTGCGAAAATGAAAACCTCGCAAAATATACAGCATATACAGGACTTCTTTCCAACGGAAGCATATAAACCGGTTTCTCCTCTATCCTTCTGTTCTCCCTCCAATCCCTAAATTCTGACACCTGTGCCCCTTCCCCTCCCCCTCCCCCCCAACTCTCCAGCCAAGCAACTCACCATAGACAGCAATGGCCGCCAGAATGGTCCAGAGGGTCCACTCTGGGAGATACTTGATGAAGATGAGGGCCATGAGGGCCGAGATGACGATGAGGTAGGCCTGTTGGAGGTGCAGCGGTCCCTTCCAGTGAATGCTGACCATCCCCACCATGCCAAAGTTCCAGATGATGACCGCTATGGTGAAGTAGTCCATGGGAATGTTGTAGGTCACCAGCAGCTCTCTGCGGGGGAGGTAATGGGGCAGGAAGCAGCATGAGCATGTTAACAGCCAGAGCAACCACTGGAACTAAACATCAAAATCAGTGGATCAATGGATAAAGTGAAACTGTACAGCAAGATATCATTACATCATGAAAGTTTCGCGAATTGGAGCCGACTGCCTTTTTCGCGGCATCAAATTTTTGCGAAGTGCCATTGGCATTCAATGCACATAGTGTAGATAAGAACTTACATGTGCATTTAAATTTCTCGAATTTGGTTTTCACAAAATTAAAATGCATGCTAACATTTCTGGTTTTACAGTAGATCAACAGATAACTGGATGGACGGATACTGAAATATCGTCTATCGATAACTACTGTAAAAGCTGTTATTTCCGTATACAGATATTGTAGTGAATGAGGAGTTCAAAGACATTTTCGCGATTTGACATCGAGGCTTAGTGCAAGTGCTCTAATGCGTGTCCGTTTACAATATTTTTGTATGTTGTTTAATTGGCAGCCCAACAGTGTGATTCACAAAAATTAAACCCTCATGAAGATAACAGCTCTTACAGCATAATACAGATGGCATACAGACAAGCAGACAGATAGACAGAAGCAAACATATCTCTATTGCTCCGTCGATGAAATATGACAAGTGTGAATTTTGATTTTAGTTAACACACTTTTACATTTCGTATACTTCATGTGAAATACAGCCATATCAACTAACAGAATCAAACTGACATCTTGTAGCATAATGCCACTCACAGACCTGACAATGGCACTACTTATGTAATCATAATGATATGCAAATTACTGCAAGCTCAAAATTAATTATCAAAAGGTAATGACAATTGCAGAGCCCTCTTGGATTATGTTATCTGCACTGAAAAGGTTACCCTAGATGGCTGTGTACAAACACATATCTACTCTAGCCAAAATGTTGGTTTTTGATAGTTTTCTTGTTTTAAGGATTTTCTCACTTGAAAACGGGGGAAAGAGAAGAACTGCAGCTTACCAAGGTTTTATCACTATAATGTTTAGATATTTTCTGGGTTTTAGATTAATAAAAAAACAACTTGTTGCTGCCGGAAAAAAATAATAACAGAAACTAACATTACACCTGGTAATTGCTGTGCCTATTAGCCATCAATGATATCAAGAAATGGAAAGCTTTCCATATTACTGCATGACATAGACATGGCGAAGAGTGTATAATACACCATGTGAACATCGCAGAAACTAGAAATCTACAGAAATATAGAAGCTGCAACGGTACTCACTGTAAATAGAAGAATGTGAAGAAGAACAGGAGCATGAGTGATGACAAGACTAACCAACCGTGGATAACCTGAATTGGACAAGAGAAAAAAAGACAAAAACATAAACAAAGACAGGAAGACATTACAGTTTCACTTGGTCATGTCAACTTGAATGTGCAACTTATTGATTTGATGCAATATGCTCTGTGCATGTATGTATTGTGATTTGTTTATGGATCTGTTTCAAAGTACAGAATGACATCAGTGGCACCATGAATATATCTTTTATGTGATACATCACTGAATGAAAGTCAGCTAGTACAACATACATTCTACATTCTAGCCTTGATTTGTATTCGCAAGTTGAGCTGAATAGCTACTGACATGTCAAATATAAAAGACTGTTCACAATATCAAATGCAAGACTTGAATTATGTCGAGTATATTTTGATACGATTCTGCATCTATCAAGGTGTAGAAATACACCCTTCTCATCCCTTCCCTCCTCCCTACAAAAAAAAAAGAAAAGAAGAAAGATACTGCAATGACAATCATAGTTTTTTTTTAAATGTTGGCAAAAGGATTTGAATTTGAAACTAGGAAGTGTTAGAGTCATCTTCACACATGCAGGTCCGAGCTTACCCTGTAGTAATTTGGACATGTTGCATTTCTTTCCAACAGTATGTGATAGATATATCCAAAAAGTGGCAGAGACAGATATAAAAGGGTAATTCCATGAAGTTGGGGCAGTGTCCATGTAGCATCATGATATTTAAAAAATACATTTCAGCATAACTCAATATTAATTATGCTATACATTTATTGTTTGTAGGCTTTACATTTGCATTGAGGCCACACATTTTCCAGGAAATTTTGTGCCATTCAGACTCAATTTTGATGAAGTTATTAAACAATATGTAACAGTGTCCTGTAGCATGGTGACGTGTCCATGTAGCAACGTGATATTCTAAAATTTGGTCCTAAGAGACAAATTATGGCAATTAGCTTGACCAAAATTTGATGCAATATGCATTTACAAGATATGAATGAGATAGCTAAATATCTCAAATTTCCTGTACACAGTTTTAATTTTAAAAGAAATTAAAAAATGTATCACGATGCTATGCGGTGTCCTTTTTTGTTACATTTGGTGGACACCGCGTAGCATGGTGACACATTGTGTAATTTTCTTGTAAAAGTAAAACTGTGGAAAGGAGAGTTAAGATATTTAGCTATCTGACTAATCTAGTAATTATGCATACTATATCAAATTTTGGTCAAGCTAATTGCATTAATTTGTCTTTTAGGACCAGATTTTAACTATCATGATGCTACATGGACACGTCACGATGCTACAGGACACCGTTACATATTGTTTTTATAACTTCATCAAAATTGAGTCTGAATGGCACAAAATTTCCAGGAAAATGTATGGTCTCAATACAAATGTAAAGCCTATAAACACTATATGTATAGCATAATTAGTATTGAGTTATATGCTAAAATGTAACACTTTGTGCCCCAACTTCACGGAATAACCCAAAAAGAGAAAACAAGAGGCAGAAAGCAAGGATGTGTTGTACATATGGATGTTTTATAATGACGGGGAAAACAAATAGAAAACAGAAAAGAATGTAAAACTCCTTATCTCCAGTAACACAAGTCACGTACAAATCCTCATTCTATAGAGATGTGTACACGACATAAATGGAAGCGAGCCAAATGTCCCACAGTATAAACAGAGGGTAAAGGTTTAGGAAGGATACGTGCACATGGGAATAACACAGGTACGCTACATGGTTCTGCCTTAAAGGGAGACATCAAAAACAGGCAGATTGTGCTGTCTTCCCATCTCACCTTATAACATCGGTACTTGTACAGGACGACAAGGAAGATGGTCATGATGAGGACGATGCCGATGATGATGAGGGCATTGGCCAGAGCGTTCCATGCTTTGGTTCCAGCCTGATCGGACTTTTCATGAAAAGGGGTATAAATCCTGGATTGGAGGATAGAGACAAACATGCAAAACAAAGCAGGTGTTACTACAGTTGTAGTAATCTTCATACTCAAGATATCTTTTAGGCTTTTCTTTTGACATCTACGTATATTCAGAGGATCACTGACAAACTCGCATTTCACACCTTCCACTCTTGTCCGAGGGGTCTTTTAATTCAATGTTACCTATTCAATGTACTTCAAGCAAAAGGAACATGCATAACCACTTGAACACATACAATCACATTGACAAGAGCCAACACAGAGATACATACTGCCATACACAAGCAACAAACTAGAGCAGTAGACTTGGATACTTTCTCACGCAATCACTACATTTTGTCATGGGTAAATGTAACATTCTAATGAATTCCTTAATTTCAATTGATCCCCTAAAGACCTGACATATGACCATCTTTAGACCAAAGAATGTTTCCTGATACATTTCCATCAGCATATGTTTAGCATTGCTATTGGACTTTCCCTGGAAAAGTTATGGATAGGAAATGACATTGTAGCTCCTGACCCTATAAACCTCTCATTGCTTTCCCCTGCAAGTGTTCACTATTGGTCTGTCATACACTTTACTGGATTATAGAATGACAATAATAAATCATCCCAAGTGCCATTTTGTTTTCACCGAGACCACAGGCCGAGATGAAATAGAACGGCACAAGGGATAATTTAGTATTTGGAGTTCTACAGCCCAGTTCTGGTGTATCGATCAACAGAACATGCATTAATTGTCATAGTAAACAGATGTTCCTAATCACCTCTAGGTGGTGGTTTCAGAGCCCTATACAGCAGCCTCGAAGAGCCTCGGCTGCAGTAAAAATGCTAGGGGGTTCGAGACGTCATTTTTTTGCCGACCCGGAAGTGATCATTGAAGGTCATCGCAAGCTAATGTAAACAGCCCAGCTATCGTCATCGACAGCCACTGACAAATACCACAAAACTTGCAAACTTTTGCGCTCAATCATGTTTGCGGTCATGTAAGAAATTCAAAAGCCCATGCTTTGTGTCAGAGGGGAACTCCGTCACCGTAGGAACAGAGCCAGTCGGGCCTGCAAGGGCTTGCCACGGCCTGCTCTGGGCAACATCAGCTCACACAGTATAAAAAGATGAGAAACCAGTTTTTGAGCAGGCTTTCGAATCTCCTCGAGGTTAAAAAACCCACTTGCAGTATAAACGGGGTATTCATCAGATACAATGCAGTGAAACAACCACATATACACACACACACACACACATATGCAAATAATTCAAAACAGCACAGATAAAGTATGATGTGGACTTTGTTCCTGTCATAAGTGTGTTTTCAAAGCCAAGGGGGAAAAATATATACCACAGTGAATGTGCTTTTAAAACTGATGTTCCATGTCACAAGACATAATAATCTTTGGAATATCTTTTCTCCTCACACAATACAAATTCAACAGACTTTGCAAACATCTAGAGCTAGCAAAGGCTGTAGTATCAAAGGTGGCTCATTTGCCATTTGAGAGGATAACTGCCTCAACATTACTACAATGTACTGTACCTCAAGCCCTCGATGAAAGTTACAATTTCCTATAATAAAGGTATTCATCTACTGTGATAGCCCTTTTTTTACACTGAACAAATATGATTCCCATGCACATGTACACTATACAGTGCACTATGCTGTACTACAGTATACTACACCGGCAATTTTCTTTCGTTATATCGAAATTTCATTATAACCGAACAAATAAACAATGAAAACACATAGAATGGATAATGTTGCGGCCTGAATTTTTACTTCGTTGTCACCGGAATTTCTTTATAACTGTGTTTGTTATAACAGGAGTGCACTGTAGTTAGAATTTGTCACTCATAAAAGACTTCTTTAAGACAAACATTCAGGCTGCAGGCAAGTAGAAAGCTGCAAAATATGGGACAATGAGCATGACCTCACCATTGGAATGGATTTCCAAGAGGGGGGGGGGGGAGATTCCAGTCTAAAATAGTCCATGTGACACACACTATCCCCTTTCAAAAATAGCCAAATGATGTCGTGTGATGCAAAAAAATTGATGATGGATGGCACGGTTAATATAAAGGGAAGCATCCTTCAACGTGAAGGAACGGGTCATTAATCTGCATTCTGTCCATTTGGAAAGTAGGGCTGGAGGGTGGAGCAAAGCACGTCCTGACATTTTGCGAAGATTAGTAATAGGGGTCATGCATTATGCATAGCGACTGATGGGATTAGTGCGGGCATGGTTGTAATACCCTGTCTATCCCTAACATTTCCATTTCCCTGCTAACCGCGATGAACCCAGACAGAGAAGAAAAATTATGTGCGAGATCTGCTCTCTAGGCACAATCAAAATTCTCGGAAACATGGTGCCACAGTAATGTTGCCAGTAAGCTGTTAGAAATATCTGAGCCATCCATTCTATCTATCCCACTTTGGCAGCCCACGCCAATTGTATAACACACACACACACACACACACACACACACACACACACACACACAAACACACACTGAAATACACACTCTCTCTGTAGGTGGGGACAGTTGTACACATGCTAATCTCTATAATATACTGTCCACATCTAAATACTCATTTGATAGTGCTCACATGTAATATTGTCAAGGTATGACTTGTCCCTCTGCTATAGGAAAAAGTCATATTTTTTTGTTTCTGTTTTTAAGTGAATTTCTGTCGCTCTTGCTTCCATTCTGCTTCCATTCTGTTGATGAACAATTCTTCTTTTTTTCTTCACATATTCACAGGAATCGTTTGCAGAACACCTAAATTATTTAATCTAAATTAGATGCTCAAGCCCACACAAGCGTAGCATCACTGAACATGCCTAGACTCTTTTAGGGGGAAGGAAAAACTTGTGAAAATGGAGGTCAAGAACACTGCTTTCCGGAAAATTCACTGCAGGGGTCTTTACATATACTGTGACTGCATGCAACATTCAGTACCGTTACAAGGCATCATACTCACAGGTAGACACCATCTGACTCTGTGTAGAAAGACACCGTGGAGATGGTTGCCACGACGACCAGCATGCACAGGGATACAGGGACGAAGAGCATGATGACATGTTTTGCTCCATACTTGAGGATCTCCTCCTCCTCCTCCTCGTCATCACCGCCTCCCCTGGCGAACTGGTTATTGGAACGGGCATCCCGCTGGCGCTCCTGGTTGTTACGCCTGCTGGCTGCATTAGCCTAGATGTACCAATCGATAAATACAGAGTATAAAGCAAAAGGAAAAGACCATTCCAAACTGAGTGGAGTTCTTGTATTCTAGCATGGGTGGTAGAAGGGGATGGGGTCAGCCAAACTTTTTGCCAAAAAAAACCTATTAAATTTCTAAATGTTTTAACTCAGAGAAATGTCTAGAATTCATCTACAATATGATAAGCAAATTCATGAAGAAATATGAGAGGGAAGTAAACATGTGTTTTGGTGTTATTTTGTGTATTACATGTGACTATTTAAAATAATTCAGATGAACTGTTTATTGTTTTATGAATATTATGGATACACAGTGAAAATTCCAATATTCGCAACTAAATTGAAAAAAGAAAATTTCCTTCCTTGACCGAAAAAAAAAAAAAATCCAACTACTCAAAAATGAAACCACAATACAGAGACACAATGTACAATTTACAGAGGTTCTGAGTTATCAATAAGTTTATCAACAAAGAATTCAACGTATTTCACAATGAACGTTTGCTGCATACAACAAACATCCCTCTCCTTGGTAAGTGACACTCTGACCTTCTTCCCTCTTGCCTGCCTGAGAAGTTGCCAAGGTTATTATTATTATTCTTTTTTTTTAACTGAGGTACATCAAACAAAACCATGGAAGGGTACATAGTACACAGTGACAAATCTGTACACATAACTGGTCAACAATCAGAGCTGGAAAACAGAGTTTTTAAAGTGAGTGTCCAACTTCCCATTTTTAAAGGGGAAATCCAGTCTAAATCTAAGTTAATCTGATAAGAAGAGTAAAATATTACGAGTGCAACGATAACATTTCGATCGAAATCGGGTGAAAAATAAGGAAGTTATGACATTTCAAAGTTACACTAATTATTCAGGAAATAGTTCTTGAACAGTCAATATGAATGCAAATGGTAAAGTGAAAATGTCATCCCCTCACAACTTGCCATATATAGTTTGTACATAAAATTTCCAAATTTCCAGTTTTTCATTCAAATGCAAATTTATGCCCGGGACTCACATCCTGGCATATCTACCTGATCACTATACTGAAGTTCTTCAACCAGGAATAACATCATGTTTCAGACTTCAATGAACATAGAACATAGAATTTTCGTCATTTTTTTTTTTACACGATCAGTGGAGACTTGAGAGGGTATGACAAGGGTAGCTCACTCATTTGCATATTCATATCCACTGTACAAGAACTGTTTTGCAGAAATTAACAAAACTTCAAAACGCCATAACTTCCTTATTTTTCATCTGATTTCAGTCAAACTTTCACCGTTGAACTCGTAAGATTTTACTCTTTTTTTTTCAAGGACTGGATTTCCCCTTTAAAGAAATGAGGTGATCATAGCATGGAGAGCTACCATAGCCCAAGATCAAAGCAAGGTTTTGTCTTTTGGAATCTGCATAAAAAATCATGTGCATGGGATAAAGAAATTGAGTGTTATATGCAACTGCTTTGTGAGGTTTTTTACAGCCAAAGAGCCTATCAAACATTGAGAAGGTACAGTCTGTAATTAACTTCAATTTTACTGATATGAGATTTTCTAGATGATGCCACAGGGGGGTTGAATGCAGTACAAATACACTTTTAAAAAGCACAATGTACAATAGCTAACAAATGATGAAAATATCCAGGCTAATCATTGCAAAATTCACACTTTAGATTGCCCCTTATCTTGTATCTAGAATAAAAAGTCATTTGTGGCAATGAACTTTACAGTAAAAGGATTTCAGCTGAGTTTCATGCAATTACTCTTAAAATAGTTGCCAAGGTTATTGCCCTAGGAAGTACATTTAGACCAGCGTTTTCCACACTCATCACTCAACAATAAGGAAATCAAAGTGATGAAGCGCTTCCTGCAAACACCTAGTGGAAGGATGGCCGGCAAGACAAGTTACATGCTGCATTTACAGTACTCGTATGTAGCACACCATGCCTTCCTACAAATTTACTGCCCTTTACAATAGACGGTATGTGTAGAACAAATCATGGCTCAGCCTCACAGTGGTCATGGGAATTTCATGCATTTACGAGTATACTACAAATCAAATAAATCATTACTTCGGGGAAAAAGAAGAAAATATGATGTCGACAACCATGTGTGCAGATTCACATAAAAGTAAGTGAACATTAGAATGTGCATGTTCAAGCAAAATATACACTCAATACACTACATGTATGTACATAATGCTGAACACGCACAGATATGTAAATGTACACTTGAAGTCATTGTTACAAGAAATCTAATTTTGGTGGGAATTTACAAAACAAGCAAAAACGGTCCTACCAGATTTGTCTCATGCAAGTGTTGTACAGCCACCTCAACTGAGTGCTTTACACATCTCACAAATTTCTAATTCGCACCGACCTACATTGTACGCTAACTTGAGAGTACAATGTACATTTTGTATGTACACATAATCTAAACATTTAGTCATTTACATCTCTTCCCCTCAATCATTCTTATGTACACAGTACTGTTATTTGTCTTCAAACTACATTTGTATGGCAATAACAAGCTAGCACGCACAAGATGAGAGATAGTAGTACAATCTCTCAGTGTGCACTCAACCACTGTTCAAATTTTAAAAACACAGACTCAAACTCAATGAACTTGAAAAAGACTGACTGACTGACAAAGTGTAATGTACATACCAATGTACATTTGTATTTATGTAATACTGCAAATCAATATCTCACACAATTCTCTGAGAAATGAGCAATTTTTGCTTGCTTGTGAATGGCCTAATCAACTTCAACTTTCCAATTCTGAAAGACCCATTTGTAAAAAAAAAATAAAAATAATAAAGAAAGAAAGAAAAAAAAATTGACTGTTAAAGGTCCAGTTTACCTTTAGATGCAGTGATTTGTAAAAATGTTCAAGATATCACATTTGATGCATACATTGTATGTGTACGTCTGATACATTGTATCACAAAACATCCTACCATATAAAAATTTTGCAATAAAGCCTAAAATATACGGAGATATCAGTATTTTTCTCAATAAACCCTAACTGTAGACAGTTTAATCTGGAAGCATTCTTATATAAATATTGTTCACATTTTGTGTATTTAACAATACTTAACATCGGTTATATGGGTTCAGTTTCTACAGTGGTTGTTTCTATCCCTAACTCACATTTTAAAACTATTTTAAAGCACTAATGCTGTGTTTTTGTTTTATCTGCAAATGGTAAATTATGCCTTTAAGATATGTACTCTGTACATTTTTTTTTACTTTTTCTTTTTTTGTAACAAAACTATGTTAGGTCTCCACTCCGAAATGTGCTTGAAGATTTTGAATACAATCTGAGAAGTTATCTCATGATGTAGATACCATGTATCCATACATGCATCAGGGGCCTATTGCATAAAATGTTTAACCTGAGAAAACTCAGGTTGTATTCAACAGAGCTTTTCCCTATCTGTGTGAAAGTCAACGGCAGAATCATGCTAACCTGAGTTTTCAGTTCTTACCAAAATTCTTCTCAGGTAAAAAGATTGATGCGCAACAGGCCCCTGGGTCCCGTTTCCATGACAAATTTGCTCTCAGCCAATGAGATGCAAGGATTTCAGTAGTTTATAACAATTATCATAACTTACTAATTTTATTGATAACAAGTTTTATGAAATGGGGCCCTGGTCAGCTGTTCCTTCTGCTGCCCACTGTTCACTTACTTTTCGTCTGCTCCTGTGAAATGAGGCTTCTGATCTGGACCGGTCTGGGTGGATGAGGAGCACGGCGCATTCATCCCCCTCACCCTCCACATCACTCTCCCTCTCATCGCTCATCTTGTGAGTAGCAGATTGTTAATAATATTCCTCAAGAAAGGGTTTGTGGCGGTGACTGAACAATTAGCACCAAACTGCAGTCCAGAAGTCGCTTTGCGTTAATAGCGGATGTCACGCTCAGTTCACTCGGGGCAACGGCAAGGCACAATGTGAGATGCTTCTAATGCAATCTGTACAACTCATCACCATCTCAGTGATAGCCTATCTTGCGAGCTTACCATCCCTTCCGTGGTCAATGGAAAGGGCAGGATATGAGCTTCGAGGAATGCTTCGCTTGATGGCCCGTGAGATCGCACATGCATACAAAACAGCTTCGTCGCTTAATGGACTAATTTGTTCTGGGCACCAATAGACATGCGAGCGGAAGAGAAATGAACAGATTCAAATCCCTCGAGATCTAAAGGGCATCTTTGAAGGACTCTGATTAAAAACTTCCAAGTCAACTGCACAACATGCTACACAGCAATTTGCTCGCTCGGATTTCTACTTGTAGAAAGACACATTTGGAAGACAAAGATGTTGAGGTACATGTACAAAGCACACTTGTAAGTAAGATCTGACTCGCTGAAAATCCCTGGGTGTTATTCCATCATCATCCGCAAAGTGTCTACGAAATGAACGAGTTCTCCTTCTTATCAAGATCATCATCATGGCTGTAAATCTGGGGTATGGGCTGCAAGAAAGCAGACTATGCCATTCAGATACTGTAGCCACACGTTACTGGTTTGCAGACAAACAACCTTAGGCAACCTACTAAGCCTTTCTGCCAACCAATGATGGTGTTATAATTTGCTGATTGGAACACAGAGTCACTGACATGTAACAAGCAGCATCCATGCGAGGGGAAGGGATGGTTATAATTACAGCAAAGTGGCGTCCCTGTCCGACATTGAAGAGGAGAACAAGTCACTACCCAGAGTAATGATTTGATGACTTGCCAGCGGGCGGGCGGGTGAGTCGGTATTGCATGATTTGACAAGCACACACAGACACAAACACATGGGTGACAGACGATCCTTGCCTGCAGACATGTGATCCCCTGGCACTGCCCAAGACCAACACACTGATGCAGAGAAACTCCCAGAGCTTCGTGCCCCCTTCAAGCAACGCTTTCTCACTCCGATCCCACCAGCTACAGGGGCAGCATCATACCAGACATGTGACCCTACTGTTGTGCCTCCGTGTCTGATATCCGGAGAGGCAGGCAGGCAGGCCAGCTACTGCATAGCATCAGTCATGCTCCACAGCTGCACGCTCTCAGAGACTTCAGTGAATTCTGTCCAAATCCGCAGAAAGGTCCATTAAATACATATGAGGCAGGCTACAAATGCGCACCGGGCAAATATGCATTTTGATATGCAGCTTCACACACATCCGTGATTACAGATAATCCTGAAACCACTCTATGACCTCACAGGGTGAATGCATACATACACACCCAATCACTAGGGCACTGTTTGTTCAAGGTTAGAAATTACTTCACACAGCCAGAAACAGACAGCTGCACTAGACTATTAAAGCTGGCAATATGTACGGTACCTGCTATACAACCATAAACTTTGTGTACAAAATTAGATGTACAGCGTACATTGAGCATTCATGCAATAACACTTGGGCAGTTCAAGCTGTTCTATGCTGAGTGCATTTTGTGTGGGTCTGTCGATCGGCACAGACAAATAAACCTTTTGAAACCACTGGCTCAGAAACGAGATTGAAATGCACTCAACTGTGAAGAGAAAGACCAACATGAATGGTCTTTTATTCTGTCCAGAAGGCACCATCCACTTCCACCATACATCATAGACACACACACATCAGATATTATCTCTACACAACTATAGTGGTTCAATCAAATTTCATCATATCCATTATATTGTAATTGAACAGTGGTCTCCACATAATGAGGTAATTTTTGCATTATAGGGCACAGGCTGAAAGAACAGTTCCAAGGCAAGTTATCTCATACCTGAAAGTCAGGCAGGCATTTCCATTATTAAATTGGAAAAAACTATCCGGACAAACCTGCTCTATATTCACAGCTTTCAGCAAAGAAAACAATTTTATTCTATAAATATAGATTCTGAGGTAATGAGAAGCAATAAAGCAACTCATTGGTTTCACTTTTTAACATTGTATACCTGTATAGTGCAGCATGTGATCAATTTGTCATACAATGTATTGTGTGCTACAAAGTAAACACACATTTATAAATGCATGCCATGTACAAACCCTTGCAACAGCACTACACACTGCTATAATAAAGGCATAATTTACCATTTGCAAATGAAACAAAAACCCAACATTAGTGCTTCAAAATAGTTTTGAACCAGTATAATCGATGGTAAGTATTGTTGAATATAGGCCTACAAAATGTGAACAGTAATTATGATAAAAATGTTTCCAGACTAAACCATCTACAGTTATGGTTTAATGAGAAAAATAGTGATACCTCCTTATATTTTAGGCTTCATTGCAAAAATTTTATATGGTGGGATGTTTTGTGATACAACTGACCTACATATATGCATTAAAAGTGATATCTTGAACATTTTTAAAATCACTGCTCCCAAAGGTAAACAAGACCTTATACCCTTTAGCAAATGAAGATTCTGTACAGTCATGGCCTGTGGTTCACTGGAAGGTACAGAAATATCGCTCTCATTTCGACTACTTTCTAAAAATGATGCAAATTAGCTCACCTACATTGTACATGTTTATTTTTGTGTGTAAGTTATGTTTATTTATAGACTTTACCAGGAGTACTTTTGTTGAACTCTAACCTCTTTCAAATTACATAATTATGTATTCTATATATAATGGAAACAAAATATGGTAAAGCTTAAAACTAAAAAAATAAAAATTAAAAAAATGGACAAGCGGTCTGGGGCGTTTCAGTGACTAATGGGTTAAACTACACAAAAAAGGGAAAATGATAACTCCTCGTAAAATGTATCTTGCTACAAATGTAGCTCTTGAGAAAAACAAAGGGTACAGGTGTATTCAAGTTACATCTCCACTGAGATGCTAACCTTTCTTCTGGCTACTCTTTATGAAAAAAAAAAAATCACATGGTCGTGAGGACAGCAGAATTTGCTGCAGCACATGGGTGCATGAAACATACATGTATTGGACAGCAAAGTACATGTAGTCTACCCAGGGATCAATGGCAAAGCACAGGTTATAAATTGTACATCCTGTTCCTTGAAAGCATTTCATGAAAAACTGGGATATCTTTGAAGGACAATGAGTGACTTTAGTTCTTACACATGACAGATGAGTTGTGGCTGTAGTAACATAAATACCATGCTGCGTATGTTACAGTTTATACAGTTTCATCATAATAAGTGTGCGGGATCTGTGACAATTTAAACGAAGCATGCTCTCCACTAAATCGGGTGCACCACTTAATTGGGTAAGAAATACTTAGCCCGAAACAACCCAATCGCGTGTATGTGGAGACTACTGAAAGCTACACTTGTGCAGGCCTACGTACAAACTGTATGAATTGATCGAATTGCAATAATCATAAGTAAGCTTTGTAAAACATAACCTTGAAACCTTCTTTCGAAAATGAGTACTCTGCATCCTCTTCCATACTTTGCAGCACATTGCTGTAATCATTTACAGTTGTACTACAATTGATGCTGGTAGAAGTGAATATGACAGACCAACCTATCAACCACACAATTTGTTACGTAGCCAGTTGTTGTCAATCAAATGCTACACTGTGTACGAGAATTGGAGTTGTTCCTCATATCATCAAAAATTCATTATCTCCCCACAAAAGGGGGCCTTGCAGGTGGTGTATGTATAATACCAATATACAATGTACATTTTTACTGTTGTACAACCACCATTTGCCTCTTTTTATTCCATCTTGCAGTACCTGATTAAAAAAACAACAACAAAAAAACCAGCCTTATATTTATAACATGAACATTATGGCCACAGCTACAATTTTCAAATACTGGTCCCACAAATTATCATTTCTTAGCCACAAGTGTGCAGTCTGATAACATATACCTACAATTGTACTGTGCCCTTCCAACTACGTTGTACATCCCCCCCCCCCCCCCCCCCCGTTTGCTATAATTCTAATTTACATTGAAACATGTGATGAATTGTTCCAAACACACATTACGCATACAATGAAGTGTACACCCATACATAGGGCACTACACATGTACTGTGAGTGTGCTCCTTGCAATGTAACATACGTTTGTACGTATGTCATGGGTTGATCGGGTATGCACCATGGAGTGTTCACTGACTGCCTACACACCAATGAAAACTGCTGTTTATCATGCACACAACTCTGGAGAATCAAACCACAAGAGGGCTCACTCCAGTATAACCAACTCGTAAAAAATGATTGCTGAAAGAGGGATGATTTCATAAATGCATCTATTAGTGTTGTGCCCATAGAGTGTTAGAAATTTAAAAGGCTGCAACAAAAATACCCTTTTATGCAACAAGGCATGTGCATAAACCTTTTGTACACTTCAATTACTGATTGCTAAGCAGAATTTGTTCAGCCTGTACTTCAGGCTACTAATGTGTATAATTTCTCAACAGAACATGTGGCAGCTTTGCTCTAAGGATTATAAAATTACCCAAAAAAAGTTAACAAATAAGTCTCTGCCAGTTCAAGTTATATTGATAGTGAAGAAGATGAACTTTGTACATTACACACTGATAAACTTGTTGTAAATGGACAAAATAAAGAGCTTACATTGTAGCTCAAGTTCACCTAGAGAATATAATGCACATTTGTCATAAACTTGTATCCCTGTAAATGTACCATGTACAATGTACATGTAGAAAGAAGGCAGCAGATGACAGCTTTCTTTGGGCATCACAAACACATATGGGGCATCACAGAAAATACCACAGTAAGGGGGGCAAGCTCGACAGTGCGGTGCAGGTATTGTATGAATGCTCTACCCAAAGCTCAAATTATGTTTGAGCAATGACCATTAACACATACTGTAAAACATGATATATTCGCGGCATGAATTTTTCGCGAATTGGAGCCGACGGCCTTTTTTGCGGCATGAAATTTTCGCGAACTGCCACTAACATTCAATGCATATAGTGTAGACAAGAACTTATGTGTGCATTTTAATTTCGCGAATCTTGGCACTCGCGAAATTTGCGAAATTAAAATGCGCGCAAACATTCCTCGTTTTACAGTATGAAGCAGTCTAAACTGAGCATGGAATCTGGCAATCTAACAAACTTGTAATGTGCCAACTTTTGTCGGAGGGGAAAAGGAATATCATACACGTAATTCTATGCTTATAAGAACTGGCTTTCCAGTTGTAATTCTAATTAGTGATCTACCGGTATGCATGTGGAAGGGGACATGCATGTTGTGCCTGTTTTGGTCCGTGGACTAAATTCTGAATCTGAAATACCCTTAAGCCCTTTTTACACTTGTGTTTCTTAACCCCGGACTTTCTCTGACCCAGGACTATCGTTAGTCCCGTACCAAGTTTTTTCAGCTTTTTACACTCGCCAATTAGTCCCGTACTAAGCTCTTGTCCGGGGCTAAGGAAAAATTGACCTTTTTACACTCGTATTTCTTAGTCCGGTACTTTCCAAACCACATGAATATTCATGACTACGCTGTGTACTGTACACATACACGCACGCACCGGCAGCACTTGATTACCTCGTTTCTGATTGGTCAGTGAGGGTCGGACTTCGTCTCCTTCGCTTAGCCCGGGATTATTTTTTCGTTGTGTTTACACTCACTTGCTTGGCACCGCAATTGCGGTGCTAACCCTGCTATTTTGCAGGGCCAGATAGTACGGGATTATCGGTGGGGCTAGCCCACTTTGGCAAAAACGAGTGTAAACAGAAAGTGGGCTAAGGATAGTCCCGTACCAACGGTGGGGCTAAGGCCCCCCCTTAGCCCCACCGTTGGTTCGGGACTAAGCAAAAATTTACAAGTGTAAAAAGCCTTAAAGTTGTACATTCAGGCCTACAGTCTGTTTGTGTTTATCCACTTTACATGTAAATAGTTTTATAGCATGAGTGATATCCTATTTTGAATCATACTTGAGAACTACATCAACATTTGCTATTAAACAACTTTGCTTTCATTCTCTTGTTTCCTGAGAGCTTTCATCCTCATCCTCCTCAGCAACTTGACCCCCAAAAGTGAAAGTGAAGGTTACATTAGTTTACACTGTATACTGTGTCACTTTCACTTTAATACGTGTATAGTGTAATCAAGGAGGTTCAAGAGAATGGAGTCACAACTGTCTTATTTCCTTTGAACCATGTTTGATGCCGCCACTTTAAAATATTTGAAGCATGTGCCAAATTGGATCCTCTGCACAAATAGGAAGACAATTGACTTGTGCCTCATTGCATAATCACCAGCCACTTTCTATTGGAATATCTTTGTGATTGTAATTACTTTTCACCATCCCTACTTATAAAAGATAGGTTTCACATGATACAGCTATGATTTACACATTTGCATGTATTTCTAAACAGGATCGAATCATGTTTTATATGCTTCATTAATAAGTGAGATTTCAAATCACTTAGTAAATAATAATAATGATAAACAGTTCTTAGAACGCACAACAAACATTTCTATATTCACATATAATTAACAATTATCAAAAAGATGAGTTTTTAACACAGATTTGAATTTATTAAAATGCATAATGTATCTAATACTAAGAGGGAGATTATTCCATACAATGATGGTGCCATTTCCCCAAAAGCTCTATCACCAAATGTTTGACACAAGTATTTCAGAGAGATTTTTTGATTTTGAGTGCAGATTACAACCAGGATGATATGGCTTGATGTGTTCACTGAGGTATGCAGGGGCATTTCCATGAAAACATTGTCATAAATACACAGGCAGGGATGCCAAGTTCAAAGAATTTTAATGAGTGAGATTTTCATGACTCCGCATCTCGGTGCACGAATGTGCACGCGAGCGAGGGTGTTGGAGGGGTTTTTCCGTTCCCCCCTCCCACGGTAGGGAGCTTTTTCCATTTTTAGCTCCTAATGGTGCAATCAGGTGCATACTTAAGTGACTTTTTGTTACTTATTTTTAAAGACAAAAGGGAAATATACCTTCAATTTCAACTATCACTTTAATCCTTTGAGCTATGCTCATTATTATAGGCCCAAGCTGCAGACTTCGCCCGATGCGTGAGAATAATGGGTGCCATGCGTGAGATCGTGAGACGGCCCCTAAATGCTTGAGTCTCAAGCAGAATGCGTGAGACTTGGTAGCTCTGCACAGGCAAAATATGGTCAGCATTACGTCAACATTCAAAATGAGTCTTCAGATTGCTCAGCAAGATGGCGGCATCACACCTCAATCATCAATGGCACAAATGCACCCGTGGAATTCTTTTGTACAATGTACACACATCAATAGAAATCTGACAACTGTTTGAACAAGATTTTAAGCTATTTTCAAAATATGAGAAAATAGTGATATTTTTACACTTTCATTTGACCTTTGACCCCAACGGCCCAAGTCTCTCCCCATAAAATTATATTGTGCAGTAACACATGTATACCTAGTATTAATCCAAGTGTATGCATGTTCCAAGGCCTTCACATCGACACTTTGTGGTGGAGGCATAGAAAACTAGAAATATCACTTAAGGTGATTAATACCCCCGCCCCGTGACGACAGTCTTACCCAAGGAATGATCTTTCCTTGATCTTCTGCCATTTAAATGCCGTTACCATGGCAACGCAGCTTCCGACACGTCCGAAAAATATGTCTTGCACATCTTCCCACCAAGACTATTGTGTGTGCCACATTTCATAAGCTTTTGTCAAAAACTGAGGAAGTAGTTCAATCCACAAGATCTTTCCTTGATCTTCCACCATTAATATGCCGTTACCATGGCAACGCAGCTTCCGACATGTCCAAAAAATATGTCTTGCACATCTTCCCACCAAAACCAATGTGTGTGCCACATTTCATGAGCTTCAGTCGAATACAGAGGAAGTAGTTCAATCCGCAAGATCTTTCCTTGATCTTCTGCCATTTATATGCCGTTACCATGGCAACGCAGCTTCCGACACGTCCGAAAAATATGTCTTCCAAATCTTCCCACCAAGATCAAGGTGTGTGCCACATTTCATAAGCTTTGGTCAAAAAAACTGAGGAAGTAGTTAAATCCGCAAGATCTTTCCTTGATCTTCTGCCATTAATATGCCGTTACCATGGCAACGTACTTTCGGGTACTGTCGAAAAATGCGTCTTGCACATCTACAACCAAAGGCACACATCTGTACCAAGTTCCATGGAAATTGGGCAAAAACTGAGGAAGTAGTTTGCAACACAAAATTTTCCATCATTTTGGCTCATAATATGTGAGCTGTTACCATGGCAACATACTTTTTGTCACTGCATGAGAATTGGAAGAACACTGATGAAGCAGTTTTGCCATGAAGCATTTTGCCCTATATTTTACCAATAACACGCCGTTACCATGGCAACGCACTTTTTGCCACTGCGGAAATATGTGTCTTGCACATTAACATATTCAGATGAACATCTGTACCTAATTTCATAAAAATTGATCAAAAACTGTGGGAGGAGTTCGCGACGCAAGATTTGTACCCATTTTTGCCCATAATATGCCGTTACCATGGCAACGTACTTTTGGGTACTGTCAAAAAATACGTCTTGCACATCTACAACCCAAGGCACACATCTGTGCCAAGTTTTATGGGAATCGGTTGAAAACTGAGGAAGTAGTTCGCGACGCAAGATTTGCAACGGACCGACCGCCCGACCGCCCGACCGCCCGACCGCCCGACCGCCCGACCGCCCGACCGACCGCCCGACCGCCCGACCGACCGCCCGACCGCCCGACCGTCCGCTTATTCCTATATACCCCCTTCAAACTTCGTTTGGCGGGGGTATAATAATTACAGCCAGTTGGAACTCCATCTCTTAAATCTCCTTGGTGTAACTTACAACACATTGCTTTATACAGCTGTATATGACACCGTGTGAAATAAAATACTGTATACGCTATATATTTCGCGTGGGTTTTATTTTCGCGAATTTCGCGAGTCGGGAGCTATTCGCGAAATTAACAACATGCGAAAATATTACCTTCCAAAATGAATCCCTTGCCTTGATGATACGAACATTTCAGTACTAGTATACCATGTCACGGCTTACCGAACAGACCATGCTGGCTAAGCTTGTTTACGCACGTCCACGTCTACTTACAAATACTGTAGAGAGCCAATCCATTATCGCAAGGGGACCACTCGTCAGAAATCTAGCGCGATGGACTTAACCACTTCAAAAATGTTGAATTCTGACTTACTAGTTCGCAGAGTTTGGTAAGTTTTTTTCATGCAGTGTATAACTAGTGTCATTCTTATTTGCTAGTAAGTTGAAAATTCACACTTTCTTTGCCACTTCATATTTTCTCTGGTCCCCCAATCGCGAATTTAACCACTCGCGAAAATGTGTGACAGCGGCAATTCGCGAAAATTTATGTACGCGAAAATTATAGCGTATACAGTACCTCATCCCCATGTTTAATAGTCTAATGATTTCATTTTCATTGAGCAGGCTTCATATATGCCCAGGACAAAATGGAGAAATCTGATAATACACTACAATGCATATGATCGTCAGAACACAAGAAGGCAACATCACCAACAAGAAACTTTGTACCAACATCACTATAAAAGTTTTATGGTCAAGGTGGATAATAGGAGTACATACGCACATATATGGTGTAAGCACTCACTCGGCAACAGGTACACAATAGCTGCAGTCACACTGCCACAAGATCGCGATTGAGATCGTGATCTTTAAGACCTCGATCTTTTGCCAGTGTGACTTCAAACTTTTTGCAAAACTTCTCCCGAAACTTCTCACTCAAACTAGGGTTAATTCCTCAAATCCCGGCTAACCTTCTCAATCTTTTGCCAGTGTGAATGCTAGAAACTGAAACTTTGCAAAGTTTGCCACACAATGACCAGTCCACCATCTGTGCTTCTGAAGCCACTGTAATGAAAAGGAGTGTATTGTTACGTCAAAATTGCCAGCTGTCAGATGGCCTACTTTTTCTCCATTCTTGCGCACGCGCACTAGTGACCCAAACTTCTCAATCCAAAGATCCAAAGTTTGGCTGCCAGTGTGAACAGACCACAAAAGATTGTGAAAACTTCATGATCTTGAAGTGTGATCCCTATTCAAAATTTTTCGGCACATGTACATGGTTGTACGCTATCATCATGGAAATCCCCTTCCCTTCCTTATTGCACAGCAACTGGTGTGTTTATCATGATTCAGGATATCCTCTTGTACGTACACAAAATCTCTACAGACATCCACCCACTGTGACCAACACATTGAACATATGACATTTACAAGTGCTGTTTTGCCAAGTGCTGTTGAGTGTTACAAAAATTTTGGTAAACTGTACAGTCCAACAACATACATTGTAGTACACAGCTGCATAGCATAATGGCAATGCACCATTTTCAACCACTGACTGGAACTTCATCACGATAATGATTGGTATAACAGAGAATTTCAGAATACTGTATAAGTGGTTTCTTTCGCGGTGGTTTTATTTTCGCGCTTTTCGCGCTTTGAGGTTGAACCGCGAATTTAACATCACGCGAAAATGTTTTGAACTCATGGCTTGTTACAACGCTATCATTACCGACCGCGAATTTAAACACACGCGAAAAAGTCGGCACCGATGGAAACCGCAAAAGTTTCTGTACGCGAAAGAAACCACTTTTACAGTATACTGGATATGTTATATTGCATGAGTTCACAGCATAACATTTTGCTCTAATATTTGATGACTCTTCTATATTTATATAATATTGGATGCACTTGAGTGGTATATCAGATATATTGCATTCATCAACAGGAATATTGCACGAGTCGAAGACGAGTGAAATATTCATGTTGATGAATGCAATATCAGGCCTCGAAATAGGATTTTGGAGGGGCAAGGCCATTTAGAAAAGGGCACTTTTTCCAAGAGGCCAGGGCACTTAGGTCAGTCAGAGGGGCACCAAGGCCACATTGGAAAGGGCATGTTGGGTGTTTATACATGATGTGAATGCCCCATACAATTGTAGAGCTGTATGCTATCGACCGTGCTGCTACACTCCAGCAGCGCACGCACGCATAACAGCATAAGATCTCTCCGCAGCAGACGACGTTAGGCAGTAGGCCATATGCAATACGATGTAGGTTCTGTAATACAGTACGTTCTCAACGCATACGCCGCGCTCGCTTTGGAGCACTTCCGGCGCCATTTTGCTTTGAGAGCATGCGGGCATGAATGCAGAGCGAGAGAGATGGCAATGCTCGCAGCCGTCCGACAGGCCTGGCATTTTTTAGCATGGCTTGCGACCACTTGCTCCGGCCCGCCGCTGCCTAGCTAGTAACTCTATGGCCGCTGCGCTGCGGAGGCAGTCGGGACGGTAAAAGCCGGTCGGGCGTACATGTACGTAGACTTCTACACGTCGTCTCGTATCTTGGAAAGATACTTTGAGTTTGAATCAGATATATTGGGACGCGAGTGAACTGAAGGTATGATATTTGAGATCAGGAAAGTTGTTCAAGCTTATTAAAGTGTAGACTTTGAGAAAGGGCATATTATACGTCATAAATAATAAATTTCATTCTAAAAGGGCACCACGGCCACAAGAAAAAGGGCACATTTTTTTTTTGGCCGTAACTTTGATCAAGGAAAAAAAGGCATTGCGGCCAACGAGAGGGGTACCGACGGCCATGGCCGTCGGTGGCCGTCGGTTTATTCGAGGCCTGCAATATATCTGATATACCACGAAAGAAATCCAATATCATTATTATTATACATATACAAACCACTTTCCACGACAACACCACATTCAATTTCAAAAAAAAAAAAAAATGAAAAAGGGTTTCACTCACATTCGACATGAAAGTGATCAAAACGTCCACGGCAATTCCTTCTCTGTTAAATAGGCCTATGCTCTAAAAACATCTAGAGCACTTTTTGTTGCCTTTCGTGTGTTCAACGCGTCTTTTTCTCTCAGAATGTTTTCGAATTCGTCAGAGTCTAGAGTCGCGAACCGTGGAGGCCGCCATTGTTGTTTACAAAATCTAACCTTTCAACTTGTATACGGAGGTACAGTACAGTACAGTACAGTACAGCATATCAGCGAGCGACTGCTGGAGACCGGGCCCGGCCGCACAGACGATTTACGTGTACTCCTATGGCATTTCTCAACCTCATCGCGCAATGCCACTGCACTTTGCTTTCTTTGCAAGCAATACTGCGCATGCGTATAAAGAAACATTTGAGTGCGTTATTGACAGCAGAGTACAATATTGGAAACAATATTGTACTCTTTTTCTCCATTGATACGGGTAATGTAAAATGCATGGGACAGGTATTATGCTAACAATATTGCATGTCATTAAGCAAACCCCTTGCAGGAATATTGATACATGGTTTTATTGTATCGAAAAAGTGGCTTGTTATGTATAATAATGAGTGATAGCTAACAATCTTTCATGCCCAGTAGATAATGTGATCTCTTACAGCTGTATGGGGGGGGGGGGGGGGGGGGGGAGAGATGTGGACATACCACACTACATGGATTATCATGGCCTACAGTGTAACTCTCTGTATCCTGCAGCAGAAAGCTGGTATGAATCAGTTTGGTTCTAGTTTCTATACAATGATACATCTACTCATCCACTGAACTACGACTGTATGTACATGATGTATGTTGCTGGTAAAATGAAAAAAAGGGGGGACCACAGCCGAGCATGGGCAAAACATACAAATGGTGCACTCAAATACGAATTGTGTAGGTTTCATGGCAGCATTGAAGAAGCTCGGTAAGAAAATTTTGGAAATGGAATCAATGCAAGGTTGAGGACATCTATGAATTAAAAAACTTTTGATTACCATGGTATTCTGATGCAAACCCTGTATCTTGTTTACATCATTTTCTGTTGTATTAATTTAAAGACATTTTATTCAACACTCCTGCTTTGTACTGTGGTCTTTATACATTTTGGGAGTGAGTTTACATCAAAATTTAGTTGTCACATTTCATGTACATTTGAAACAAGAATCATTTCTCATTGCCTCCCATACATAATAAATTCAAGTTAAGAGATCTTAAAAGTGTACACTGATTGAAGATAAAAACTTTTAAAGAATTAAGAGTCAGGAATTAATAATCTCTATGTGCATTACAGTTTTTGCTTTGTATAATCAATGAATCACAACTATATTACACTACAGATGTATACACTTGATTCTGCTATTAAAAACAGCTTAATAATGAGAACTAGAGATGACACCCACCTTCTTAAAATGTAGATAAAAACCAATAATCTGAGTTTCCACCTCTGACCCAGGACTATCGTTAGTCCCGTACCAATTTTTTCAGCTTTTTACACTCGCCAATTAGTCCCGTACTATCTCTTGTCCGGGGCTAAGGAGAAAACTGACCTTTTTACACTCGTATTTCTTAGCCCCGGACTTTCCAAACCACATGAATATTCATAATTACGCTGTGTACTGTACACGTACACGCACGCACCGGCAGCACTTGATTACCTCGTTTCTGATTGGTCAGTGAGGGTCGGACTTCGTCTCCGTCGCTTAGCCCAGGATTATTTTTTCGTTCTGTTTACACTCACTTGCTTGGCACCGCAATTGCGGTGCTAGCACCGCAATTGTGGTGCTAACCCCTGCTATTTTGCAGGGCCAGATAGTACCGTACTATCGGTGGGGCTAGCCCACTTTGGCAAAAACGAGTGTAAACAGAAAGTGGGCTAAGGATAGTCCCGTACCAACGGTGGGGCTAAGGCCCCCCCCTTAGCCCCACCGTTGGTCCGGGGCTAAATAAGGTATCTTGACAGACAACACATCAATAATGAGCACTTATATCTGTAAGTGACATTTTTGCTATGTTATGATAACCAATATACAGTAGGCCTGTGACCCCAAGTACCATGTGAGAGATTAGAAGCACACAAGATGGGAATGCTGTGTCCATTGAGAGGGTGGAGAAGACAGTAGAATAAACGGAGCTCTTCTGCTTGCCTTTGTAATCCTGAGCCAGTGAACGGTTTCTGCCTGAATTTCAGATGCATAACATCCCAGGTGACTTGCTGAATGCCTACATGTTCTTGTCTGGGGATTCTTTCTACATCCTATATGCAGCTACTGTATTACTAAAGCACAGCCCATGATCCAAGCCCTTTTACATGTAAAATGATACACTTTTTGCAGCATGACATTATATAGATGATGACTGGCGGGGAGGGAACATACCAAATGTCCCACCCAAAGGGTTTGAAATGCTATTGAGGGACTTATAGCCTCCCGAAATAGCATTTCAAACCCTGAGGGTGGAACATTTGGTACATGTTCCTGACAACAAAAGTCATCATCTGTTATATTATATGGGTTAGTCAAACACAATCATCACCCTATTGATTACGTGAAAAATATGATTGTTCAATCGTTTAGTATCGTTTGTAATTTGTTACGTGAAAATGTTTTCCCATGGGAGAACATTACAAAAATGTTCTGCCCATAGGCGAACATACTTCGTAACCAATGTGCCTCCATCACGTGACTGTGTTTCTTATGCCAATCACTAACTGGTATTTGATTAACCCATCTACAGTAATATACAGGTATGAGGCCTTTATAATGCAGTCATCCAAGATCTACTTACAAGTACGATGTACATGTGTGTATCTCTGCTGGTCATCCCATGCTTAGCCTTGTCATTTCCCCTATGAGGAAGTGCTTTGATATTCTGCGGCTCCATGCAGGACACACTCAAAATGTCTCACAAACATGTTTCAAACACAAACTGTGGACTTGCTTGCAGCATTGGGGCTAGGCCCTAGCCCACCAAAATTGTTTTCACAAAAATGCTTCCCATCTTGCGATCTATTTTTTCAATGTCTAGTCTCTAAGACTCCGTTTACAGTGCAGGGCTGGGCCGAGCCGCGGCCAAGCCGCGGCCAAGTCCGGCCTCAATTGCGGTACTCGGTCGTGCAATTCTGTCCGTTTACAGAGGAGGGCTCGGCCCGGGCTTTTAATTCATACCTGTGAAAATGTTGTCGTAGTGGGCGCTCTGCTTGTAAACAAACGACTATCATTGGGAGCGCGCCGGTCGCAATTTGGTACCGCATTTGGCCCAGTTTGCATTTACAGTGAGGAAAGGCTGGGCTCGGCCGTGGCTTGCCGAGACTACCTCCAGAGCTTGGCCAATTTCGGTACCGCATTTGGCCTTTTGCGCGTTTACAGTGAAATGAAGGCTGAGCCCAGCCCTTTCACTCACTGTAAACGGGGTCTACGTGATTTCTACAATCATTCTGTCTGTAAACTGAAAGGTTGGCCACTATGACTACCCTCCTGCTGATCGTATCTCAGATCAGAGGCCAATTTTTGAAAGCCACGTTTGCTGGGATGATGCCAGAAGTGAATTGCTGCAATATCAATTGACCGAAAGTTCTATTAACACTTGTGCCGTCTATTTTTAGATATTATTGTTTACAGGTGAGAGTAATGGTATAGACCTTATGCATTGACGTCATCACTCGCTTGACAACCTCTCGCGACGCCATCACTCGCTTGACAACCTCTCGCGACGCCATCTTAGAGGGCAAGCGAAGTCCTTGACACCGCACGCGTGCAGCTAGCTGTGTGCTTTTCTTATGCGCGCTAGCGGCGACCGCCTCACTCGCCGCTAGTCCCCAGGCCAGTGGCAGTTTTTTTTACCATCAAACAAGTTTGACATGACATGACACATTATGCAGCAATATTTGGGTAATTTTCTCACATTGTGCAATCGAAATACTCACAGTAACTAGAGAATTCCTAGGTTATATCGCAGAAATTTGTATCCATAGCGCAACATCGCCGTTCGCTGTATGTATGTCGCCATTTTGAATTTCATTAGCCAATCACATGCGAGGTACGTGTTTTAGTAAAAAAACACATAGAAATCTACCTCGCATGTGATTGGCTAATGGATTCGTAGGTTGATGAGCTGTTACGACCGCTGGTAGTTCCATCTTTTTTCATGAAAATTGTGCCAAAATGTTGGATATATCATTAACCTGGTGAGTGCAATGCATACCTCAAATGTCGATTTTGCTATACAAGCTTAAATTTCCCGATCTAGGGCTGTGGATTACATGCAATAGAAAAGACAGTAAAAGAAACACCGATGTTGTGTGTAAATGCCCGTTGCCTCGCGTGTAAAAGCATGCTCCAGCAACGCATCGCTTGCCCTCTGAGGGAGGGCGCCCTTCAGTTGGTAAGACCGTGTGACGTCATATGCATAAGGTCTATTTCCAAGTACCTTTTAATTACAGTCATTATTCTTAAGTCTTCATCTATTAATGTAAAACAGATAATGTCACATGTCAGTTGATTATCATAGATGGGTACACAGTACTGACACTGTTTACATCGCTTTGCAATTACTCTGTATTATGCAGAAAATTAGAATCCCCTTTCATACAGAGTGGCACTGGCAGTAAAGCAAACTGTTGAAATACCGTTTGCACTTGTGATACTACATACACAGCATATCTTTTGCAGTGTAATAATCTTTGTGAATTTCATGAGTTGAAAAATTAACCACTTGTGAAAATATTGCCTCCAATATTAAACTCCAACCCATCTAGTATAGTGTCCAAAGTGGGATATTAATTCTTTTTTTTTTCCTGGAAAGGGGAAAACACTTTTGTCTCATTCCATCACTTGGTTATGGTTGCCAAATTGGCCAAAAATACAAAATATTATACTCACTAAATACAGTCAAACCTGTCCTAGTGACCACCTGTCTACAGCGGTCACCTGCTGTATATGACCGCTATGAACAATTCCCTCTGAGAGAAAAAAATATATTAAAGGACCTGTCTACAGTGGCCACCTGTCTGTAACAGCCATTATTTATTTATTTATTTTTTTGGTCTCCCTTGGGTGGCCGTTATAATATAGATACATGTAGGTTTGACTGTATAATGGCATGATGCAGTATCCTTACATCATGTACTGACTTACAAGTGTAAGGTGTATTACAAACAAAACTCAATCAGTTAATACAAAGTACAAGTTGTAATTCTAAATTCCCAGTGCAGAGCTCTTGGAGGCATACATGTGTACATTGACATACCACGTTCATGTACACCTTGTGTGTATACTTGCACAGTCCTCTCACTCACCATGCATGATATTAATCTAGAGGGGTCTAGGGCAGTTACCCCCCTGTTATGGGCAATTATAGAATGGGTAGCGAGAATCCTGCGATCTGATTGGTCGAGAGCTATGTGTTGATTTTTACTGGCCGCACGCTACGTACGCTGAGTCACCGTGTGGTAAACATGTTATCGCGCACTTGTAGCAAGAGTACGCGTACTTGTAACAAAGGTTTGCGCACTCAGGTTGGCCATGCGTCCAGTAAATACTGATGCATGGCTGGCCGTGCGTCCAGTAAAAACTGATGCATGCTTGTTTACGGCAAGCCAAAAGGAAATGCATCCAGTAATTTTGTCATCGGGTAACACGATAGAAAAATGGGTTTTTGACAAGAAAATTACCCATTCTATAAATCAGATGACGCACATGTCTTTTCGTGCGTCAGTCGGAATATAGTGTGCATGCGGTAACTATGGAATTTAGCCTAAACCCACTCGGCTTCGCCTCGTGGGTTAAGCATTCCATAGTTACCTTATGCACACAATTCCGACTGACGCACTCAGACCTGTGCGTCATTTGTATATTATCCCGGACCCTTCCCCTGGCCCCAATCCTAATCCTAATCCTAATCCTGAACCTAATCCTAATCCTAACCCTAACCCTAATCTTTACTCTAACCTTACCATTAACCAGTATTTAGCTGGGGGTAATTGCCCTATGGGGGTAATTGCCCGGATACAATCTAGAGAGATCATATCTACCGAATCATAGCACTGGTATTCAAATTACTGGATGTGCTGTCGTAGCAACCATAATAATCAGGTACCGGTATTTCATCACCTCTCAGAAACTACTACCATGGTACATACTTTCCATATCACAATAAAAACTGCATCTAACTGGTTAATTGGGAAAATCCCTGAAAATTGACGGGTTGATATCTATAGGCAACCCGGTCAACAGAATATAATGCACACTATTTGCATAATATCATGAATATAACCTGCACACTATCATTTGAATGTGTACATTGTAATGCTGAAAACATGCAATCAGTGGTCATTTTTATTGTTTATGGTCCCCAAAAGTGATGTCTAGTAATGGTGCCTAAGGAACTTGTACATGCATGATACAGTATTTGCAAACGTGAGGAACTCTGTGTTACATTGTATGTTGTGCAGCAAAGGGAGTTAACAGTACTGCACATACGCTATAGTGACAAGTGTTCTACCTGCATGCAATTGATTTCAGAAATCTCTCTCTTACCCTTCTCTGCACTGACGTGGAATGATTCTCGGCGTTGATGCTCGTGCCGTAGTTTGGGTTGGTGGCTCCTTCCGTGATTGCCGTACTCGGCGACTGCGCCGTGGGTGCCGTCGTGCCTTCCTCCATTGTGTCCGACTGCTGATCGGCGTCCTCGTCAATCATCAGTCGGGTGACCTCCGTCGGGTTATCTTCGTCCTGTTCCCAGCTGCCCATATGAGATCTACAGGGAGAGAGAATGCCACGTCATTTCGCTGCTACTCACACTCAAACTCCAACCCAAACAAGTCATAGCTCCCTCAGTGTGGAAGGGGACGTGCAGCGGCCGTGTGATTAGACGTCACAAAATTACCCACTTCCTCCTCACTGGCTGAGTAACCTAGATATCAAATGCCACAATCACCAGCACTCCTCTTGCAAACAAGCAACCATTAACCCGCCAATGAGCAGCACTTGTTGTTCTAACAAGGATTAAGTTCCATCTGCCATTTGAAACAAAATTAGACACTTTGTAAACTTATTTGTGACATGCAATTTCCTGAAATAGGAATCAAGGATAAACAAATGTCAGTACCTAATGAATTAAAGCAACAAGTCTGAGTAAACCTCTTCTGAAAATAAAATCTGTATTTAAATTTCAGAGCGCTCTTTATCAGGCAAATAGTATAGTATGGCAGGACATCATTTGAAACATTTGTCAAAAGACCAAAATTTCAACAAATTGCTACATGTACATTGTAAGTATAAGCACACAAAATGTTAACATGGCTGAGAGGTACAACTTTTTGTACACCTGCAGGTACTCTAAAAATGCATCAACACTTGTGTTATTTTCTAGCTAACATAACATATTCAATGTAAGAAGTAATTCAAGAACAAACAGAAAAACATATTCAAATCAAGATTAGAATAGATCTTTTGCCTCCATGTCAATCACATCTCTTGCTCGGAACTTAACAATCTGTTCAAGCCATGCTTCTCAGCTTTTCTCAACCCAAGGCCCACTTTGACTCCTATATTGTTTTTCTTTTCTTCTTTTTTGAGACCAAGTTAGATCATATATAAAATTTCTATTTCATTTTTGGTGGGCATCACAGCCCACTGGTTGAGAAGTGTGGTATCAAAGTATATCACACATGTACAAACCGGTAGAACAGTGACCATTATTGATCTCTTCATTTAAAAAAAAAAAATGGCCAATCAATTCCACTTTTCTCATTTCATTTCTTCCCCTTCCCCTAACCTCCCCCCCCCCCCCAAAAAAAAGCAAATAGGAGAAAAAAACGAACCCATATACATGTACAAGTACACTCTATGTATTCAGATTGGATTCTGAAAGCATACATTTTATATGTAGGTATGCACAAGAAAAAACAAAATGAAATCTAAGTAGGACTGATTGTTGCATGTGTTAACAAATGTCTGCAAATATTGACATGCTTCTCATTTCTGTATCAACCTTTCTGTGAATTCTTGCTATGTTTGCAAAATTCACAAAGTAGCATTGTGAGAATAAAAACATATTCAAATCTGATAAGAAACGGTGATACATTTACCTGTTTTTGTTTTTTTTCTACCAATAATGATAGACCCCCTTTCATCAGTAATATTGACTACAATGGTACTTTTGTATTTCACACATGTCTAAACAAAAATATCAATCTACCACACATGATACTTTCCCATACCCTACGATGAAAAGAAATGATGAATCAAAGGTGATACAAAATCAAATGAAATGAAATTTCAAATGCATGTACTGTATACAAATGTAAGGGTGTACTGACTTTAACCACCGAAGTGGACTTCAACCACACAATAAAACCAAGTATTATCTCCAGCAGGCCGTTTCACAGGCAGTTATGTTGAAATGGCAGCCAATCACAGTGTAATCACCAGCCGGCTACCGTATCCACCGTGGTAGGACAAACTACAAGTACACTGTACATGGAAATGACTAGAGTTCAATTGAACACATATCCATTGACATCCTTCATGACTTTGACCGATGTCCAAGAGGCTGATGACCACTGCTATTAAACAATGGTCTGTCAGGCAGCACAATTTTTAACCCACAATCCAGTCCTGACAGATGAAGACAGTTCTACATTGGATCCAGTATAGAATTGTGCACGTACACGCAAACTGTGTAATGCAATGTATTGCATTATGCATTATGTACATGTGTGTCTATTGCAACTGCAGGTTTGGACTCCATAAACTAAACAATCCTGATCTTTGCACCTGAGAATTGTCCAATCCAAGGAATAGTACAGTACACAGTATGCACACAGCAATAAGTCACTTGATCAAACAAGTGGGAATCAAATGCTCCGGACAAGCCTAATGCCACCTCCACAATAAACCAAACACTGGGGGCTAAGTCGACCATAGCTAATGGTCATGATTTTAGACAACAATGACCAAAAGCAAAGACAACACACAGACAGCCCCCACAGAGATAATGTGATACGGTAATTAATCAGATTTTCTGTTGACACCATAACGTCGCTGGGGTGACAAGACCTTGGTGAAAATGACTTTTTTTTTAATTAATGGTCAGATAATCAGTTAAGTGATATCCTGTCCAAATCCTAGATGTCTTACCCCAGAAATTAAGCCACCATGGCATGTCAGAGGAATGTCTATCCCATTGGATACAGTGCTTTGGCTGCCATGTTTTTTTGCTCTCCTGAACATTTGACATTTTGTAGATACGAGGTCTTGTCGCCCCAGCGACGATAAGCAGTCCTCAACGAAACAAACAAGCCTCCACTCATGAATCACGTCAGATTAATATCATCACTATTCATATTGATAACTGTACAAGATTTACCTTTTAAGTTATGGTAATGCAGAACTGCGAGCCAGTTTGCAGGAAACTATAGTAACCAGTGGAATTCCTCAGGGAAGTGTCATAGGCCCAATACTATTTATTATTTTCATCAACGACTTACCTGAGATTATATCTACAAATTCCACAGTTAAATTATATGCCGATGACACCAAACTGTATGCCTCATGACACGAAGAGACTGATAATAACAATCTACAGGAGGATCTGTATAAACTCACATCATGGGCCAAAGACTGGCAGTTATCTTTCAACCAAAAGAAATGTTAAGTAATGTGTTTCGGAAAGAGAAATCCTGGATTGAGTTATTATCCAAACCCTGACGATACATCAGAAGTTTTGACAGTTAATCATGAGAATGACCTTGGAGTACTATTCGACAGCAGTCTGCAATTCTCTAACCATGTCAACAGAGTATGCGCCAAGGCAAATAGACTGCTGGGATTAATCAGGAGATCCTTTTCTAATATGGATGGAAGAGGCTTAGTACAATTATACAAATCAATCATTCAACCATCCCTTGAATACATGTAGTGTAGTAGTGTTTGGCTCCCATGCCTAAAGAAGGACATTGTCAAATTGGAGAATTACGTACAGCGAAGAGCAACAAAGCTGTTACCTGGTCTGAGAAACCTGAGCAACACAGAACGACTGAGGAAACTGTGTCCCCAAACATTGTCATATAGGAGACGCAGAGCAGATATCCAGACGTTATAAGCAGATCCTGAATGGCCTAGACGATTTGCATAGCTCACATTTCTTCCAGCAATTAGTACACATTCCAGGACAAGAGGTCACACACTCAAGCTCTGAAGAACCTACGCAAATTCAAATGTAAGGCAAAGGAATTTCTCACACTGAGTAGTTAATCTATGGAACAGCCTACCACCTGAAGTCATCAATAGCAGCAGCATCAACACCATCAAATCAAATCTTGAAGTCAGGGAAACATAAATTCAACTGTTACGACCCGGATACTAAATTCCCATGATGCTCCTGCCCTACGCATGTAAATAGTAGTGCAAATAACATTCGCAGCAAGACTCAAGAGGATGCAGAGGGGCAAATAAGTCCAGTATACTTTATGCCCAACATCAAGGTATATCAAGGTAAATCGAGAACACAGACTTTTCTGTTAGAAACCTGCCTTCAATATTTACTAACACTGATTACAGGTATCTATCATATAACACTGCCAGTGATTTTGTTCAACCTGTAGATCACAGGGCCTGAAACAAAATTAAACTCATAAAGTGTTAAGCAAAAACAATACCTTGGGTACATTTGTGTTTCAAATTGACCAACTGTGAGTATGTTACAGTAGGTCTAATTGTACTTCCTGACACAATACACAGCAGTAATAAAACAATGGCAATGGATGAATCCAAACATTTTTGAATAAACTGCTTCCAGTACTTTCCCTTCTGCTCCATGCTTCACTCTAACAAGGAAGAATCCCTTGAGAATGGAAAGCCGCTAATGTCGTCACTTCTTTATGGAAGGGTGACAAGCACACCAGTTTCTCTAAACTCCTCCGGACCAATGGATTTCTCTGTCCAACGTTAGCCCACATCAATTCCTAGGAGCAAACGCTAGCTGCTATCGATAGCGAACGTTAGCTATCGATAGCTAACATTAGACGAAATGTGGTTAGGTATCAATAGCAAACGTTAGCTAAATTCCCGGTGATTCCCCTAGTCGTTAGTTAACGATAGTAAGAAAGTAGATGTGGATGTAGCTATCTTCCTGAAGCGCAGCTGAGGAAAGATAGCGTACACATTCAGATCGCCGAGGAAGTGATAGTTTGTCTCATTGCCTGAAACCCAAAGATGATTATTTGCTTTATATTGCACATCTAGGGTCCTAGAAATTCCCATTTTATTCCACATCTGAAACTGTTTTAGCTGTCTTTAGGTATCCTTAGGGCTTAGGCTACGTGTGCACGTAGATGACAAAACAATGAATTTGCTGCGCACACTGCGCGGCATCGAAGTGAAAGTGTGTTGCACTGTGTACTATCAAGTGACCTAGGTCACATGATAGTCCACAGTGCAACACACTTTTATTTCGCGCGTACTCATCTTGCATTAGGACTGTGTGGAGATCAGCGAAACAAAAGGGACTATCAACATAGAGTGTAACAAACTTTTCTTCTAAGGTGATGTGATGGGCAAAACTACGCTTCATCATGTGATCAGCTCTGGACCAATCCTATTGCAACATTCTTAGTATGTGGAATACAATATTCGTTAGCTAACATTACAAGTGAAACTTTATTGTGACGGATACTGTAAGTTCTATCCTTCGTAAGACTGAAGAGATTGCTTCCATTTTATTTGACTGATTCAGGAATTCCTCCAAGGGCCAACCCAGGGAGTCAGATTTGAGCAGAAGAAAGAGTATGAAACACCACCTGTGTCACATTTGGAGTTTTGCAGGGCATTAACTTAAACCTCTCCTGTTTCTGGTTTTCATCAATGACCCCCCCCCCCCCCCCCCCCCACCCCCATTATTACATCTCATCATCATCCACACGCCTCCATGCTGATGATTCCTCTACACAGCCTAGAGCTCTACACTCTATGGAAGAAGAAATGACAGTCTTTGTTGGCCAATGTGGCAATAGCAATGACTAAATACACCACGTAACTTGAGTGAAGAAAACATTGTAGACTATTTTCTATCGACTACTGCTCCTAAGTCTTGGGCATGGCATGGACTCGATGGAGGAAACAGTTTAACATTATCAGTAGATTTACAAGGATTTATTCTCCCCTTCTCTCAGTTTACGAAAATTAGAACATAGATCTACGGCAGTAAATTATTTATTTAGTCCTGATACCACGGCTGTACGAACGAAAGAGTATACCGAGTATCACTTGCAGTGTACATGTACCTTCGCTTCGTCATGTAGAATATCTTGCCTCACTCTAGGCCTATATAGCAATTGTGTACAAAGAAGAGTAGGGTTATCTGTCGAGTGTTGTACAGAAGACCAGGGGCAAGGCTGGACCACGGACCATATACCACCCGATACCGTACCGATGCAGTCTACACAGTATGCTACGCATGTAATAATATTCTAAGCGCTATCCACGAACATGCACTGGTAAGCCATAATGATAAGAGCGTCAAAGTGAAATGCCCTGACTAGGCAATGTACAATGTATGTATTTCCGCATTCAATGTTTTGATTATTTATAGCCATGATCAAAGTCCACTTAAGCATAAATACTTGGTCTACACTGATATCATATTCTAAAGTCGCCAAAGACATGCGTAAACGATACCTGTACCTATTCACCGAGTCGTAGCAGTTGGCAGCTTTCTCGGCATCTCCATTGTTGTCAGCACTTCCGCTTTCCTCGTTCTGCATCATTTTGAGTCACGTGATGTTTGTTGGTGGTGGTGCGGGTTTTTATGCATTACATTGTGCTTCATCATCGATGCCATCTACCCAGGCCAAGCGACGCATCGTAAGTGTGTAGCGGAAAAGGGTAGATTTATACACATACATAACATAGATACCAGTGTTGTTGCTTTTCTCTCAGAGGTAAATAGAATTAAACTGAAAGTTATAAAATTCTGAGTAAATTATCACAAGGAAGCTTGGAAAAGACAAAGGGAGATGCTTTTAGGTCTTTAAATAGTCATACGTCACCTGAGGAATTGACGAGTATTTTAGGCCTAATATTGACAATTCCTTCGAGTATATATCATATTATCATGAATCGTTCCTCCATTTTATCTTCTTCTCTTTTTTTTTCTTTCTTTTTTAAAGCTGCCATAAGAACGGTCACGAGCATACTGATTTATTTATTTCGCCGCAGTACAGGTCTATATTAGATCGTTAGACAGGAGATTTCTGCGATATTATTGATGTGAGTTGGGGTTTTGTTCAAAATAGTGTTTGTTGCGTTTTATCTCACAACGTGTAAAATTTTTCTCTCCGTATCCTCGTAGATTATTACTTTTATTAAACAATGTTAAGATATGTTATTTACCTGCCGTTCATACTTCACTTATCTATCAGTATCTTACTGGATGTGAGTTTGGTTTTTGTTCAAAATAGTATTTGTTTTATCTCACAACGTGTAAACTTAATTTTCTCTTCGTATATCCTCACAGATTATTACTTTTATTAACAATTTTTATTTTAAGATATTTATCTGTCGATCTTTCATACTTCACTAAAACAAACGGTTTTGCAAACACACCCTAAAAATATGGCTCTCGCTATAATCAGTCACGTCATTACTTTTTAAGACGTGGTTATCACTGAATAGAAAGTCTTACTTTCGAATGTCATTTTTATATGTCGTGTACCTAATTTTCCATCATTAACAATTCTCGTGATGAATATTGGTCATCTAGGGAAACATCTATTTTTAAGTTTAGACCTTTACTATTAGAGTACTAGTATTTCATTTGTTTTTATTAGTGAGTATAATGTATGAATGTCCAGTAAGTTGCGTTGATATCTGGATTGTTGATTGCAACCCGGCAACCACTAGGCAGGGGCCGCGAAGCTTTTTGTTTTATTGTTAATTTAGTTTGTTTGTTTTGAATTTTGTAAAAACATTATAACGGCATTCAATGTTTTTTTTTAATTTCATTTTTCGACAAGAACATAATTATAGACATCACTTTTTTGGGTAACAGAAAATAAGGTGCGTAAAGCTATCAAGGATGAAAAGAATGTATGATGATTGTAGCACCTTACAATTTATATGAAAACCAGATACATGGCTTCGAAAGAATTTGCAATTATTTTTTCCTGCGATGCGTATAGACCTATATGTATAATGTTTTCAGATATACCTACCACTATAGTTATTGAAGCCATTACCATAATGTGCATGTAAAATTCACTCTCCTTCACATGGTTGTATTATCCCGCCTTCGTATATGAGTGGATGGACAAATGTATTGATAGTAAATTCCAGTGAAGTCTGTAACAGGAAGTTTCCTAATGTAATATTGATCGAAATACTGTACGTTGCATGTAAACATGCCGGTGGTATGTATACAATCAGGGAGGATACAATGTACTGATGTCACTCTTTATCTATATTAATCTGCTCACACCCGGGGCCTCACAGTCTGTGCAACTGCCACCAGCCCAGCTGGCTATTTGCGACACATCCCGTGCACAGACACACACACCCTCACACACACACACACACACACACACACACACACACACACACACACAAACACAAACACACAATTTCTATATTTTCACTCCATTAATTTCCACACAGAATCTACAGATTTGTATAGAATTGACGCCATACAAAGTGAAAAGGAAAATCACACACACAAACACACACACACACACACACACACAAACGAACAAACACAAACAATCTAACAGAATCTGCAGATTTGTATAGAATTGACGCAATACAAAGTGAAAAGAAAAATCACACACGCATACACACACACACACACACACACGAACACAAACAATCTATAACAGAATCTGCAGATTTGTATAGAATTGACGCAATACAAAGTGACAAAATAGGATACAAATTATTAGTATTGATGATAGATTTTTTCACAATGTTCATACCTGCAAGTTTATACGAAAATATTTTTCATGAGTTCTATGTCCGACACCATCAATAATATTCATATTGATCTATACAAATACATAATGTTGCTATTGTATACTACAGAGTCCACATGTTAATTTTAGTCCATGTACATAACTGAATTACTGGAGCATCATGCACACAGAGATTAAAGGGACTGTACAGTACTGATTGAGGTGGGGATTCAGGTTTAAAACATTCCTAAGTGAGATAATAAGAAACCTCTTATGAAATATGAAAGAGCATGTAATTTTAAGAAAGATTCAACGTTTATTTGACGAAAATTGGTTTTCAAATGGCTGAGATATAAAAAAAAAAAGTGATGATGATAAAAGGCGACAGGCCATGCCTTTTATTAGGATCTCTTTGTTTCACCTTGTTTTTGGATATCTCAGCCATTTCAAAACCGATTTTCATCAAATAAAACTTTTGATACCCCGTAGAATTGCATGCTCTTTGACATCTCATTGAATGGTTTATGAATATCTCGCAAAACGTTACAAGCTAAATCTTCACCTCAACCAGAACTGTACACACTCTTTAAGGCATGAGACTCAAAATTTATCATTATTATGACCAAATGTGGAATACTGCTAAGCATGCTATCATGTATTACAGCGCGCAACGATGTTCCCTGCTCACGATGGAGGGGAAGCAATGTCTCGAGCATTTTAAACAATCCTTCGACTTTTCATCCCTTTTGTACACTGTTTATATCTGGAACGACGTCATGCGTACATAATCAGCGAGTAAACACAAAGGGTTTGAAACACATAATCTATAAACTTTCACTTCAAATAGCATCATAATTACAGAGGGGTGAACCGTGCCATCAGGTCTACATATTTAAGCACAACATTAAGAACATTTGCCGCTTTTCATTTTCCGAACCATACTACTATATTCTACTTACATAACTGTAACATCAGCATGATCATCTTCATTATTTTCTACATGCGCTTCAGAAATGATAATGACCACTACCAGAAGGAAGAACTAAGAAGATACTATCTTCTACCTCCTAAGCAAATCTCATTTAGTTTCGGGTTTGTTTTTTGTTTTTTGCAACAGGTAATGTTTATGAAAAAAATACCATTCAATCAAAATGGATCTTTGTATATCTTATACTGCAGCAAGAGACGAAACTATTGGATGTGTCAATTCATGCTTACATTTCAGCAGTTCAAACTACTTGCAAAATAAATTGCAACACACATACGTCGATCAGACGATAGTTTCATACATAACTGCATTAATATAACTGATATAAGACGGAAGAAGATTTGAATCGATAAACTCCGATCCAAGAAAAAAAGGTGAGCCTTCAAACAGCAGAATATTGTTTTGTTATTATATAATCCGTGGCATATATTATCATAATCCACAGAGGTCCTCCAATTTTGTTCTCCCCCAGAGGATTGACGTCTTTTTTTAAATCCATTCGGGGCAACTGATGTTTGCACGATTCTTAAGACGTCATGGTTTAAAACCAAATTGGACATAAACATATAAAAGCAGTAAACATGTTACAAAGCTGGCTTCTTACTTCTGTCGTATACAGTTAGTAGGTATTAAAGAGGTATAGAGGTATATTCGATTTCATAATACCTTGGGTGTTTTGTTTTGTTTGTTGTTGGTTGTTTGTTTGTTTTTTTGAGCGGTTGTGAAACGACAAACACCACCACTTACGATACATTTTATATTAAATTTGTTATAATATACACAATATAATACATGATATCCGTGCCTATATCGATGCTTTCAGCTATGACAAATTCTATTTTCAACTAGTATATATTACTGAATTGCTTGTCTATTAAACTCCGCACTATATAAACACGAGCGTATACGTAAAGTCCACATCGGACATAATCAGTTATCAAGATATTTGAACAATTTTTCTTGAAACAATTTATACTCGTTCTGAAAAACACATCAGGGATCAAAACACTAGCAACAAAAAAAAGATAGCATCTTGTCTTGTTCAGTTTCATAATAATAACATGACAGTGCACACATCTCTGATTCAACTCTTGGCGTCCTAGTGTGCAATTTGAGAGAATTCTGTTTAGCTACATTTCTTGTGTCTCATCGCAATCTTCAGCATTCCTGCCTTGCGCCACCACCGCCAAAAATCGGATAATGCTAAACCAGTCTCTCTGGGTCGTCGAAACTCCTTGGCGGCTTATCCACGTGCGGGGTGTTCACCACAGCACTCACTGTCTTCAAATGACCCGCATCTTCTTCTGCCATGTCGCCGGTTGGTTGCTTTCCCGCCGAGAAGCTGTCATCTCCATGAACGGCATCCCTGGTGCTCAGTGCCGAGCCCACGGGCTCAGTGGCCCAATCTCTGGCCCAGTCTTTGTAAGTCTGCCAGTAGTTGGCTTCGTCAGCAGCATCTACGTCATAATCAGCCTTGCCCCTTCGTTTCCTGCATGTTGGCGCCCACGAGCGAGACAAGAAAATGTTTGATACAGCTCTTTTTATTGCACACCTCATAGATTAGCCTTCGAAGTATCTCACAAAACATCAACTCAAAGGTTGCATAACGGGCACATTTCCGTCACCATCTAAGAGAAGTTCATAATAGTGTATGGGCGTGACGTGTACAGCTGCACTTGACAACCACACAGGTACATGTATATATACATAGGATATACTTCAGATGTCTATGTGGACCCATCACTGTTTGATTTACCATCATAAGACTCACGAACTTAGAGCTGAATCGTGACATGACTGTGACCACCAGTATAGGTGTAACGTTTACGTTGTATCGAAATTGGCATTTTAATTTTTTTTTAATGTAAAGGATTCTGCTGCATTCATATTTTCATAAATTATGATAGTAAAGCTGGTCTTCGCCTTTAAAGAAACTTCCGGAGAAATTGAATTAGAAAATGCAAAGACTTAGCCAAGACTGACCTGATAGTCTTTGACATTAGTTGTATGACAACGTAGACCTCATACCTGTTCTTTGCGCAGTAGAGAATGAGAAATATAAGGGAGAGGATGAGAACTGCCGCCACTCCTGTGGAGATGTAGATGGTGAGCCCAATCTGTTTATCAGTCATTCGTCGTCCTGGATACAGGTAAAGGAGAAAGGGGGGGGGGGGGAGACACTTCGATAGGTTAACGAGGGCCGCCATGTTCAGCTGGAAGCATGTTACAAAATGATGTAATCACAGAAAATAGAGGCTTCTCTTTCGTCGCTATTTTTTTTTTCGTTCCAACGATTCTAAGAGGGAGAGATTTCTTGAAATAGATACACTGCGTCGCTCATGCGCTCATGAAAAACGCATACAGGTAAGGGAAAATTTGTAACGACCTGCGTACAAAGAGATTTAGTATACTCAGACATGAGTTCAACGGCACAGACATTCGGACACATGAAATATTTACCTTTACCAGGGATTTCCTCGTTGTCTTCTCGAGACACATATTTCGTGGTGGTTTGCATTGTCTCCGTTGTTGCGGTCGACGTTTCCATTGTTGGTTGAGTTTTCGATGCTCGTTGCAAGTTTTGGGATCTCGTTGTCAGATGTGCCTTCGTAGTTGTTGATGGAGGCGTTGGGTCAGGCGGTGAAATCGAACCAGTGCTCACGACCCCATCTAGGTACTTCGCGGAGTGGCTCGGAACTTTACGCCACTCGGATCCCTTGTCTTCTAGTGTCGTTGCGTCACCATCCGTTACAATGTCGGTAACGATATCTGTGACATAATCTGAAATAGTTGTGAAGTCGTCTATAACCAGCGTTAATCGGGGTCTCTCATTAGGGTTCTCCTTCCTGTCAGTGTCGTACATTGATTCGTAGTCTTCAGACTGAACGGAAGCCAGCAGCGGGAAGTCATAGTCGTCGAACACCCTGAAACCAAAATCATCTTCCGGGGAATTGCTGGCTGAATGATTCCCTCCCAAGCCAGGAAAGCTTCCCCGCGTGGGGCCGACTGAATAAGACATTTGAAATCCAGCGTGATCGTGATTGGATATGCCCTTCGATTTAAATTTGATAATGGCGGCTGTAGCTGATGGTAGTGGTACCGATGCGTCATTTTCTGCACAGATACGCCTTTGATGGACGCTGTCTCCATCAAACAGGGTTACCTGGACGTGAGTATCGGAGAGGAGACATTGCTTTCCTTTGCCCAGAGGTGCGTCTAGATCGAGTCGAATAAATTCAAGATGGATATACATGCCGCTTTCAACTAATAACGTCCAAATACATTCATAATTGGGTGGGTACGGCGATGGAAAATCATCTCGAGGGAAGGTTCCTGACGTATCCGTGAGCAAGAACTGGCAAGTCTCTGGCTCCGTGGCTGTTTCAGGATTCTCGTTGTCGGCGCCCCATGTCACATTCGTATATACGTCTTCGCAGACGCAAGGAAATTGCAAGTCTGCAAGGCTGCCATTAAACGTAGACTGAACAGTTGTAAATGCTGCACAAAATCCACGACCGCTACTGTACAGTGAGGAGAATTCGACACTTACTACACCTGACATGGCGATGAATATATTCGGTCCTTGCGTGTCACAGAGTATTCTGGTGTCCCCTGAAATGCTAATTTCAAGAAAGCTGTAGCGGGTATCACATGGTCCTGTACTGGGTGGTACTCCGAGATCAACGTCCAAAAATTTAACAGCAATCATCTTCGTAGTATCATTTGAACTTATTTCCCATCGGCAGTGATTCTCCATAGGAAATTCCTTTGGATAGTTTCTAGAGGAAAAATAGCCATACTCTGACTGAAAATGGTCTCCACATACATCGCTTCCAGCAGACTTACACATTGAATCCGTGGTAACATCAATGTTTCCAATTGAGGGTACGGTATAATCGCGGTATATTGATGTCATAGAACTCGGTGAACGAGGTTCTGGTAGTGGCGTCAGTTGATGACGACGATACTCAGGTTGAGGTATTAATGTGGGTGGAATACGACCGGTATATTCTTCACTACTGTTGTATCTAAATTCGTAATATGCCTGAAATCCTTGTCCTTTCACCTGTTCACCGATGAATTCGATGTAAACTACATGGAATGGTATTACCTGATCTTCAGGCACAGTTCTGCCTCCACAAAGGGTCTGCTGTATGCCAGTGCCACAATCCCTAATGTGCAAGAAAGTTTTGACCAGGCTGCAGTCCTCAAAACCTCCTTCCCCAAGATCAAAGTTCTTGAACCGAATGGCGACACTGCTCCCTTCCACTCCCCTGATCATCCACACACAGTGAGAAGCCGGCGGATAATAATCCGGAAATGATGGGGACGCAAACCATTCACTTTCCTTGTGAGATTCAACATACCATTCTGGCCAAGAACCATCCAACCACACGCATCTGCTCATCAGAGCAGGGGCAAATGCTTCTCCTCGCTCAATGCGTGACTCAATGTCTCTACTCGCATTGCAGACTGGGCTCCGAGTTTGATTAGCTTCTCTTGGCATGGAATCAAATTCTATCAGGAATCCAGGTCCCTGACCACGTACGCTCTTGAAATCAACTCTCAAATGGCTCGTAGAAGATACGAAAGGAGTACTAACGGATCCACAGATGATCTGCGCACTTTGATTGTTTTCGGTCAGGCTCACGTAAGCAAGTTGTAGATCACATGGATTTGTCTGCGTGGAGTTAAGATCAAACTTCATGAATCGGAGTCTAATAACGTCAGATGCATCGGAGCTAATCTTCCAACAACTGGTTTGATTTGAAGCGAATCCCCTGGGATAGCCAGGTGAGGAAATTGTGCCAGTTGCGTTGGCCACAAGATTCCGACACCCAGATTCGAACTGAATGTGTCGTGTGGTCAACGCTGTCGGTGAAGCTGGTTCAAGTTGAGTCGGTGGAATGCGGGTTGAATCAAGATTATCGACATTGCTCTGAAAATACATAATTTCGTCTTTAAATGAGGTATATTCTACGGAAATTCCACGACCAATTAAAGCCCCTGCTCTTGGAGAAAACGTGACAGCAAAAATGTGACCAGTTGATGTGACATTGCGTGGTGGGAACGTTCCACAGTAATGCTGGCTATCTGCGGTGGGAGGTGAATAAATGAGAATTATCTTTGGCGTCGCGGGAGTACATGGGGCTGGCGGAGTGTAGCCAATATCTATATCCAAAAACACGAGTCTGATTTTCTTTCCTATCCCAACATTGATGCTCCATTTCATGCGAACCCTCGGATAGTTTTCTGGGTATCCAACCGATGAGAATATACCTGCCTGGGCCTTCAAATGGTGTACCAAGGTTGACTGCCGGGGAAAACTGTCATTAACTTGTTGCCACGGTTCAATGTCCTCGTCCTCGTCACTGAAATATGCATCTGTTGTTGGAACATCATTGTCTGTAGTGGTTTCTGCTGTTTCTGTCTTCAACTCAGCGATGTATCCCCGCCTCAGAAGCGAAGAGGGATGGTATGCATCTGTTGTTGAAATGTCGTTGTCTGTATTGGTTTCTGTCGTTTCTGTCTTCAGCTCGGCGATAAATCCCCGCCTCGTAAGTGTAGATGGATAATATGCATCTGTAGTTGAAATGTCATTGTCTGTATTGGTTTGTGTTCTCAACTCAGCGATGAATCCCCGCCTCACAAGAGAAGATGGATGATAGGTGAGAATGATGCGGGCAGATGATACGAATTGTCTTCCTGCGGACTGGTCAGTACACACCACAGATTCGGCGTCATATCCAGCTGCGTCCCAAGTTCGAATACTGATAAAGGCATGGGCGTCCTTGCATTCAGTTCCAATAGGAACCATTAGGTCAATTACCAGAAACGTCAGAGTAATATCCTGGTCATCTTCTGGAGAGTAAGACCACGAACAAGTTGTTTCGTTGCCGGGGATGTTACGAGAACGTATCGTTGTCCCCTCAACTTCAATGCACTCGTCACCACTCTCTTCCGAGAGTTCCTTCTTATCGTCTGTCGTTACAAGCTCGGTGAAAGCATAAGCGTCTTCCTCAATGTGTATACCATAAGTATTTCCAGATGGTGTCTCCTCCGTGTAGAACATACTATTGTGTTCATCTTCTATCGAGTACCACGTTGAAGTATTGGTATCCTCCTTTGGTTTGTATACGACTTCGATCAAAGCTTGGTTGGAATCTGTCGTGAAACGCTCACTTGGAAATGTGTACGTCATATTGCACAACACTCTATCAGTTGGCGGCTGATCCAGAAAATCGGGACGAGCAAGACGCACTTCATCGTGGAGGCAGGAGCCATTGCCTGCGTTTTCAAATTCGCCAAAACGGAGCTGGGTGATGAAACCCTGTCTATCCTTGGAGCGTATCTGGATGAGAAATCCTGCGGGAACCGTCCTATTTTGACTACACTTCGTCATTACGTCGAGCAGCTCATAAGTGAAGTTGCCAGATGACTCTTTCCGGGTGTAATTGCAGCTGTCGGCGTCTCTGTCGATCAGAAACTTGCCATTGCTATGGTAACTTCTCTTGCTGACGCTGTGTTTCCCATCATATCCTTGTGACAAGCTGTGGAAGTCACCTAAACAGAATAAAAATGGAAAAAAAATGACAAGGAATTCTCTTGGGGTTGCAAATGCACCCCACCATTATTTGATCATTTTCCGCTATCACTGATTCTATATTGATAACAGTAGTTTATTCAAGTCAAATGCAATCTTCCCTGAGTGGTATGACAAAATTAGTGTGAAGGGGGCAACATAAATAATGGAAGTCTCTTCGTTTTGTTTCGTTTTGTTTCCTTTTTTTGGGGGGGGGGGGCTCACTATTTTTCTGTCCGATTTCTTAGTTTCAAATCAAGGATTTAATGCGACTTGCAAATGAACAAGCTTGCTTTTACGTATATAAGCCTAAATAATATTTCTCCACAATCCTGCATGTGGTACTCCAGCGTTACTGTATTACCATTGATTATTTTGTCCATTGAAACTGTTCTACTCTATATAAATTAATTCAGTGTTGGATGTCATTTACTTGTCACTATGTTACTTCATATAAGATAACTAAAAAGAAGGCTCACACTTGTCTCTTGAAAAAAAATGCTTTATATGGAATCCCTTCAAACGAGCAAAACAGAGGGAAACGGTCCTCGTGGACGTACGATTTGCTCGACGTTGCTGCATTTGATATGGTTTGAAACAGGCTGGACAGAGCTTAGTTCAAACCAGACAGTTCCAACAATAATTGGCTTACTGTAATATGTATTTCTCATGTAGCAAATGTATCACAATATCTATTACAGTCCGGATCGTGATGTAACATTCATACTTAGATTGAAAAGGCGATTTAGCTTTACAATTTTGAATGGAGAAATGTGACAACGTTCTCAGAAGAGAAAAATAGAATCATTTCTTGATCTCCTTGACTGACTAGATATCTCTTTTGTGCTTTTATAAATTTAGGAATGACATCTTTCTAGCTGTGCAGTACTGTAATTACACCGGAATAAGATGGCATTGAATCTCGGAATTTGGCCGACAGTTTATACGTTGATGATCCTTTAATATACACCATTTCGTATATACTCTGGAAGTCGGTTTTTTTTTTTTTTTTTTTTTTGGTTTTTTTTTTGTTTTTTTGTTTTGTTTTTATAACACTCACGTGACTCCTGAGGTATGGCGCTTGGAACAATTCGGTCTCGCTCTCTTCGAAACTCGGACTCATTTCGCTGTAACGATGGAATACAAACAAAACCATTGGTGGTTTGAATTGGTGCATGTTGATCTGAAGATAATTATAGATAAAGTCAATTGATGATATTAGGGCTTTGTACTACGGGTCATCCTACGAGTTCGGCATTAAAACAGGTACATGAGTCATACAGCCCATGAGCTCGACACTTTAGGCAAAAAAGACCCATGAGTTCAACACTTGGCAAACGAGACCTACGATCAGTTCGACACCAGGTTATAAAAAAAGAGCCACGAGATCGGCATTACCTCAAGGGCCTTACTGTGTCAGTCTCCTGGGTCTTTTTTGCTTAATGTCCGACTTATGGGTCTTATTTGCCTACGAGTATACCGAACACATATGGGCTGTATGACTCGTGAGCTGGATGACTCGTGGGTGTCGAACTCGTGAAGTGCGTCATGTACAGTCGCCGCTCCATGGGCATTAACAGAAATCTTACATTTACTCACAAGATATATACCTGAAACCAAGTCCTATACTACAACTTATATATGATTATATGGATAGGAATTAAATAATTTATTCGACATGAGGGAATGTATTGCTTAAAGTCTACGTAATGATTCCACAAGATTTGCCGAAATATTCAAGTATGAATGACGCGCATCTTGAATTAACAACAGCAACAAAGATTTGCAAGAATCTTTAAGACTGAAGGCGAAGCAGGCAGTCGGAACCAGGGAAAAGAAGAGGAAGATCAACCTCATTGACACATTGTAACATCTACATTAATCAACTATATACTGTAAGGAAGAAATGCCGATCCTGAAAGAAAGTGGTGGAAATTCAAGAAATCTACAAGAACGCTTGACAGCAGTCAAGTTAAGCTTCTGGCACAATGGAATGCTCACGTGACTTCTTAGGTATGGCGCTTAAGATCACTTCGGCAAAAAAAAAAACAAAAAAAAAACTTTTGAGTATTTACTAATAATTCGTGATTTCAAATACATGTACATAGTATATCTCGTATGGTATGTTATTACTACACTTGTTTGTAAAGGCTGGATTCTGTGTTATCAAAATCTATCGGTTGCTACACATTTCGTACCGGAGCTGCATTTGATAAAAAGGTAAGCTATTGTGCTATTGATAGTAAATTAGTCGGAAAGACTTCCATAATCAAGAACGTAGATTAGAACATTTCATGTCGTCCCTCAAAACTTCGATGTCAAAAAAAGATGTTTCACCTTTATATTTACTGGAATATTCCACTACCATCCCTGATCATACAAAAGATGAATGTGATACGCTTTCAGTGAAAAGAGAGCAATTTTCCCGACTGAATAACGTTAGCTTACCTCCTGCCCTGAAATGGCGCCAAGCCGAACTCCAACCGATGAAGAGAGTAGGTGGGCCCACAAGGTCGCTGCTAGCAGCAGTGCGAAGACACGAAACGGGAACATAATGGTTTCAAATTAGGTTGCATACACTCTTAATATTTTACCATTACTGGTAAAGAACTATGTTTAGTGATGTCATACACATTGATTGAGACAGCACTGGGTGTGCACTGTTTTCTGCATTTGCAGAGAATCACACATCTGATGCTGGCATGTTTGAAAACCCTCCTGCTCGCAACCCTATGATGCAAGGGGCAAAACGCCTCGCAGAGCCCGTCCACACACTCCCAAGAACACTGACTTATGCTGAAAATCGCGCGCTAAGAAGTACTCTTTGCAAGAATTATAGACTTCATTATAAGGTTCGTTCCTGGGCTGACATTCTCGGGATACTTGCGATCACTTTTCTTTGTTTGCACGTCAGCATGTAGTTACACCTGATGGTTTTTGACATACTACACCTGTAGTAGCAGAGACTGATCATTGTTTAACTCGAGCAAAGCACGCTCTTCGGGCGACATAGCGTATAGGTTCCATTCAAATGGAGATTAGTCAGTGTCAGTGCCGTATTATGCAACACAATCTGCAATAGTAAAGCAAACCATTTAATTTTTTATTTTTCCTACGATCCTGTTGAATATAGAGTTGCTGATATTAATGATGAACACAGAACAAAACCATGAGATGGTCGCACATTGTAAAGAGACCAGATCAATCACACAAAGAGGTGCAGTTATAGCAGATATTGTTCGTTATCAAGGGTTGGTTTTACCAAGGAAGTACTAGGCGAGCCTCGCCTAGTACCTCCTTGGTTTTACGGGCTGAGAAAAGTAGCTATCAGTAGCCATTTTGACACTTCGGAACCAGAAGAGTTTAGAAAAACTCCTCAAAAGATTGTAAATAAGGTGCGTAAGTTCCCGGCTGGTCACGGATTAAATTACTCAATATTGTCAATTTTGAGACGACTATGTATTATAATGCACAAGGGTGAAAACAAAACATAAAAAATAACAAGCAAACAAACCCTAAATCAAATATAAAACAAAAACGCAGTGATTGCCCTCCTTCGATCATATCCCACATTTCTTACATTTTGAAATTTCATCCTTTGATTTTAGATAAGCAATGTCGGATCTTCTGACTTGTTCTCTGTCCCTTCTCCCGAAAAAAAAAGAACAATGCTCACAATAAACATGAAACAAAATTAGTAGAAAATAAAGTGCCTCAGAAAAGAAAATGTAACTCCTCGCCTTCTCGACCTTTTCGGATCCGAGGAGGCGAGAGGGTGAGATGTGAAATCTCGTCCTGTTGCCTTTTTGTTTCTGAGAAGGTGAGAAAGCAAGTCGTGAGATCTCATCTTCTCTTTCCTTTTCGGGTAGACAAGTCAATAGTACTATAATAATATGTCTTTTCGCCTTCTCAGTTGGCCCGAGATGTTGAGAAGACAGGATCTCTCGTAACCAGCCTCCTTGCCTTCTCGGACTCAAAAAGGTCGAGAAGACGAGAGTATAGGAATATATCATGTCTCCCCTCTTGGACCCGAATCAGTCGAGATTATTGAAGAGAACATCTTGGATCTCGTTTTCTTGTCTCTTCGGACCCGGGGTCCTATACCGCAAGGTCTTGCACCGTACTACATCCAGGGGTGTTTCATCAATTTAGTCAGCGCTGACAATTTCAGCAAAATCCTTGGTTTTGATTGGCTGAGATGCTCTGGTCACTGACTGGTGCCATGGTGATTGTCAGAGACTGACAACTTGTCAGCGCTGACTAACTTGATGAAACACCCCCCAGATCCAGACCCAGAAAAGGCAAGAAATTATCTTGTTTTCGCGCTGGCACCTATATGCAGCTTCACTTGTAGTTTTATTGACCTATCGTGATGACTGGTTTTCGGTATGCTGTCAGCTGATAGGCGTTGAGGGCAGCAATTCACTTCACAAATTGATGTTCTCTGTCGACAGCAGCTGCACTGACAGAGGTCGCCAGCGATCAGAGTCGATGTTGCCAAAGTTGGCATAATTATGCTTTTTGGCATATTGTTAGACGCTTCAGCATCTAGCTTTATGCTATGCATGATTTGTCTGTTTTTTGGCATAATTCTAGCATAATTGCTACAGAAAGGAAATCTGTAGGCGTTTTGCGTACTGTGATACTTTTTTTTTTGGTTGGTTTGTTAGTTTTTCAGCTGAGTTGTCGACAAGATCAATAAAAAGTTGTGAAAACCTGTTTTAAGTGGATTTTTCTCACTTTTCTCACGGCATAGTTGAGTTGGGTACCGTAATTCTTAGCCCCCCCCCCCCCCCGAAAAAAAATGTGAGGACTTTTTTTCTTTATTTTGTTTTGTTTTTGTTTTTTTGTTTTGTTTTTTGTTTTTTGTTTTTGTTTTTGTTTTTGTTTTTTGGGTTGTTTTGTTTGTTTGTTTACTTGTTTATTGTTTGTTGTTATTTGTTTGTTTGTTGTTGTTTTTTTTGCTTGTCAGCTGATTGGGCAACACAATAATTTGTAGTTTTAAAAAAATGCGAGGGCAATTGGGCACAGAATGCGATGGGCACCAAATGCGATTGGGCACCATAATCCGTAGCAAAAAAAAAAAAAAAAAAAGTGTGAGGACTTTTTTCCCCCCCTTTTTTAGCTTGTCAGCTGATTAGGCACCACACTTGGTTGACATGATGTGATACAATTTCATGGCAAGTTGTAGCATAATTTTAGGCCGCTTCAAGCACAATCCCATTTTCACGCTGGTCACACTGATCAGAGTACCGGTCGACAGCACCGATCAATTAGAGATCAGTGGTCAACAAGAACAGTGGAAAGTGAATGTCTCTTTGCTTGTAACCGTTTGCACCATGTTCCCACGGCAGCCCCATTTGCCCGAAATTCTCATGTCCCCCCCCCCCCCCCCCCCCCCCCCCTTCGTATTCTAGTCTTGTTTGTTCCGGTCCTCGCCCTGGTGAACATATCTAGCTATCAAACGCTGTTCTCACAGCGTCCTGCTGCGGACTGCGTCCAAGTTGTGTTACGGTCTACCACGTGTCGTCATGTGTCGTTGCCTTCAGCCCGCTTTATCACGCCATACAAAATTCCTCATTAGCACCGGGACTGCCGTGACATTTTTTTGACAGTTTAAAAATCTTACACGGCATCCACGGCAATCACGGCCTGCCGCGTTTGACAATCCCGTCTCACAATGTCGTTTCATGTCCATCCCATTTATTCCACGGTGGCCTGAAACTGGGCTGCCGTGGTTGCCGGGAACATGGTGCAAACGCAGCTTCGTATCACTGATGAGAGTCGTTTCGATTACTAGGGAGGTGAGGCTTTTCACCTCCCTTGCTTTACGACTGAGGGATGCTACTAGGTGTTTCAAAAAACATTTCCCACTTTTGATTCTTAATAATTCAAAAACTGTATATCAGATAACACTGTCATTGATATGAGTGATAGCTGAATAGTGTACAATTTGGTTGAAGGTGGTTTAAATATGAAAGCATAAATAAGTTTCATGAAATCCATGATTAATTTCACAGTTAGGTTCCAGACTTTGCTCTATTTTCAACCCTCTGTACAAAATTTCACTTTGCACAGGGGTCAATGGGTGTGTATGGGAGTGTGTGGTTAACACCCTGACAATGGTCCTGAACAATGAATGCTTCATTATTCATTCATGAGAAATTCCACTATCACAGCTAGTCTTTAATCAGCCTCTGGTAGTATCTGTGTAAAGTCAAACGCCTGTCGATACTGTCGTTGTATCGCGCCAGTGCTCTCCCTACTTCTGAAAAAAACAAAATTACAATGAATACCTTCTGTTCTATCGTAAACGTGGTGACAGGAAGTAAAGAAAATCAATTAGAGTATAATACACTTGTGTATATGGAGCCTTAAATAAATCTACTCTGAAACAAATCGCCCCAATGGTAAATGCTGCTGAACTCTTTACCAAAAATGATCTCTTTTTATCGAAAAAGCGAAAAGTTTGTCAGACTATTTAATTAGTAGACAGTTGTATTAAAATGAGGAACTTTAGATCATTCATGCTTATTTATATCCCAAATTCAGTGATATGTCAGAAGCAAAATTTGAAAATGATTGCCAGCTGGAATGAAATGTGGTGCTTACAAGCACTTTACCGTGCATGAATTCAGACTAGCAATGCCCAGGGCAATCCACATGAATTATTGATTAAGCATTCATGTGCCTGGGAGCGCCAGACTGGTCAAACGCCTAGTCAGCAGGTGGTTCAGGCATGTCCTTTGTTCAGGGCCATTGTCAGCACACACTCACGTACACATCATTGGTTCCTGTGCGAAGTTCAATTTTTGTACAGAGGGTTAAGATTTGACCAAAATCTGAAACCTTACTTCAAAATCAGTCTTAGATTTAATGAAACTGATTTATGCTTTCACATGCAAATCACCTTCGACCAAATTGTACACTATCCAGCTATTAATCATATCAATGACAGTTTTATCGAATGAATAGTTTTTGAAATATTTATGATCAAAAGTGGGAAATGTTTTTTGAAACACCTAGTACTTCCTTGGTAAAGACATTTTTCTCACTTGCTGTATCGAATACTTGTCGACATGTCTTGTACTGTACTTCAACTACTAGTAAGCACATAAACACAATATATTATGACGTCATAATCACGGCACGGTGCAATAACCAAACGAGGTCAGTGCATAAAGGTCGAATGAGTGCGCATAGTTTGACTGCATCACGCGCTCAGAGGTTCAAAGCTTGACCTACTTCAAAAGAACGGGAGAGGCACGAGGGTTGTAGGGATCACGTCGATCGGACGGACCACAGAATATGTGGGACGGACGCGTGTAAATTATGTTGATCAAAGGGAAAATCCCAGGGAGGTGAGACGAAAATTGATCGGAGCGGTTGAATTTTAATTGAAATTACACGAAAAAATGATAAAAAGATGGACTCCTAGTGGATCCTTTCCTATGATTTCTTTTTCTTTTTCTTTTTTGCCTTTTGAGAGAAATCGTCGAAGAGAATCAGTGGATGTCGCTGTCACAGACTTTGTGTTTTGTGTACGTAAATGATATGCGTGGCGACTTTTAGATTGAAAAAAAAAAAAAACGACACCGTGATTACTTGCACGTCTACCAGCAGTGGCGGATCCAGGGAGGACCGCAACCGGCGCACGACGCCCCCCCCCCCCCATTATTTTTTGTTGAAACAAAAGAAATAAAAAGAAAAATGGGGGAGGGGTGCACGCGCCCCCTCTTTACGGAATTCCTGGATCCGCCCCTGTACCAGTGCAGCTCACTGATCTTGTCACAACACGGGCACGTTATCAAAAAAGAAAAACAAAAGAAAAACAAAAAACATATAAATTCAATAATTCTAAATCTATATAGAATCAATAGATTTGGTACAAAGTTTGTAATGGTATAGAATGTTTTTAGGACGCGTTTTTAGTTTTCCCAATTTACTGATTGGCTTGAGTTACTTATAATAGGAAAACGTTGAAACTGCTCGGGTACTCCTCAAAAAGATACTTAGTAGTTAATCCTCTAACAAAACCCAATCGATACGGTGATTTGATAACCCCAACCCCAAAATGACAAAATGATGATAAAAATAAGATACAGTATAGTAGGGGCATATTATTCTCTTTCATGTTCGTATACCATCACTTTCAATACAAAAAAAAAAAAAAAACTCAACTTGTTCCATGAAATTGCCAGCAGACAAATAAGCAAATCTCTGCAAACACAGTCTTCTTGCGGAGATATTGTACAAAAATATGTACTTTATGAACATAAAAAAGCAGAAAAAAAATGATGGCCACTAGAGCCTATTTGTCTGCAACTATTAACGCGGACACTATGAAAATACACGAAAAGAAAATTCATGATAATCATTATGCTTGTATTGTCATCATGTCTACTTACCTATATATGGATTCTACCAAGGAAGTATTCTTTATACTGTACCTTCTTGGCTCTACTACTTCTAATTAATGTTGTGATGATGAAGATGATGAAGATGACGATGATGATAATAATGGTAATGATCATCACAATTTTTGTTGATATTATTACAATTATTATTATTATTATTATTATTATTATTATTATTATTATTATCATTATCATTATTATCATTATTATTATTGTCATCATTTTTTTTGTCTGGATCACGATAATATCGTCTGCATACTTTCATATAGGTTTTTTTTAAATGCCTTTATTGATAATAAAAGAAAAACCCAAATACTATTAGTTGTATTGTGAACATAGCAGGATTGGAAGCAAGCTGAAGCAAGCTTGGCGTCATTCTTCAGCTAAAATATAGCAACATTCACATATTTGCAACAATTTAAAAACTGTCAAACTCTGTAAATTAGGAGACAATTCATACGACATGGTAACGATTGACCGCGCATTTTATGAATGAACTCCGTCTTTTTGTTGCGGATCGTGTTCGTGGGCGGTGTGAATCAGCTGTGCTTTCTTGGCTAGGGTAGTCGACTGTTCACGACGTTGTGGTTGTGATTTTTGATGCGTGTCATCTTTTGTGGGCGTGGGAATAATTTATGGCAGGAAAGTATTTAAACCAATCACATTGCTTATCTGGGTGCTACCTGTCCAATCTAATTTGAATACACCAATCAATTGGCTTCCCGCTCCGCGTCCCTCGACTGACCGTTACGCCTGCGCCATGCTTTTTGTGCGTTGATTTGAATTCCGAGCAAGCCGGACTATACTTCGTAAACACTCGCTGCAAAATACCAACCAAGGTTAACTCTTTGTTACCGTGTTTTTTCAGTGCCATCAAACACACCAGGTATGTTCTACTTCACGATGTGTTCCTTGTTTTAATGAAGATCAACCAGATATTAAGTAGCGTTTTTATGCGTATTGCCATCAAATGTTATAAACCTTGACAGAATCGTCGAGCAAGCTACCTCCTAGTCCCGTGTGTGACACTCGGGGAAGCCGCTGCATTACCACAATGTGATTACGGTCTGACGGAAAGCTTGCCCGATCGATGTCGATAGGGCAAGTAAGATTATTAGCCTGATTTGTTATTAGCAGTGAGTGACCACCTGTCGGATTTAAGCATTATATATTACAGCGAAATTCCCATCCATACTTCCCGCAAAAAATAACCAACTAGAGTAGATTTAGACCTCCAAGTCTAACTGAATTTGATGGAGATGTTCGCGTTCATCTTGACATTGTTTATGCTGTTTGCCAGAGGCGGGCTTTGCCGCCGCGCCGGTAGACCATTCAGACTAAACGGACACGACTACCAGTCAGTCGTACGCCTACCAAACATCAAGCGCTTTTGGCCTTTTGCCGCCCCTTCACTCATGCTAAACTACGCACCTGGAATTTGATTTGTGCTTTCATCTCAGCACGATGTCTTACCCCACACACAGGGAAGTAATCTAACAACTCAATCGGGCCTGAGTCTACTCGAGATTTCTCTCTCTTCTACTCTATCTCTAGTTAGTGGTGTAACCGATCATCCGATCCGATGCCGATCCGATACCGATCATGCATGATCGGCAATTTTTTACCGATCGCCGATCTTCGAAAAAAATCGGTGGATCAGTGACCCATTAAGCGCAAAAAAAAAAAAAAAAAAAAAACCGGACCGCGTGTCACAACGCACCGCTCATGAACGTGACTCTCACAAATACGAACATATCAGTAAATTACAACTTACGATAAAAAAATTCACTTTTTAATTGTACAAAATTATATTATAAGGTGTACAATATTATCCTTCCGTTTATGACATAACTATTGATACTTTTCACGTAACCGATGTTTATACTTGCATCGGCTTTTATCAATTTTGGGATTCTGTTTTTCAAGGAGCATGCACGCAATTTTGAAGGAAAAAAAACCCGAAAAATCGTAGGAAGGAGAAGAAAATATTGGTGCAACTAACGGAGCGGCATCGCGCTGTCAACGCAGCGTTTTACTTAATTTTGCGGCGCTGAAATGACGTCTTATGTCCGAAATTTTCTTTAACGCAGTACTTCTTTGACATGATTATTGAGTATTGATGATAATCATAATCAGGGCTGCACACTAACCCATTTTTTCTGCCGGTCCGACCTGTCTCTGTCGGACCAGTAAATACCCCGTTTTACCAATTTTGTATTGGTCCGAACAGAAAATTTACTGGTCAACAACAACCTTAAAAAAGTATTAAATGACTTGCAAATTTATTTTCATGTTTTTTTGTCGACACTAGTACCCCCCCCCCAAAAAAAGAATACATTTTACAGATTGATATTTTGAAAACTTGCTTTGTTTATGGATCATTACATTGAGAAGGAACGAAAAGGATCATTTGCGAATTGATTTGTTGATACAAAAAGGAAGAAAAAATAAAGAAGGGATTGAAATGCGGTTTTTAACTTTTCTCTGAAAATTTCTTCGCGTATCATGTATGCGTTCTTGAAAGTACACTGCAGGGTCGAATGCGTGATGATTTGTACTCCTATCTCTTCTTCGTGCATAGACCCATTTTAAAAGAATTGAATGTTTGCTTGTGAATTAAAGTGTAAAATGATTATGAACAAAATCTGTTTGTATCAAATGCGTTTGTGACATCGTCGCACGTGGAGTAACACGCTTTTATCATACTTAACTTGCTGCGCATTTCACATTCTTGGTGCTCAGCTGGACTGCGATGATTTCATGACTTATTTTAGCTGTACAGTATCATCATTATCTGATGCACGTGCCAGAAGGGGTTCTGTATTTTTCTCCCGATATTCTCTTCACATGTGTGCATGCGCTCTTGAAAGGTATGTATGACAGGGTCGAATTCACGATCCTTTTTGCGCCTATTTCTACCTCAAATATCAGCGGGATTGTGACAATTTCATGAACTACCGGTACTTCGGATGTAATGTTTTGTGATGAACTACACACCAGAATGGTTGAAAATGCGCCTTATATATTTCTCCCAATAATCTCTTCGCATTTCGTAAATGCGTCCTCTCGGATTAGAAGATTGACACGGCCGAATTCATGATTCTTTTTGCACCTCTTGTTTCCTCAAACTTCAACGGGATTGCGATGATTTCATGAATTATTTCGGCTGTAATCTTTTATAATGCATGCGCCAAAAGGGGTTGAAAATGTGTCTTTTATTTTTCTCCCGAATATCTTCGAATTTCGTAAATGCGTTCTTAAAAGATAATCAGCACGGCCGAATTCACGATCCTTTTTGCGCCTATTTTTACCTCAAATTGTGACGATTTCATGAATTACTACGGCTGTAATCTTTTACGATGCACGCGCCAAAAAGGGTTGAAAATGTGTCCTTTATACTTTTTTCCCGATAATCTCTCCGCATTTCGTAAATGCGTCCTCTTGGATTAGAACTGAGATATTCACGGCCGAATTCATGATTCTGTTTGTGCCTATATTGTCTCTTCAAACTTTAACGGGATTGCGGTGATTTCATGAATTATACTTCGGCTCTAAACTTTTGTGATGCACGCACCATGCAGAAGAGTTGAAAATGCGTCATTTTTCTCCCGAATATCTCTTCGCATTTGTGCATGCGTTTTTGAAAGATACACAGCATGCAGGGCCGAATTAGAGATCCTTTTTGCGCCTACCGTTTCCTCAAATTTCAACGGGATTGCGATGATTTCATGGATTATTATTCGGCTGTAATCTTTATGATGCACGCGCTAAGAGGGGTTGAAAATGTGTCCTTTATTTTTTCCCGATGTGAAGATTCTTCGAATCTCGTAAATGCGTTCTTAAAAGATATACAACACGACCAAATTCATGATTCTTTTTGCGCCTATTGTTTCCTCAAACTTCAACGGGATTGCGATGATTTCAAATTATTAATCGGCTGTAACAATTATAATGCAAGCGCCAAAAGGCATTGAAAATTTGCCTTTTATTTTTCTCCCGGTAATCTCTTTGAATTTTGTACATGCGTTCTTAAAAGATAAACGACACGGTCGGCCGAATTCATGATCCTTTTTTAGTCTATTTTCTCCCTCAAAATCAGCGGGATTGCGTTGATTTCATGAATTATTTCTGCTCTAATCTTTTGTGATGCACGCACCAGAAGGGTTGAAAATGCGTTCTTCATTATTTTTTCTCCCGAAAATCTCTTCGGAATTGTTCATGCGTTTTTTGAAAAATACACAGCATGCAGGGCCGAATTCGAGATCCTTCTTGCTCCTGTCGTTTCCTCAAATTTCAACGGGATTGCGATGATTTGATATTCGGCTGTAATCTTTATCATGCATGCGCCAGAAGGGGCTGAAAATGTGTCCTTTTAAATTTTTCTGCCAATAATCTCTTCGCATTTTGTAAATGCGTTCTTAAAAGGTATACGACTCGGCCGAGTATCACGATCTTTTTTACGCCTATTTCTACCTCAAATATCAGCGGGATTGCGATGATTTCGTGAATTATTTCGGCTGTATTCTATTGTGATGCACCCACCAGAAGGATTGAAAATGCGTTCTTTAGGCCTAGTTTTTTTTTTCCCGATAATCTCTTCGCATTTGTGCATGCGTTTTTGATAACCAACACGGCATGCAGGACCGAATTCAAGATCCTTTTTGCGCCATGATTGTTTCCAAATTTCAACGAGACTGCGATAATCTTATGAATTAATTTTTCTCCCGATAATCTCGTCACATTTTGTGCACTTTTGTTACGTGATAAACACCAACGATCATTTATAAAAATCATTTCACAGCGACGTTGATAGTGCGATGCCGCTGCGTTAGTTACACATTCTCATCTTCCTTTTTTTCTTTCCGTTCTTTTCCTTCTAATCCGTGTGATCTTTGAATGGGCGAACGAAATGATAGAATGCGATGCAAACATATACCTTTACAATAAATACGTGATAACTATATGTCACAGAAGAAAAGATAATTTCTGACATTGGAAATCATCGCCACGCAAAGTTAAGCTAAAACCAACATTGAAAGTGCGAAGGCATTTACATTAGTTGCGGCAATATTTTCTTCTTCCTCCGAGTTTTTTTTTTCTTATAAATCGCGCGCACGTCCTTGAAAAACAAAATCGCCGAAAAGATAAAATCCGTTGCAAGCATACACATTAGTTACGTAAGTTAGTATTAACAATAATTCTGTCACAAATGGATGAAATAATTTCGTATACTTTTAGTAACATTTTTCGTCGACTGGTATGTTCGTATTTGCGAGATTCATGCACGGTAAAAAGGGAGTACCAAAACGAACATTTTTTTTTTAAATAAATGATTTGCTATAAAAAAAAAAGATGCAAAAAAAAAAAAAAAAAAAAAACACGGAAGCGCGCCCGGGAACGTTGGGGGGGGGGGGGGGGGGGTCGTAAAAAAACAAGCAAACAAACAAACAAAAGCCGCAAAACACGCGAAAATACGTTGCCGATCATTTTGCCGATTTCCGATCCGATACCGATTTATCGGCAAATTTGCCGATCCGATTTTCCGATCCGATCATAGCTTGAGGTTACACCACTATCTCTAGTATCCACTACTTCTAAATCATGAGTAGAAGCTAGATGCTGTTCAAATGATAACATTCCTCGCGTTCAGTTTACTGTATAACAATGACACTCGCACAAGGTAGACCTAACAGTGTCAGTGGCAACACTTAAAGTAACAGTAGGCACCTAACACTACTAATTTGTCATTCATTCCATCCAGCCCGCATTTAATAATGTTTTAAATCTCTACATTTAAATTGCATGGAATTTTCAGAGCGAGCTTGTGCATGCATGGGAAGAAATTTCTGTAACAAGTGGTTACATATGATGTCATACTATAGTATAGGGTCACCTACCAGTATTTCTATAGCATTTTATTGCATTGTAGTCATGAAGAAAGTCAGTCTAGACAGCTTTATTTTCATTGACATTGTCATCATCTTTTCTCCTCACTTTCTTCTTTGCATATATATGCATATAAAGTCCACTCATAGCTTACAATATTGGGAGAAGTCTGTGACTTGACACCTAATAAGGGGAAAATTCTGTCCAAATATACGGTAGGACCTACGTAGTCTGATAAATAAGAGTAAAATCTTATGAGTTCAACTGTAAAGTTTGACTGAAATTGGATGAAAAATAAGGAAGTTATGACATTTTGAAGTTTATACAGTACCTTCCTGTAGGCCCCTACACAGGGGCTACAGCAGTGCGGGGGGGGGGGGGGGGGGGGGGGGGGGGGACCACCGGGGGCGCAGGCCCCCTCTTTATCTGTTTTTAAAACAAAAGAAATAAAACGCAAAAAATTAGATGAAACCCGGTAGTAGCACCAGAAATATTGTTTGCACCCTTTACGGAATTCCTGGATCCCTCCCGTGCATGAATATATGCAAATGAGTGAGCGAACCATGTCATGAACCTCACAATTTTCCATTGATCATGTACAAAAACAAACTCATGAATACAAAACTTCCTATATACCATGCCAGAGACCTTCTTTTGAAAAAATTTTCCTCTGAATTATGCTTAATTGGTATAACAAGATAAAAGTCATTTAACTCTATTTATGATATTGTTTATGATTGTTCATCTTTCAAAATATTAAACTTTTATGATTTTACTATCTCCACTAATAAGAATTCATTTTGAGTACCTTTGGGAGTTTCAAAAGATACAAGTGCTTGTTCTCAGAGAAGTTTCAAAAAGCAGACATTGGATGTTACAATTTTCCCAAATATCACTTTGCCATTTGCATATTGACTGGTCAAGAACTGTTTCCTGAAAAATTAGTGAAACTTCATAAGTCATTACTTCCCTATTTTATTTGTATAGTGCTCTTACAAACTTCTTAGTTTCGGAGTTTTTTCAACAGCACTTTGCATCACATCATCTTTAAAGAAACTGAGCTTCAGGGCAAGAAGTTGTTTTCTTTTCTTTCTTTCTTTTTTTACAACAGAAGATTATTAGTCATGTGTGTATGTGTTTCAGTGTTATAACGAGAGTCCACTTCAAGGAAGAGGATGCTATGAATTTAAACCACCCTTGTGAATTTGAGCCCATTATGTTTACAGCTGAGTATCAAAACTGGTTACCACAACTTTCGCGTGTGTGTGTGTGTGTGGGCATAGTAGCAATGCTTCATTATTCCTAACTTTCCCTGTTGATATTGATAGTCTGTGTATTTTATTAGATATTTTATTTTTCATGTATTTATGCAAAAGTATTTTGTAAACAGGGATTATAAGTCTTTAGACTCTTCACCCGTCATGTGATTTACTGTCCAAACATTGCTTCCTGCTCCATTGCTTCAAGACATAATGTTTTGTGTATGTTTTGATACAAGGAGAGAGGGAAAGATTCTTGAAAAGAGGAAATCTTTGAATTTTGGTACTTTATGAAGAGGATCTCATCATGATTATACAGGGCTGTAAATTTAGTTGGTTAACATCAGATTTTGGATTCTACAGCAATTTTCTGACCACAACTTTTGTTGTTGCTTTTTTTCTTTTGTGTGTTGTTGCTGGGTTTTTTTGTGTGTGTGTGTGTGTGTGTTTTTATCGTCCATACCTCCGTAGTTTTGTTTTGTAATGATTGCATTGTATTGACTTGTTCTGTTTTGTCAACTTAACTGACATTTTTTTTTTAAATCTGTCAAAGGTATGTTTGTTACAGTACATGGGTCAGCTACACGTACACTGTACTCAGACAAGGGCTTTTTCCTTTCTTGCTGCTTCCCCCACCAATGGCATTGTATTTGTATGTGGTCATACCACCTATTATTGCTACTTGTATGTTGTATGAATAAGTATGTCTTATGAATTTTCTCTATTTGTATCTCATCTTGTAATTTCATTTCTTATCGTATGCTCTGTATATTTTTAATACTTGGTGCAAAATAAACTGAACTGAAACTGAAACTGGGAGATCGCATTCCCGGATTACCAGATAGTTTGTAGTTTGTAAATATTTTGTGATACTAGGTGTTTCAAAAAACATTTCCCACTTTTGATCATTAACAGCTCAAAAACTATTCATTTGATAAAGCTGTCATTTATACAAATAACAGCTGAATAATGTACAATTTGGTTGAAGGTAATTTGAATGTGAAAGCATAAATCAGTTTCATTAAATCTAAGATTGATTTTGAAGTAATGTTTCAGATTTTGGTCAAATTTCAACCCTCTGTACAAAAATTGAACTTTGCACAGGAACCAATGATGTGTATGTAAGTGTGTGCTGACAATGGCTCTGAACAATGGACATGCCTGAACCACCTGTTGACTAGGCGTCAGTCTCGTGCTCCCAGGCACATGAATGCTTAATCAATAATTCATGTGGATTGCCCTGGGCACTGCTAGTCTGGATTCATGCACGGTAAAGGGTAAACTGCATGCACATGGAAAAAGTAAGCACACGTTTCCATGTGCTTGCAAACACCACATTCCATTCCAGCTGGCGATCATTTTCAATTTTTGCTTCACATATCACTAAATTTGGGATATAAATAAGCATAAATGATCTAAAGTTCCTCATTTTGATACAACTGTCTACTAATTAAATAGTCTGACAAATTTTTCGCTTTGTCATAAAAAGAAATCATTTTTGGTAAAGAGTTCAGCAGCAGTTATCATTGGGGCGATATGTTTCACAGTAGATTTATTAAGGCTCCATTTACACAAGTGTATACTCTAATTGATTTTGTTTGCTTCCTGTCACCCTGTTTACGATAGAACAGAAGGTATTCATTGTAATTTCGTTTTTCAGAAGTAGGGAGAGCACTGTCGAGACCAACGATAGTATCGGCAGGCGTTTGACTTTACACAGATACTGCCAGAGGCTGAATAAAGACTAGTTGTGATAGTGGAATTTCTCATGAATAAATAATGAAGCATTCAAACCCTAACCATTGTTTAGGACCATTGTCAGGGTGTAAACCACACACTCCCATACACACCCATTGACCCCTGTGCAAAGTGAAATTTTGTACAGAGGGTTGAAAATAGAGCAAAATCTGGAACCTAACTGTGAAATTAATCATAGATTTTATTAAACTGATTTATGTTTTCATATTCAAACCACCTTCAACCAAATTGTACACTATTCAGCTATTACTCAAATCAATGACAGTGTTATCTGATATATAGTTTATGAATTATTAAGAATCAAAAGTGGGAAATGTTTTTTGAAACACCTAGTATTTGTGCATCATTTATATTCATTATATACACATACACTGTACTTCTAAATTTTTATGGAAATGTGGGGGGGGGGGGGGTGGACTCTTGTTGCCTGTTAACTCTGTGAACTACTGTATTACCCTGTAATGTAGGGTCTAGCATTTCCTTCCATTCTCAGAGCAAAGTGTCCTATGTGACCTTTGTGCTCTAGTTCCAAGCCTAGATAAGAGCTTCCTAATATTTTTGCTGTAACAAATTGACCTTCCAAACTTTGAAGGGGTTGGTTCAGCTAAACACCACAGCTTGATTCCTTCTGTCAACATATCTAATTAGTGCGATGGCAGAATGGGATAACTTCTTCGATCCAGACCAGATCAGCTAGCTTGTGTGTGGGTGTGGTCTGATAGAAGAGGAAGATCTTGAGAAAATAGGGGAGGGGAGAAGATGTTTCTCAAAATCCATCAGTTGATTCCAAAACAGGAAATGCTTCATGGATGTACAAATTTGAGTGGAGTGCCCCTGCAGTGTATGTGCTAAATGATGCAGTAGTGCACACGTACAAATGTACTGCATTTCATCGGTTGAGAATGATAAGGGCATTAAGTTGCCACAAAACCCATAGTGTTCAAGACCACTTAACGCCCTTCTCATTCTCAACAGACGATTTTGTCACAAGTTACAAGATGCTCTTGAAAGAAAGTGAAAATGAAAATCTTTGAAAGGCATGTTAATTCATTCAAACACATGATAACAGAGATTGGAGTTTATTTCCTTGATACAACTTTTATTAGGTCTTGGTTTCTTTACAGTGTCTTTCAAGTTACATGGTACTGTGCAATAATTCCCCTTTGTGTTGAGAATGCTATTTATGTGCAATGTGTTATCAAGCAGTATAGAGAGAGGTACACATGTATATGGTTTGACCATTCTTTTTTTTTTTCTTTTTTTTTTCAAAACTGGGATGCTTCATCAGCAAGAGCCACTTTAGAGCAGACAGAAACTTATCAAAATCACTCATTAGACAAAATGTGAAGCCAAATGATTTCATGTTATAAATACATGTGTACAGTAAATTTCATGACGTAGATTGATGTGTACTGTAGTCTGTGCATTTTTGCAGTCTGTCTGCATTTGTATATCCATGCTTTAAAGTTGAGCCTTCACACCCAAAATCACTTCATATGGCTTATTTTTTATTTGCCTTGACTTTTCAGTCTCTTTACACTGTGCTTGAATGCATAAGTCTTGCATTGATATTCAAACTCCATGTCAATGCAATTCATTTCTGCATTTCCAGGACTGGGTGGAAAAAAGTATCATGCCTTCTTCAACATTTGATGTCGGCACTGCCGTCATGGCCAAGTGGCCGGGCAGTAATCTGTGGTTCAAGTCTACCATCCTTGATGTGACTGAGGATGGATACTCTGTCCGATACGAGGATGGCACTGAGGAGGATATCCCAAAGAAGGATGTAATGGTAAGATGCCAAATGTTTGCTAATTTGTTGAATATCGTCTCCGGGGCGACAATACCTCGTATCTACAAAATGTCAAATGTTCAGGAGAGCCAAAAAAACATGGCGGCCAAAGCACTATAGCGAATGGGAAAGCCTTTCCTTTGATATTCTGTGGTGGCTTCCTTTTTGGAGTAAGACAGTTGGGATTTGGACAGGACATCACTTACATGTAACCCATATTTGACCATTAATTGAAAAAGGTCATTTTCACCAAAATTTCAGATACAAGGTCTTGTCACCCCAGCAATGATATGTCACTGACAAAAATTGCAATGAAAACCTGTTTGTAAGGACTGCTTAAAGGGGATATCTAGTCCCAAAATTGATTAGTCTGATAAAAAAGAGTCAAATCTTACACGAGTTCAACAGTAAAAAAAAATTGACTGAAATTGGATGGAAAATAAGGAAGTTTTTAAATTTTGAAGTTTTGCTAAATTCTGCAAAATAGTTCTTGTACAGTGGATATAAATATGCAAATTAGTGAGCTGACCATGTTATAACCTCATAATTTTCCATTGATCGTGTACAAAAAAAGAAATCACGAAAATTCAATGTTTCTGTAATTGAAATCTGAAACATGATCTATTCCTGGTTGAATAACTTCAGAATAGTGATCAGTAAATATATCAGGATTTGAGCCTCGGACATATTTTGCGTTTGAATGAAAAATAGAAATTTCAAAATTTTATGCACAAACTATCATGGCAAGTTGTGAGGGAATGGCATGCTCACTTTGCCATTTGCATACTCATATTGTCCATTCAAGAACTGTTTCATTTTTTACCCAATTTCAATCAAAATTTTACAGTTGAACATTTCAAATTCTTTGAAGGGACACAAATTTCATGGTCTTGATAACGTGCAGGTGACGATTCTGAATTGGAGGTTGCTTTTCAGAGGCTTATAATGTAGAAAGAAGGTGACTATTTCAAAGCTTGTTGAACTTCTCGAGAATTGAAGGCTTGTTACAGCTCAAGATGTGAACCATTTGCACCAGTCAATGTGTCAATACCTTTGATTCACGGTTACCATAACCTGTATCAGGCTGGGCATTTTGTTCGGACTCTTTTGTGGAAAAGTTATGTTAAGATGCAGACCTCCCAACCTTTCTGAATTTGGATGAAAGAATCTGAATTTTGACTATTTCTACAGTGTACCTCTTGTTTCAATACAAGTCTCCTATTTTTCATGATGATTGTACTACATGTGCCTGTAGGATTTTCCTACTTTTGAACCAAAGCATCCTTATTTTTCAACCAGATAGGCTGGGAGGTCTGAACATATAAAAGCAAGTAAAAAAACAAAAGAGATACAAGATAATTTTTTTCTTCTTTTTCTACATTTCAGGCTGAATCCTACTTTACGCGATCGCGATCACGTTCAAGGTCTCGATCACCAGGTAGGAGACGCTCTCGCTCGCCAGCTCGTAAGTCTTCCCCCTCTCGGAGCCAAAGGAAGTCGCGCAGCCCAGCACGGAAGCCGGCACAAAAGCCGGCGCAAAAGCCAGCAGCAGCTGAGAAGAAGGCGGAGGAGAAGAAGGCAGTCGTAGACACACCAGTGTCAAGGGCACAAGAGAAGCGGACTGAAACCAAACTCATTACGCGGGTGAGTGTCAGAATACAACACCAGCATCACTATACCAATCACTGTACCAATGCGGCTTTTTTAGAGAAACTCCCAAATCAAGGAGATTGGTGAACTTAAACAGCAATCATGTCCTGACTTACAGTTGTACAAGTAGTGAGCATTACAGTCTATATTTGAATGGTGAAAAGTTCGTTGACATCACACACAAATGAAATGAGATAGCTGAAAAATTAGCAGCTCAATCTTTTAAAAGTGGAGTAAGAAATTCACTCCTTTTTTTTTTTTTTTTTTTTGCAAAGCAATTAGTTTTTTCAGCTCCAGAAAAGTAATTTTCAATACAGGAGTACAGTGTATCTTCGTAATTACTTTGAATGCCAAGCAGTATGTGAACAACACAACAATATGTACAAAAAAGTTTAGTAGGAGTAATTTTCATGATAGACAGGTATTGAATTATTGGAGATGACAACAGCACACAAACCTTATACCTCTCAGTTCATATTCAGCTGCAATAAACTGTAAATATGGGGTCATTCATAGATATGGGAGGGGGAGAGGTAAGTGGGGTCAGTGTAAGTTCAGAGTGGCTCTAATCTAATTTGAGGCAGTGCAACATGTATCAGCATGTATTCTGTGGTGGTATTTCAGCATTCACACACACCTCTGAGTTGTGAGCAGAAATTCATCTAATGACTTAACCATTCAAGATATCAACTTTCAAGCCCGGATAATGAGAAGAAAGGATGTCGTGAGTTTGCCTCATCACTCATTCTGCACACAGAAAATAAAATCAAAAATTGTTTTCTTTGTTGCTCGTGGCTCACTAATACATTTAATTGTCCCCGCCGAACGAGTTCGAGCAGGGGACTATGAAACGGGCTCCGTACGTGTGTGTGTCCGTGTGTCCGTCCGTCTGTCTGTCTGTGCGTCCGTGTGTGATCAAAATGTTCAATTTGCTACTTCTCTGTCATTTATGAGCCAATTTTGATTCTGTTTGCTTTATATGATAGCACTACATGGGAGCTTTGAAACCTTCTACACAGAATTTCAGTTGTGACCTTTGACCTTGACCTTTGACCTATATTGTACATTTTGCTTCAAAATGCTACTCCTTCGCCATTTCTAACCCGATTTCGATTCCGTTTGCTTTATGTGATGGCACTAGGTGAGGGCTTCAAAACTTCTACACAGAATTTTGACCTTTGACTTCTTTGACCTTGACCTTGATTTTTGACCTATATTGTACATTGGCTACAAAATGCTACTCCTTCGCCATTTCTAACCCGATTTCGATTCCGTTTGCTTTATGTGATGGCACTAGGTGAGGGCTTCAAAACTTCTACACAGAATTTTGACCTTTGACTTCTTTGACCCTTTGACCTTGATTTTTGACCTATATTGTACATTGGCTACAAAATGCTACTCCTTCGCCATTTCTAACCCGATTTCGATTCCGTTTGCTTTATATGATAACACTAGGTGAGGGCTTCAAAACTTCTACACAGAATTTTGACCTTTGACTTCTTTGACCTTTGACCTTGATTTTTGACCTATATTGTACATTGGCTACAAAATGCTACTCCTTCGCCATTTCTAACCCGATTTCGATTCCGTTTGCTTTATGTGATGGCACTAGGTGAGGGCTTCAAAACTTCTACACAGAATTTTGACCTTTGACTTCTTTGACCTTTGACCTTGATTTTTGACCTATATTGTACATTGGCTACAAAATGCTACTCCTTCGCCATTTCTAACCCGATTTCGATTCCGTTTGCTTTTTGTGATGGCACTAGGTGAGGGCTTCAAAACTTCTACACAGAATTTTGACCTTTGACTTCTTTGACCTTTGACCTTGATTTTTTACCGATATTGTACATTTTGCTACTAAATGCTACTTCCGGCGGGGACATATTTTACGCACCGCGTAATTTCTACTTTTCCTTGTTTATAATTGAATCTGTCAAATCTCTGCAAATAAGCGAGTAATCTGAGACTTTACACTTTTCATCCCTTGAGGAATCAGGTACATAATTTCCATTTGTTAGATCATAACTCCCAATATGAATGCTGTTGCCCAGAGAGGATGGGTGGGGGGGGGGGGGGGGAATAAAGTGAATGCTTTTCAAACATTCTATGATAGCATGGACGTAGATCCATGATGATAGTGAGGTATGAAAAAAAAAATGCAGACTTTGTGACCTGTATAATCATTCTATTTGGTTGGTTGTTTGTGGGCTTTTTTAGTTACCTGTACTCGTCTCTTTAGCATAATAGGTTCTTTTGCATCATTTGTTGTATATTCATTATTCATTTGTGTATGTAATTCATTTCATCCCCTTTCATGCACTTTTCCTGCTGTGCCTTGAGCACATTAGTTATGTGGAATTGGCACATTATAAGTATTCTGTATTATTATTATTATTATTATTATTATCATCATCATCATTACATTATCATTATTATTATTATTATTATTATTATTATTATTATTATTATTATTATCATCATTATTATTATTATTATTTCCTCAATACATTTTCAGGGGATAATAAGAAATCTGGAGTGTTAAGATAATTATAGTTGTGTGGGATATAAAATGAGTTCTGCCTGAATCAAACACTTCAAACCCAAAAGTACTGTGAAATGGACTGCAATCCATGCTTTGCTGCTAGTTCCCCCCCCCCCCCCCCCCCATTGAGAAAAAAAAAAAGAGTTGCTATCGTCTGAGCATAAGATGACACCAGATTATAGGTCAAAGTACTACATGCTGTAATCACCAAAGTAATCATCCCATGCACTGGAATGCCTCATGGATGAACTAGCCTGAATGACTAGACTATTATGTGATCATGTTCACACCCACTTATGCAAACTCTCAACCAAAGAAATGTGATATGCACCAATGAAAAATGCCTCACGTACATACTATGTATAAGCTTATCCAGTGGATAATACTGTGAATGTCCTATCTCTAAGTTTCAAAAATAAAATATACTGAGCCACTGTACCATATGCAGTTGCAGTAAGGAGTCTGAGTTTTACAGACTACTACAAAGTCACCCTGAGCAATGCTGATTATTCATGCGGATTACCATGCCCACTTAAAGTGTGTAAGAATTGCACATGTTACTACCCTGGCATTCCAACAGCACCTCCGTCGCTGAAACTGGCAAGGAATTCCATGGTAATTAAGACTGGTAGTCCACAGCAGCACAATTGGATTGTCCTGTCTGTGTTAATTATGCTGTTTAGACACTCACATTGATTTGGTAGTCTATACAGCCATCAGTTTTACTGCTCTACACATCTGTAGTCTTATTGTGTGACCATCACATAAGCCCAGATATTTATGTAACAGGTAAGTTCTCAGATTTCTTACTGGTATGAACATTGTTTGCACATCACCTCTGCTGGTACTGTCATGTTGCCATCTCCTGCCAGAGGATTTTATAAGTTATACAACTATGTTTGTATCCCACTATCAAGGTTGTTCGCAGTCTGCCAATGCCCTTTTTAAGCCCATCTAAAGGTGTGAAAAAGGTAACTTGTGGAGCAGCTAAACTTGGTTTTCTTTAATCTTGGTTGAATTTCTTTAACATACTTAACGCGAGTTGCGTTAGTTTGCTGTTACTCTTTGACCATATTTTGCCCTTTAACCCTTTATCACTCAGAGATCCCAGATATGTGCAGTGTGCTATGGTCCATACTGCATTGGGGAGGCCTTTTTGCTAACCTTAACTTTTTCCATGATGATCAATTTCAATTCAACATTTTCTGCAATTTACTGCATGCCAGAAGTACATGTGATGTTTTTCTCCATAATTTACAAGATTGCTAATTATGCAAGTTCTTTCAACTAAAAATCAAGTCACATTTAAATGCATAGTAACATGACTGATAAGTCATAAAACATCTTTTAGGTAATTCATATATGTTTGAGGTGTTATGTACGTTAGTCATGTTTACATTGTATACTGTATACGCTATAATTTTCGTGTACATAAATTTTCGCGAATTACCGCTGTCACACATATTCGCGAGTGGTTAAATTCGCGATTGGGGGACCAGAGAAAATATGAAGTGGCAAAGAAAGTGTGAATTTTCAACTTACTAGCAAATAAGAATGATACTAGTTATACACTGCATGAAAAAAACGTACCAAACTCTGCGAACTAGTAAGTTAGAATTCAACATTTTTGAAGTGGTTAAGTCCATCGCGCTAGATTTCTGACGAGTGGTCCCCTTGCGATAATGGATTGGCTCTCTACAGTATTCGTAAGTAGACGTGGACGTGCGTAAACAAGCTTAGCCAGTATGGTCTGTTCGGTAAGTCGTGACATGGTATACTAGTACTGAAATGTTCGTATCATCAAGGCAAGGGATTCATTTTGGAAGGTAATATTTTCACGTGTTGTTAATTTCGCGAATAGCTCCCGACTCGCGAAAATAAAACCCCCACGAAATATATAGCGTATACAGTATTTGTGTGTTTGTGTGTCCATTCACTTTGTTTATTCACGATTTTAATTGTCTTGCATGAGACATATCAAAAATTCAATTAGATATCATTAGCAGTTGTTGGATAATGAATTACTTGGCAATATGAATATTAGATGTGTATATTGTATGTTACATCACATGCAAATTCATGTCTTAGGAATTAATTTTGATCAAACAATTTTTGCAGTGAAGTAATGATTAAGCAGCATTTTGTGGGTCTCAGGCCTTGTGTAAAAATTTGATGTGTGAATTTTGATACAAACATTTGATACCATATGGCTTTCACTCATTTAGAATTCACTTAAAACTGACAATAGATGTGTTGAAATGAAAGTATATTTATCAGGCATTAATCTTTTTCTTATGCACAAGCTGATCCACTTTGTTCCATGCTGAATGCTGTATATTTTTATGATAAATGTAACTTCAAAGGATTTTGGCTAACCGTCATAGTAAGGGAGAGAAATCAAACTCAGAAGCACTGCTTCCAGGTTAGTTACAGTACTTCACCAGTAAGATGAGACACTCAGTGTGTACTCGGGACTTTTATGAAATTCCATGCAGTACAATAGAATTGTACAGCATGGATTGCCGTGGCTTGCAGTTCACTACCTTTTTTGTTGTTGTTGACTAACATTTTTCACATATTTTAAAGGTGCATGGTCCCCGTGTTTTAGTCAAATGAGTACGCGGGCGCACGGCGCAAGTTTCCTATAGAGACCTACGCTATCGACTTCTTTTGGCGCTTACGCTTTGGCCCACTTTCCCGAGTCCGAAGAAGTCCGATTCACTGTAGTCAGTGGTCCGATCACAGTTCGGCTCATGATTCGGCTGAGGGGGATGACAGCTTTAGCAAACTTCTTTTGTGATGTCATAATAACAAGCACATATGCACGCACCCTGGCATTACTAGAGACTGCGCGATGCGCAGAGAAGACAACAAAGGCAACGTTACTTAGCAACACCTACGCACTTTACTCTTGATGACAGCTCTACTTCGGTAATCTTCGGCAGTATCATCAACAGCGCCATCTACACTACCGGGACTATGCCCCTTTAAAGAATCAGAGATTTAATCACCTAATTTCAGTGTGCAACGTGTATTTTCTTGTTTATAAAGAGTGACAAGAAACTTGCAGAGTCTTATATTGAATCTTCCCTCGAGCTGTAGTCCTACAATTACATGGATTACCCTTTGCGGTGTCTTGTCCCATTCATGTCAAGGATCCATTCTTTCATTTTTGCAGATTATGTGATAGTCTAGACTATAGCCTTGTAATGCGTTTGTACTTTTTTAGCAGACTGCAGCTACAAATATTTGGGAGCCGGAGGGGGTTGGGAGAATATAGCATACTGCAATGTAAGTGCTTGAAGCTGCAGTGATGTCACGCTTTGTTTGACACATTGTATACAATGTATATACATCCTCCACCCCTCCAATACTAGACAATTGTTACTGTGCTTCCCAGTTTGAAGGCCCTTTGAGGCAACTATTCCATAGTTAATACTTATCAGACAAAACTGGTTCTTGCACATTGGAATTATTCCACCGCTGGTAAGTCATATTACAGTGTGCATAGGAAAAAGGCACACCCATAACAACCTGCTTTTGCATAGAAATTTTGAGGTAACGTTTTATCATTCCTGCTGGTGATATATTACCGAAGGCAGTGTCTTCGTCTGTGATATACTGTTTTCCTGTATTACCTCAATCCAGACTGTGACAAAAACTGAGCACCACACCTACACAACCAGGGCACAGACGAGATCCGGGAAGCAGATTCTTGAACCTTTAGTCGAGATGAAGTCAGGCAGAGTTCCAAAGACAACACACTATGAGTTTGGAGGGCCTATCGGTAAGTCAAGATCCTATCCTGAAATTTAGATGGAAGATCCATGTGAGTGTGTCTAGACAGTAGCAGTCTGTAGCTTACAATATAGATACAGAGGACTCCCATTATAATGAAGTTCTCAGGACTGGCAGTTTTCTTTCGTTATGATATCGTTATAAACGAACAAATAAACAATAAAAAAGCACACAGTGGATAATGTTGCGGCCCAAATTTTTACTTCGTTGCAAGTGGAATTTTGTTATAAGCGTGTTCGTTAGGACAGGGGTACACTGTAGAAGAAAGGGCAACTCATCACCAAAGGCAGAGCAGTTGCATTTGCTAAGAGCAACCATGCTCTCACCCTTCCCCCCCCCCCCCCCAAGTCGTGAGGAAGCTGAGTCAGTTGCAGGGATCAGCATTAGCGATGGGCTGGGGGCCACCAAAAATTGTTGTCAGGCCACCAAATTTTCAAAAAAGGTGGCCCGATTGGGCAACTAGGATTCAAAATGTATTAATGTGATTCCTTTTAGTGCGGGCCACCAGAATTTGAAATTTAAAGATATCAGTGGTAAACTTTACAAAATGATGATCACGCAGGGCTCGACATTAGTGGTGGTCCGGGTCCACTAAAGATTGGTGTCAGGCCACCAGATTTATCTCTTTGTGGCCCGATCTGGCAGCCACGATTCAAAATGGATTGTTACATTTGCTTTTATGTAGGGCCACCAAAGCAACAGATTGAAAGATTTTAGTGGCCTTAATGGGCCACCAGACGACCCCCAAAAAAGTTAATGTCGAGCCCTAGATCATGTACTGAAATAATTGGTACCTCGTTTTGAATTGCTTAGAAAAAGTCTGCAGCACTTGTAGTTCCACCTGTGTATGGCATCTTCATTGACTGATACAAGTTCCTCCCTTTCCACCATCCTCCCTCCCTTCATCCAGGCACATTCCTGATGATTTTTGGCTTGCCCTTTGTGGTCTACTACCTGTACTTCACCTGCCTACCATCTGCCTGTCAGCTGACCCACAAGCCTCCCTTCTCCCTCAACTGGAAGGACTACTATGACCAGGATGCCTACCTGCTCTACCTCGGCTGGTTCCTCTTCCAGGCCATCTTGGCCCTGATTCCCATTGGCAAGGTAATGGTGGCTGAGATCGGTCATCTCATAAGGTGGCACAGTCACACTATACAAAACAAATCATAGTCTTACTACCCAGTATTTTGCTTTGCTTAGTTCAGGCGGTAGGACCACAAATTTCTTGAGAAGTCATGAGCAAAAGCTTCCCACAAAACTTCCTGCAGTGCACTTGGGAAGTTTTTCACTTCTAGCAAAACTACGTGAAGATTTGTGCTGTGTGAGAGTGCACTGCTGAAACTTAAGTCTGCGACGGCATAATAGATCGTTTCGTACGAACATTGTGCATTCTTATGTACGCTTTTGCGCATTTGCATTTTTTACCTACAAGTGGCTTAAAGTACAAGGTATATCCTATCGCTGACACTACACATAGTTTTGTCTATAATGTGACTATGCTCTAACTTCTGGAAGTTACTGGGAATCAAACTACACATAGTTTCATGTAGTGTGACTGCAGATATGGAGGAGGTGTGCATTATCCAGAGTGAACAGATATTTGATGTTGACCTTTTAAGCTTGCCACAGACTGGTTCAAACAGGATTTCATGCAGATTTTATGTCTATTGCATCTGATAAAGAATAAGAATACCAGCTTCATTGTGAATTTGTTTCCTGTAAGGAAGAGGAGTGTGCATGTAAATGGCTTTAATAACTTCTACAATGTTGTTTTGTTCCATATCTACCAGTTGTAGCTGGCACTTTTACATGGTCGTTATGTTAATTGTAGTGAAAGCTGGAGGTTGCAGAACCTTTAAATTTGCCAATTGACAAATTGACTTTAGGAATTATATCTGACACATTTTGCTCTGTGTTTTTTTTAATACATATCTGACTTCGTTTTTTTTATACCCCACAGGTGGTGCAGGGGCAGCCTCTCAGGTCTGGGAGGAGACTAAGCTACAGGACCAATGGTAATCCATTATGTGCTCTCACTTATTTGAAGGATGAAACAAAATTTGTCATGCCATAAAATTGTTGAGTTTTATACACTTTTTTTTCCTCTTGGACAGCCTCCTTTTGTAATGAGCTTTTGCAATGAGGTTACTATGAAAAATCGCATTTCAAATTACCAGGGAAGAAGTAGGAAATGCTGGATATGGAAACTTCTCTTTTGGTACGTTACATGCATTTTGAGTCACTTATTTCATGGATTTTAAATTATAGCTGACAAAATGTCACCTTGCATCCATCACAAAGCAAAGGAAAGTCGCACGCCCCAATTTTGTGTAAGGACTCAAAATGTTGTGAAGGGCAGGCCTCGAATTAACCGACGGCCACCGACGGCCATGGCCGTCGGTGCCCCTCTCGTTGGCCGCAATGCCCTTTCTTCCGTGATCAAAGTTACGGCCAAAAAAAATGTGCCCTTTTTCTTGTGGCCGTGGTGCCCTTTTGGAATGAAAGTTCTTGTATATGACGTATGATATGCCCTTTCTCAAAGTCTACACTTCAATAAGCTTGAACAAATTTCCTCATCTCAAATATCATACCTTCTCTTCAGTTCACTCGCGTCCCACTATTCTTATCTGATTCAAACTCAACGAGACGACGTGTACGTACACTTGTACTTATGTACGTACGGTACGGCCGACCGGCTTTGACCGTTCCGACTGCCTCCGCAGCGCAGCGGCCATAGAGTTACTAGCTAGGTAGTAGTCCACTTCCTGGACATGCATTTTGAGTCACTTATTTCATGGATTTTAAATTATAGCTGACAAAATGTCACCTTGCATCCATCACAAAGCAAAGGAAAGTCGCACGCCCCAATTTTGTGTAAGGACTCAAAATGTTGTGAAGGGCAGGCCTCGAATTAACCGACGGCCACCGACGGCCATGGCCGTCGGTGCCCCTCTCGTTGGCCGCAATGCCCTTTCTTCCGTGATCAAAGTTACGGCCAAAAAAAATGTGCCCTTTTTCTTGTGGCCGTGGTGCCCTTTTGGAATGAAAGTTCTTGTATATGACGTATGATATGCCCTTTCTCAAAGTCTACACTTCAATAAGCTTGAACAAATTTCCTCATCTCAAATATCATACCTTCTCTTCAGTTCACTCGCGTCCCACTATTCTTATCTGATTCAAACTCAACGAGACGACGTGTACGTACACTTGTACTTATGTACGTACGGTACGGCCGACCGGCTTTGACCGTTCCGACTGCCTCCGCAGCGCAGCGGCCATAGAGTTACTAGCTAGGTAGTAGTCCACTTCCTGGACTGTATTCGTAGTGTGCCCGCGCGTACGTACGGAAGTACGTTGATGGTGTCTGTACGTCGAGTGTCGCAATCAGCGGTTGAGCGCGTTGGGTGGGTGCAGTATGTGCATGCGTGTGTTACTGTGGGGAATGCGGCTATTAAATCGTCTGGACCAAGTGGTCGCAAGCCATGTGCCAGGCATGTCGGACGGCTGCGAGAATTGCCATCTCTCTCGCTCTGCATTCATGCCCGCATGCTCAAAGTAAATGTGATCGAGGGCACGCATGCGAAAAAAAGTGAAATAAAATGTAAAAAAAATTGTGCAGATCCCCCACCCCCGTAACACTGTATGTGAACACGGGTTGGCTGGTTAGTTGAAAGTGTTCCTCAAAGTGCCCTTTTTGATTTTTGTTCCTCAAAGTGCTCTTTTGTTCCTCAAAGTGCCCTTTTTGTTCCTCAAAGTGCCCTTTTTGTTCCTCAAAGTGCCCTTTTCGTTCCTCAAAGTGCCCTTTTTGTTCCTCAAAGTGCCCTTTTCGCTCCTCAAAGTGCCCTTTTTGTTCCTCAAAGTGCCCTTTTTGTTCCTCAAAGTGCCCTTTTTGTTCCTCAAAGTGCCCTTTTTGTTCTTAAAACTGCCCCTTAGGAAAAAGTGTGCCCCCCTTTACAGGAAAAAAGGGGCACCTTCAAAGAAAAAAGGGCACATTTAGTTGATCCTCCAAAAGGTGAAGGGGCACTGTGTACCCCTGCCCCCCCCCCCCCCCCCCCAGAGCTGCCCCTGTGCTCCTTCCAGGCCCTTTTTGTACTTTCAGTTGCCCTGGTGCAAAATCGGTCCCATTCTCCTAAAAAGGGGCATATTCCAGAAAAGGGGGCACATTTTGATGGTGCCCCAAAAAGTATAGGGGGGGGGGGTATGTGCCCCCTGCCCCTGTTTTTGTAAATCCGAATATTCTAACGTTGATTATTCCGAAGCGGTATTAAAACCAGGGCCCTTTCTAAAAAGATTTATTACAATGCAACTCAAAAAATAAAATGCAGGTGATATCAAATCACACGCAACTTTTGCATTTAAACGCAATTGCGTTGCTGAAAAGACTGGCGTTTGATAATCATATGAAACTAGAAAATAATTGTTACGAACCTGAAACTCAATTGCATTTAAACGCAACTCTAAAAATCAAATGCAAGTCCATCAAATCACACGCAACGATGTATTTAAACGCAAGAGCGTTGCAGAGAAGACTTGCGGTTTTTGTACGAAACTAGAAACTGCGTTTAAATAAATCTCTATTACATCTACGGAAATGACGGAAGTGCGTTATTGTTGAAAAGACTTGCATTATTTTTTTCATTTCGTATAAGCAAAATTAAAAATTAAACGCAACTCTGAAAATCAAATGCAAGTCCATCAAAACACATGGCACGCTGAAAAGACTTGCGTTTGATAATCACACAAAACTAGAAAATTGTAGGAAACTTAAACTCAATTGCGTTTAAACGCAACACTAAAAATCAAATGCAAGTCCATCAAATCACACGGAACGCTGAAAGACTTGCGTTTGATAATCACATGATACTAGAAAATTGAAGGGAACTTTTTTTATACCCCCGCCAAACGAAGTTTGAAGGGGGTATATAGGAATCAGCGGACGGTCGGTCAGGCGGTCGGTCCGTTGCAAATCTTGCGTCGCAAACTACTTCCTCAGTTTTCAACCGATTCCCATAAAACTTGGCACAGATGTGTGCCTTGGGTTGTAGATGTGCAAGACGTATTTTTTGACAGTACCCAAAAGTACGTTGCCATGGTAACGGCATATTATGGGTAAAAATGGGTACAAATCTTGCGTCGTGAACTCCTCCCACAGTTTTTGATCAATTTTTATGAAATTAGGTACAGATGTTCATCTGAATATGTTAATGTGCAAGACACATATTTCCGCAGTAGCAAAAAGTGCGTTGCCATGGTAACGGCATGTTATTGGTAAAATATAGGGCAAAATGCTTCATGGCAAAACTGCTTCATCAGTGTTCTTCCAATTCTCATGGAATTCATATTGAATGTTTGTCTTAGGATATAGGTCAGCATGACACATTTCTTGACAGTGACAAAAAGTATGTTGCCATGGTAACAGCTCACATATTATGAGCCAAAATGATGGAAAATTTTGTGTTGCAAACTACTTCCTCAGTTTTTGCCCAATTTCCATGAAACTTGGTACAGATGTGTGCCTTTGGTTGTAGATGTGCAAGACGCATTTTTCGACAGTACCCAAACTACGTTTCCATGGTAACGGCATATTAATGGCAGAAGATCAAGGAAAGATCTTGCGGATTTAACTACTTCCTCAGTTTTTTGACCAAAGCTTATGAAATGTTGTTTTGACCAAAGCTTATGAAATGTTGTTTGGTGGGGGTATAACCAGTCGCTGTAGCGACATTTCTAGTTTTAACTCAATTGCGTTTAAACGCAACTCTAAAAATCAAATGCAAGTCCATCAAATCACGTAACGGTGTATTCAAACGTAAGAGCGTTGCAGAGAAGACTTGCGGTTTTTGTACGAAACTATAAGAAATTGCGTTTAAACGCATCTCTAAACGTCTACGGAAGTGTGTTATTGTTTAAAAGACTTATCGTAAGCAAAATTAAAAATTAAACGCAATTCTGAAAATCAAATACAAGTCCATCAAATCACACGGAACGCTGAAAAGACTTGCGTTTGATAATAACACAAATCTAGAAAATTGTATGAAATGTAAACTCAATTGCGTTTAAACGCAACTATAAAAATCAAATGCAAATCTGTTTTTAAAACGCAAGAGCGTTGCAGAAAAGACTTGCGGTTCTTGCCCAAAACTAGAAACTGCGTTTAAACGCATAAAAATGTACGGAAGTGCGTTATTGTTGAAAAGGCTCGCATTATTTTTTATTTCGTAACGGAACTTTCGCCGTGACCGAACTTAGTCTGCACTTGCAGAGGAAAGACATCGCAACATTTACACGTTTCAAACTACCGAAACGCATGCTGCTTCACAAAATGTCAATGAAAAAAATGATAACGAATTATTGTTAAAGTTCGCTATGCCGAAGTTTTAAATCTCAGTCCAAAGTTGAATTAGTCCGACAATGGTAAGAGGTTTGTTTTTACGGAGGTTATAGTAGTCCGAAAGATGTCGTTTTCGGATGAACAAACCTTTCTTCTTCTTATTTCAGACAGGCCCGCGCCGTACAGAGCGGTAGTTATAATGTTGCGAATCGGAGCAGAACAAATATGGCGACTTAGGGAAGGAAAATCACACATGTTTCAACTCAGTCGGCACTGAAAAATAATCTTGACAGAATCATGCGAAATCACACGCATATCTTCCCAGCAACGCACTTGAATTTAAATCGCAAAGTTTAATTCAATTTTGGGGAATTTGCCTTTGATATTTCAAATTAAGTTTAAAACGTTAAGTGTCTAGAAACGGGCCTAGGTTTCCGATCCCGCTCTCTCAAAATCTCTCTAGAGATTTGGGAATTGTGCCTTGTCGTCGTTACTAACCCGCGCAAGATTTATGCATGAACTAAAACATTATTGTTGCTCATGTCAGTAGGCATGTTTTGGCGGCAAAAGGAGTAAGATATATGGGTAGCGATCTGCATCGTGATCCAAATCTTACTCTGTACAGAGGAAATTAATTTTCATTTATAAGTCGACAAAATGTCGACTTACGCGTAAGTCGACGTGTTTTGCTCAGTCCCGATTATGTCGACTTACGCGAGGTTGACTGTTATGTATTTGGGGGGGGGGGGTGTTGTTAGAATATGAAAAAATAAACATAAAATTCTTGCAACGTCGCAAAAATCACCCTTTAAAAAAACACCCATTACCCAACATGCCCTTTTCAATGTGGCCTTGGTGCCCCTCTGACTGACCTAAGTGCCCTTTCATGGCTGGCCTCTTGGAAAAAGTGCCCTTTTCTAAATGGCCTTGCCCCTCCAAAATCCTATTTCAAGGCCTGGAAGTGTCAACCTAGTCAATCTGTAGCTTTTTATGTTTTCTGAAAGAGCAATTCTTCTACATAATTCTAAAGTTTGGGAACTTGAAACAAATGAGAAATTGAGGGAGGGTTCTTTTGCAGTCTTTCTAGAATGTTTTTTTTTTTTTTTTTTTTTTTTTGTTGAATAGTGTGATTAGGTATGTCTTTAGGGCCCTTTATCATTTCTTAGAAAACCTCTACACACTCTTCACTTTCAACTCTAATAAGTTTTTACAAGATAATGCCACTGCTTTGAAAGTTTGTATTAGTCATGAGTGGAGTGTGCCTCTTGAGCATGTAAAATTTCAGCTCAATCTGATAATCCCTTCATTGTGGTTGCTACAGAGTTTTTATGCCTCCGCCACGAAGTGGTGCCGGAGGCATTATGTTTTCGGGTTGTCCGTCCGTCCGTCCGTCCGTCCGTAATAAATTTTGTGGACAGGGTAACTATCAAAACCTTTTAAGGTATCCTAATGAAACTTGGCATGTATGTGTATTAGGGGGTGAAGTTGTGCCTATCAACTTTTGGGTGCACATGGTCATGGTCAAAGGTCAAAAGGTCAAGGTCAAATACGTAAAATTTCACTATTTCCTCCATATCTATGCAATGCCTGAAGATATTTTCTTGAAACTTAGTGTAAACATGTATTACCCAATTAAAATTCTCTGGTGAAAGTGTTGGGTCATGAGGTCAAAGGTCAAAAGGTTAAGTTAAAATATTAAAACTTCGTTTTTTTTCTCCTTTTTTTACCTTGGAAATTGTTCAAGGTATCTTCATGGAACATAGTATATATACACGTACTGACTGGCAGTTATTATCTAGAGAATCTAGGGTTCATAGGGTCAAAGGTCAGTTGTCAAAGGTCAAGTGCAACACTTCAAATTTTTACTATTTCCCTCATACATGTATTTATGTAATGCCAGCAATTTTTTTTTTTTTTTTTTACACTTGGTGTATGCATGTATAACCTAGATTATCTGGAAATTTTCTTTTTCTCTTTTTTTTTGTTTGGGGGGGGGGGGGGGGCAGGGGTTTGCCTCAAAGGTCAAAAGGTCAAAGATCAAGGGAAAGTGCTGAACTAACTTTTTCCTCCATATCTCAGAAGTTGCTCAAGTTATCTTGAAACTTACTACATATTTGTGCATGTTCTGCCTGACAGTGATTATCCTATGAATTTTAGGGTCAAAGGCCAAAAGAAAATGGTAACGGTGTACTTTTCAATACAGAAATTACACTTTTTCTCCATACCTTGAAATTACAGTATTCATACACTTATGAATGGGTCAAAGTCAAGTTAAAGTCCTTGAATCCCCAAATACATGCTCTCCTATTCATCTAATTAAACGTAGGTAAAGGAAGGTGAACATTCAACACATTTGTGACAAACATGTAATTTCAATATTTTGCCAATATTGTGAAAATGTAATTATACATTGTCCACATATACTATAGACCTATTAGGAGAATCATGCATCATGGCGGAGGCATAGCAGTCGCCTTAGCGACATTTCTAGTACATCATGTTTTTTGTCCTATTCATTGCACAGAGCACATTGTGGTGAGATCAAGCACTTGAATGGTCTACCCTAAACTTCAATGCCTCTTTTCTCGTTCAACACTCTTCCAGGGTGTATACATTCTGTCCATTATTTAGATAGGTTTGGAAAGTCTAATTGTATTGAGTTTCATATCATTTCAAAGCTTAAGTGTCTGCTCTTTCAGAATCTACCCTTACGTAACAAAATCCATGTCGTGGCGACTTTATGTTGGTTTTGTGATGCAGGATCACATACTGTGAAAGCATTTTTGTCTCGCCCACCGGAGGTGAAGGCGAGACTAAGGGATCCAAATGGCGTCCGTCCGTCGTCCGTCCGTCGTCCGTCCGTCGTCCGTCGTCCGTCCGTCGTCCGTCACAAATGTTAAAGTTTACCTGCAAGACTCTCTTATGATGCATAACTTGGCAACTGTTACAGCAATGGCAGCCACACTTGGGTGATAGAAGCACTAGGGGTATCTTCATGTTATGGTGTTGTCAGAGGTCATGTGATGAGGTCAAAGGTCATTTGAGGTCATATATTAAAGGGTATGTGCAAGACCCTCTTTTCTATGTTAAAGTTTACCTGCAAGACTCTCTTTTGACAAATAACTTCACATAAGTTGCTTGGATTACAACCTAACTTGGGTCATAGATGCACTGGGGGTACCTTCATGTTATTGTGCCATTGGAGGTCACAGGATAAGGTCAAAGGTCATTTGAGGTCATACGTTAAAGTTTACTTGCAAGACTCATATCGCTCGTAACTCCACACATGTTGCTACAATAGCAATCAAACTTGGGTGATGGATGCACTGGGGGTACCTTCATGTTATGGTGCCGTAAGAGGTCACATGATAAGGTCAAAGGTCATTTGAGGTCATTCGTTAAAGTTTACTTGCAAGACTCTCTTATCACACATAACTCAGCACATGTTGCTACAATGGCAATCAAACTTGGGTGATGGTAGATGTCTCTTGGGAAGTTGAAGGTAACCACAAGGTCAAAGGTTACAGACAGGGGTCAACGAACTTTTAGGCCCCAATGTTAAGTCTTTAGGGTGCATTTCGTTTATGGCTCATAACTTTTGATCCCTTTGTCCGTTTGTGACCAAACTTTAATGGAACATGTCTCTTGGGGAAGTGAAGGTCGTCACAAGGTCAAAGGTCACAGACAGGGGTCAACAAACTTTAGGGCCCAATGTTATGTTTTTAGGGCGCGTTTTGATTGTGGCTCATAACTTTTGATCCCTATGTCCGTTTGTGACCAAACTTGGACGGTAGATGTCCCTTGGGGAGTTAAAGGTCATCACAAGGTCAAAGGTCACAGAAAGGGGTCAACAAATTTTTAGGGCCCAATGTTAAGTTTTTATGCCGCGTTTCGATTATGGCTCATTACTTTTGATCCCTTTGTCCGTTTGTGACCAAACTTGGATGGTAAATGTCCCTTAGGGTATTGAAGGTCACCACAAGGTCAAAGGTCATAAGCAGGTCAATTAACTTCTGGGAGTTATAAAAAATATTAATTCCTTGTACGCGAATGGGCGAGACACAATTTGGCGATTGCCTTGTTTTTTTTTTTGATGTGTACAAAAAAATATTCTTTTCATCACTTGATCTAGCAAAGATGATCCCCTCAAACAAAACAAAAAAAATAAATACATTTCCTTGATGCTCAGTGTCTCTCTTTCTGCCACCCCAAAAACAGGTTTGTTTGCCCTGGTAGTGACCTTTGCCTCATTTGGCGCCATGGTGTACTACAAGTGTGGGGTGGAGTTCATCGTCGACAAGTTCCTGCCGCTGATGACAGCAGCCGTCCTCTTCTCCTTCCTCTTCAGTCTCGTCCTCTACATCAAGGCACGGAGGGCGCCAAACACGGCCCTGGCACCAGGCGGAAATTCTGGTGGGTGCCTTTGAAAGTATCAGCTCCAACCATTGGCTAAACTCATCCCCCTTCCCCTCCCCTCCAAATCCCCCGCATTTGAAAGAAAAAGAACCTATAAACAATGAAAACAAAAATGACGAGGATAAGAAAATTTTATGTACATCCGTGATGGATATCAAATGGTATTCATGATGTCAGGCATAAACATTGACTGGTGATACTGGTCTAGGTGAGATTATTGTTCATGCACATGTGCAGAAGACAGGAAAAAAAAAAATGGCAGTATGTGTGACATTGCAAAAAGAGTTCTGCAATTATACATGAAATTAAAAACATGAGCTTGTGATGTCTACTTGAAGACAGTAAATGATAATTTAAAAATTTATTTTTCTAATTTATACTTATAGGTACTAACACCTTCATAGGTCTGTCAAATTTGTGACAATACACAGGTCTTGCAAATTCTGTGAAATACGATTGATATTTGGCCAGTGTAATAGTAATATGAATGTTGCAAAGTACTGATGTTATATGTACACTTGGAACTTCCTGAGACCTTGCTCTTGTAACAAACGTCACATGAACAGGTAATGTCATCTATGACTTCTTCATCGGCCACGAGCTGAACCCTCGCGTTGGTAGCTTGGACCTGAAGTACTTCTGTGAGCTTCGTCCAGGACTCTTCCTTTGGGTGAGTAGTGATTACCTTGATGTCAGCACAATCATTAATGTCTCTCTTTCTTTCTTTTTGTGAAGTGGCGACAAAAAAATCTACTGACAAAAAACAAAAAAAAATTAAGCTTATTGAGTTATTCCTGAATTTTCATATTTCTGTGATTTGGCAAAGCCATCTCTAATAAGAGTCCAGCAGCACTTAAATTATGCAGTGTTTTATTACTTTTCACCCTCTTAAAAGAATTTTGTCGCATTGTTCATGATAGGTTGAATTATTGTGAAAATTCACCTGTGTCATGTTTTGTTTATTTGAGACTCTCTTATATAAAGTGTGTAACCAAATCGGGGAAAAAAAACCTCTGCATTTGTATTTTATGACGGTACAAAAAATTCATCCGCCACAGCAAGCTGTTTCTGTGAAAATTCTTTGTATATACACAGCTTTTTTCATGTGTATTCACATCAATATTCTCCCAAATACACTCAGTACATAGTGTACACATCCTTTTGATCTTACTGGTGTAAGAGCATAGAACCTTTTCTGTCTTGCGATTACTGGGCCAAACAAATCTTTACGAATCCCCATCTGATAAACTTTCCTGCCGCGGTGAAGAACAGAAGGATTTACTGGTGGTATGCATGTTTCGTGTATCTCCCACCATACCTGTAGGCACTCATCAACTTTGCCTGCCTGGCCAAAGTGTGGACAGACTTTCCAGACAACGCCCCCTGGAACCTCATCCTCATCTGCATCTTCCAGTTCGTCTATGTCTTTGATGCCCTACTCTATGAGGTAACTTCATCTTGCGTCACTGTTAACAAGATGGCAGCCAGTGTGTTTAAAAAAGAATAGAAACGGTCAAAGAAGTTAGTTTGTGCAAAGTCAGATTTACCACAGCATTTTGTTTGCTTGTATTTTCTTTTTCATTGTACTTATTTTATGAGAGGGATCAGCAGGATACCAGATTTTTGCACAGTAACTTGTTAATCAATAAATGAGGAGATGCAAATGTATTCTGTGTCATAAAATGCACAATATGCTGTATATGTGACCGGCTACAACAAAAGGATCCTAAAGTCGCTGACGGCTGAGCCAAGAAAATCGAGTTTGAAGTCACATCATCAAAATTGGTCAAAACAATCGGATTTCTGTTTTTCGCATAATTTTTTAGTCTAATGTTTTGTCTATCATCTGCCGAAATTTCGAAGCTAATTGATCAAAGGAAAGGCAAGAAATCAGCATTTTTCTGGGCCATGATTTTCGGACTTTCAATGTAACAGAAACGTGTCCGAATATTTGGATTTAGCACTGTACCAAGACTCCGCCCCTAGCAACGAGGGAGTGATCTTATTGGTCAGTGCGTGGCACCCTCATTACTGATTGGTCGTGTGTAGACCGCTGGTGCTGAGCTTGAATGAACATCGCGGAGGTCGCTAGGAGCATACCTTCTATTGTTATGCGGTGAAAAATGTCTCGCCAGCCCTTGACCACGATATCGTCGGAAGGAAAACTTTGAAGGCGTTTTTCTCAATACTCTAAATTCCACAACCACTTAACATGCGCTAATAAAACCATCGATATCTCCGCAACCGAGTACTCTTATGAGTTGTCCTATGTATGAAATTAAAGTAGAAGAGTAAGGGAATAATGTCATGCCATTTTCAGAAAATTGTCCTCCCCCGACTTACGTATCCTTTTGTTGTAGCGGGTCACATATCACCTCGCTTAGGTTTGTTTGTGTTCTGAATTGCCTGTAGACCCCATGCAATTTGTGTGCAAATGAGCTCATAGAATTTAGTCATCCTGCATGTTGCTCTTTTCGTGTATTTGTGTTTATTTGGTTTTACTTCTCTTGTTTGGTATGTGCTTTTTTTTTTTGTTCCTTAGTTTTAGGAAGTGTTTAATGTTTTATAAGCATTATCATTACCATCCTAATTCCTATCCCTGCTTTGTTCTTCACAGTCTGCCATCCTGACGACCATGGACATCATCCAGGATGGTTTTGGCTTCATGCTGGTCTTTGGTGACCTGGCCTGGGTGCCTTTCACCTACTCCTTGCAGGCACGCTACCTTGTGGACCACGCCCCTGGCTTCGACCAGCGCTGCCTCATTCCAGTCGCCATGCTTTTCTGTAAGTTTTGCATCACATCATTCACTCCCAACACTACAGTCATACATACAACATAGATGGTTTATTTCACAAGTCGACTGATATTCATGAAATTGAGAGCTGCTATAAATGCATCCTGAAACACAAGTGTGCTATACATCCTTCTCCAGGATGGGAGATCACAAAAATTTACTGTGAAACCAGAAATATTTCTGGCATGAAATTTTTTGCAAGTGGAGGAGACAGCTGTTTTTGCACCATGAAATTTTTGTCAATTGCATAGTGTAGACAAGAACTTTCGCTTGTGTGTTATAATTCTGCAAAATTTTTGCTCTCAAGAAATTCTCGAAATTAACATTCACGCCAAAATTTCTGGTTTTACAGTATCCTGGAATGGGAGATTTTTGTGGTACATTATATTCACCTATTTCCGTCAACTTTTGGCTAGCCCGAATTCTATAATCCATGAAAATATCTTAACAACTTTCTGTGCACCTTTTGAACAGGCTGAATCATGGGCTTGGCCCGTTCGAGTGTGTGTGTATTCATTTGCCCTAGTAGTATTTATGTGAGCAATGTGTGTGTGCAGTAGTTCTGCACAGCCGGCACATTTGAATGGAGTGTGCAGCACATCAATTTTCATGCAGAAAAATGGTATATCAAATCCTGTCTTTTCTGTGAATTGGATGGAAACGTACAAGTGAATAATTTTGTATCGCAGACTCAAGAACCCGCAAATATGTTTTTTAGCCAGTCAGCACAAAAAAATTCATCATGTGAAAATTCTGACGTTTTACAGTACTGTAGGAGCTGAAATTTTCGCGGTGGTTTTATTTTCGCGAATTTCGTGAATCGCCTTTTGAACCACGAAAATAACAACGCGTGAATAAGTAAGTTCAGTTAGACCCTCGCAACCGCGAAATTAACAGCACGCGAAAATGTCCTCCAAGTAGCAATTCACGAAAATTTCTCTACGTGAAAATTTCAGCTCGTACAGTAATAGGTATTACAATTTAGTCTGCAAGAAATTTGTTAGAAATTAGTCAAAAACAGTATTCCATATGTTTTTGTTCATTTGCTATGGCATATATCTTCATATCATATTACAATTTATCCTCTACTTGTTTTCTCCTGCAGCCCTAGGATACTGCATCTTCCGTATGGCCAACAGCCAGAAGAATTCCTTCAGGGAGAACCCACATGGCAAGACTGTCTCTCGTAAGTTGCATATCTTCTGCATGGTCTTAAACAAAAACAAAAACAAAAAATTGAGGGAGAAGTAAGCAAAGTTGCTGCATTCATAATTTTATATTGTTGTCCATAACAAAATCAAAAGCATTTCAAGCATCAGAGAAAAAGACAGGCAGAGACAAATACAGATGCTTTTGTATTTCGTGGCGATTGTTATGAAATGTTAGATGCAGCAGATATTTGTGAGGAAGAAAGTGGGAAAGACTTCTTGCCATTTATTTATTGTTTTTAATGGTACTTTGAGTGGTTATATGACTTGACGTGTTAGGTGACAGGTGAGACTCGATGTGGAGTGTATAGTTTTGCCATTCACTCTACCAGAAAGAATATATATTAAGTTGAATTTTTTGGCAGTTTGCATATACTTGGAATAACAGATATTCTTCCAGCTACATTATGGTCATCCCCATGATATTTGTTCATTTATTGATGCATTTGTCTATGCTGTTATTTATTAAGGTGATGATTCATTCATATCTTGTTTTGTTGTCGTTTTAAAATTTGCCTGCAATTGGACAGATCTGGTGACCATTCCAACGGACACCGGTAGGAGGTTGCTTATCTCTGGCTGGTGGGGATTCGTCCGCAAACCAAACTACCTCGGTGACCTTCTCATGGCATTGTCATGGTCACTGTGCACAGGTGTGTTTCTATATACTGTAACACATGATATATTCGCGGCATGAATTTTTTGCGAATTGGAACCGACAGCCTTTTTCGTGGCATGAAATTTTCGCAAAGTGCCACTGGTGTTCAATGCATATAGTGTAAACAAGGACTTTCGTGTGCATTTTAATTTCGCGAATCTTGGCGCTCGCGAATTTAAAGTGCACACGAAAATTCCTCGTTTTACAGTATAGTGAGATACCCGCACCTCGTCAGGGACCCTATTATCGTCACCCTGCGTAAAATTACTGTACCCCCAGGACTGTATTCAGTACGCTTGAAACTTTGCAAGGTTACCACAACCAAGCAAACTGAGGTGAAAACCGAACAGTTTTTCTTGAAAATCCTAAATTTATGTAAGGAATTTGTGTTATCAAGTATCGTCACGGTCACCAGCACACATCTTTTATGTGCTTTGTCTATGAGAGCACGGGGTGGCGAGATGCGGGCCCCTTCCTTAGCACACAACTATTCCGTTGTTCGTGTTTGATGACGATAGCTGCAAATTTCCGGTATCGATCATTGAACTTGTAGCTCCACTGGAATCTTCAGCATTTTTCCTTTATGTGAATGGGATTTCATAGAATTTCAGTGACATAGTGTGATTTAAACATGCATAAACATTAACTTTGACGAGGTGCGGGTCACTCAAGTACAGTATACTTCCTCTTCCTCAACTTCCAAGTTGTATATGTGTAAATAAAAAGTTAACGTAAATGTCATAAAAGACTGCATAGTTGTGGGTATGCCCTGCAACATTGGTACGGTATCTCTTAGTGCTCATTTCACGCATGTGCTCACAAATTTTCAGAAAGTTAACCACACAGCATAGTGAAGTGAATGGAAGAGAGGAGTTCTTCATTTGCCATTGTCATAGTAATGCATTTGCAAAGATCATTGTACTGACAACTCCCTTTTATGACGAAGTCTTTGGGACCGGCAGTTTTCTTTTGTCATATCGAAATTTTGTTATAAATGATCGAATTAGCAATAAAGATCGCAGACAGATAATGTTGGGGCCTGAATTTTTTCCTTGTAACCGGAATTTTGTTATAACCATGTTTTGTTATAATTGTGTTTGTCATAACAGGAGTGCACTGAAGTCATTTCAAACGATGTGAAAGCACTCAGTTGTTTTTTTAGTGTGAAAAAAACAAAACAAGGCAAACTCACAAGCCAGATGTGCTTTACCCTGAAAAATCTTATTGGGTTAACAGTTGTGGAGTACTTCTGACAGGACCACAGAACTTCACAACAATGTTTAATCATCATTTACGTTTTCTTCCCCGTTCAGGATTTGGAAGCGTCGTGCCATACTTCTACCCGATCTACTTCTTCATCCTCCTCGTGCATCGCGAGCGGAGGGATGATGCCGCCTGCCGGCAGAAGTACGGAGGGGCCTGGGACAAGTACTGCAGCACTGTCAAGTACAGGATCATCCCGTACATCTACTAGGAAGCAGCAGGAGGAACTCGGTCCCAACCCCACACCCCCTTCCTTATTTCTTGTGCCTCCCATCTCGGAGGGGATTGAGTGCATTCAGTGTGTGAGATTGGAGTGGCCAGTCTGTTTGAAGAACGCACAAGGGGGTAGTGCAGGCCAGCTGTATGTACTCATCCTAATTGCAGGAGATCACAGTGGTATATATATTTTTTTAAGTTCGCAAGCGGTCTTCATGAGACTCTTGAAAGGAAAAAAGAGACAAAAAAACGATACAAGAATGCTACAAATTATTTCCACTCTTTCCACGTAATCACATTGATGACATGGGAAGTCGCATGAATTTTTGCTGATGACACATTATATGACTGGCACTACACACACCAAACAAAGAATATATTTCCCCATTTATGCAAATGAACTTTATTGTGGAAGTGTCCTGTGCATTTAACAGTATCCATTTATTTCACCTGCCCAATGGGAAGTTTTAGTTGCTCAGGGCAATCAGGAATGTGGGTTTGTAGTATGCTGTAAGTTCATTGCTTGTATTTAAGTTATACATTTTAAAAATTGTTTTGAGCATGTTTCAATGCCTTTCATGTGTCTATCTTTAATATCATTTCTCAGTGATTTACCCTTCTCTTGGAAACATTCCTGTAAATGAAATTTACTCTTAGTGTATAAATTGAAGGATTCAATGCAGTTTGTTGCTTCTTCTTTTTTTGTTATGATTTTTTTTTCTGTAGTATAATCTAGTTTTCAGGGTAAGTCTGTAAACTAAGTGGACAGCAATAATGTTTTTAGATGAGTCCAGTCATACTGTAAATCTATTGGTTTATTTTAGCAAGTTTTGAAAGAATGGAAGTAGAATTTGCAATGTTTAGGAATTTCACACTGCACAGGTGCTCAACCATTCACTTGGTTTTGTGTCTGTGCTGTTGTGGCTAAAACGTTGGGTCGATACCATACTGGGCCAGCATGCCTTGTAGCTTACTATATTGACAGCCGTGTGCTTTCAGCTTCTAGACCAGTACAATTACAAGTGTGCACTTGATTTAGATTGAAAAAAATAAAATAAAATAACGCTTTGTACCCTGCACGTATGTGTGTATGGTGTACACATGGCACATACATCGCAAGCAGTAAATGGAGTTTAGTCAAACATATGGCCAGCATGAAAGACATTTGCACTTGGGTGTTCAACGCAATCCATGCAGTCACCATAGCAGCAGATTTTTAATAACACAATTGGGTGTTTTCTGATGGCTGCCATGGTGATTTCAAATATTGCAGCTTGCAAGAATTACAGACCAATATGTGATAAATGTCCTCACATGTTGCAGAGATATGAACAAATTCCATTTTGGTCTTTTGCTGTGAATGTTTTGTGATTCAGACAGACGAGAATGTGAAAAATCAGCCCGGAAAATATGCCAAGTTAACAATTTGCACCAGAGTTGAATATAATTTGGACGAAAAAACAAAAACAAATCTGACCTTTGAACTACTAGACAAGTAAAGAACTGCTGAGTCCCAAAAAAACCTTGAATATCTGCTCATGTCTTGAGCAAAAATTGGAATTTTGAAATGCTTTTGGAATCATTTTGGCCTGGCGAGATGTATGTAAAAAGCACCAATCTCTCCCTGATTGCTCTTTAGAATGTCAGCAATTTTGATGTGGGAATGTTGGCAGCCCCCTCAAGTATGCATAAGATTGCCAGCTTCAGTGCCATAGGCATGGTATAGAGTAGACTTCTAGGGTTCTTGTATGATATGTATATATGTACAGTACTTTGATTGTGCCCACTCCAAAGATTACTGTAGTTTTCAAACTCTGGGCAGGTGGTGTTTTGAAATTTTTAGCTCCCAGGCACCGGTTGTTACTGTGGTGAAAAGAATGAGCTTGTGCCATTCTCGCGAAACTGTAAATGGTCTAATCTTATTTATTGAAATCACAGTGCTTTGATTTTAGTTGTTGAATACCTGCTCTTAGTTAAGCAAGTCTATTTCCTTTTGTTTGTCGGTCAATTAAGTTTAACTTTCCTTTCTTTCCTGTTTCATGCGTGAAAGAACAAAATGGATGTGATTTCATTTTTGTTCCCTGAAAGGTAACAAAATATGCATGCATACTCACTTCAAACTAAAACATTTAATACTTCCTGTCTATAAGGGGAAAGAAGGTTATAGTCTGATCCAAATAGACCCTTTTTTTCTAGATGTGTAAGTGATGAATTTGTTATTCATGTGGAAATCATTTTTTTTTTTTTTCCTGTCTGGGTGGTGTCATTGCATTCTGTAGTATTTGACTTAGACCATAACAAAACACCCTGCCTACTTGTGGATAAACCAGTGATTTACCAGCTTCAAGTTCATGTGAGAAACATTGCCTGTGTTTAAGCACAAAGTGCAACATGATTTGTTGATTGCATCATTTCCATTGATTCGACATCATTCCATTGCGCTCCAGTTGTGCATATTGATAGCCTTTTTGAACAGTTGACTCGCCTAGGTGAAGACAATGATCTGTCATGATCGTGTTCTCTGGTGTAGTTTGGGAGTGGACATCGCTAAGAGCCATAAGGAGTAAGACATAGTGTGCATACGATGTGCGTTGTGCTGTGCCACTGTATCCAACCATTTATGACCGTACATATTATCATGTGTGAGGCCTTTCAGTTTTTCTGCTGGTCTGGCACGAAGGTGCGACTGCATCATTTCCTCTGGAAACCGTGTGATGTGATGCTTTTTGTGGTATGCATATTAGGGTGATGTGTCATGTAGCCAAATATGCTAATAATTTTTTCCTACTACTACTGCTGCTGCTGCTGGTGCTGCTTACAAGGTGCATGTAATCAGATTGTTGTTTGACTTTGCCATTAGTAATGGCAAATGTAATTTAGCTTCTGGCTATTTACTGGTCATCACTGGGTTATTAAGGTAATATGAGTTAAAACAGCTCTAAATGTAGTCTCGTCTCCTACTTCTTGTGTGACATATGTCATATGCAAGGGCTTCCGAGTGTAGAGGCATTGTTGAGCAAAATTCAAGTGCTGGACAACTGGAACATTGGTGCTTTGAAGAAAGTCAGCATCTACTTCATGTAAGAAAAGAACATACGCATGCAGTATATTTTAGTTGGTATAGTTTTCGTTTGTAACTTTTCAGGTCAATCCAGGTTTATAGATGTCAAGATTATCCAATGAATGGTATTGAATTTCTTGTATTTGCTCATGCATGGAAAAACAAAGGGATGAAATGGCCTGTTTACATGTGACTTATATGATTCAGAATGTTTTAAATTTCAGCACAACCTGTCATTCTGTATGTATGTGGTATGCAGTTCCAGATTAATTAATCAAAATTTCACATTATTTGCTGCATGTGGAGATTCAATATTCCAATGATTGCCTTGAAATCTGCAATTTAAATTATGCAAAACTGAAATATGAAATTTACCACGACAGTACATGCCTTCAAAAAATGAGATACACGTGTATTTGGGGAATTCAGGATGATATCAGAGCTAGATGAGTGCTAGAAGTGACTTGTACATAGTATTTGTGTAAATAAAATATGTACATACAAACAGATTTTGTGCAAGCCTCAGTCATTAGTATGTAATCTCATATTTTGTATTCATTCAGGGACAAATGAGAATATTTTGTCGTCAATGTTATACCACTGGAGGAAATCTTAGTTTTAGAAATCTACCAGGTTGGGAGGAATATGATGTCGACTCTACATGTATTTGTGTTTTTTCCTTTTAACCCCCTTTTCTTTTTTTCAGTGGGGGAAAAAAAAATTCAAGTCTCATTGGTCAGGTCGGTAAACACCAAACAAGCACCAAGACTCCACAGACATTGTCTAAAGGCAATACCATTCCATTCATGTATTATGTTCAATGTCATGTTAACCCTTTCTGTGCCGGGGAATTTTGACAGTGTGTACAATGCTATGGGGTTTTCTGTGCCAATCGATACTCAGAAGCACACACATACAGTAGTTGTAAACAATGTGTCCTCTCAGCAGGAGGATAAGAGATATGGAAGACAAAATTTAGTGAGGCAGAATTAATTATTCAATTATGCTAGCATTCTATGGTAGTACTGTACTGTATTTGGAATATTCTGTGTTTCAGTTTTTGGATAACACGAAATTGTTGAACGAAAGGGAATTACTCCGAATGTATTTATCTTTGAAACAAAAACAAAAAAGTGAGTGACTGCCGATTCGTAGTCAGTATTTCTGCATTGCAATTCATCTATTCCAGTGGTCCTAGTGTGTGTCGTAAGTAATGTGACAGCATTCCCATGGCCAGATTATACGACAGGGGATTGACTGTACATTTTCTTTCCTCTCTTTACTATGCAAGTTTGAGGTTTTCAAGTCCTGAAGACTAATTTCCATCTTCTCTGTGTATGCACTGACTTGTGAGAATGCATTTTAGAACGTTCTAATGCCATATTTACTTCGGCAGATTTGGAGGTTTGGATATAAGCAACAACAAATTTGGCAAAGATTATGAAATTGAAATTTACTTTTGTCAATGTCAGCAGTGGTCTGATTGACATTTGTGTAAAATTAAAAAAAAAAAGAAGAAGAAGAAGAAAAAAGACCTGTTGCATTGCTGAAGTGGTAGTGGGATAGGTCCTCGTAACACAAAGTTTGTAACGGCTCACCGAGACCCTAAATGAATGCACAGTTCTGATTGGCCAATTTTCATCCCCATTGGTCTACGCAGGTATAGGGGGCCCGGATCTGTTCGTCTACTACACTTGATTTGCCAAATTCCAAAATATTCTGGAGTTATATTATTATTACCTTTTAATGACTTGGCAGGAAAGTGGCAGCTTTATGTGAAATTTGACTGTGTTTGTATTTTTAATTGAGATTTTCGTGTGTAACTATGAAGAATAATGTACAGTGTCTACAAAGTATAAGCGGAATGAAGGTACAATAAATGTGTGACTAGTTCTAGCAACAAATGGACGTTTTGTTTTCTCTACATTTCAGGGTGTGTAGCATTGATTATCTTGAGGTGTACCTGAAAGTAATCTTGGTAAATTTCTGTACCATCCAACTGCTGGATTGCATTATACCAAAAGTAGTATCTTTTGTGTGTGTGTGTGTGTGTGTGTGTGTGTGTGTGTGTGTGTGTGTGTGTGTGTGTGTGTGTGTGTGTGTGTGTGTGTGTGTGCGTGTGTGCACTTGTGCACCCATTACAACCGATGACATGCATATAGATACACACCTTCAAACTGGTGACACACAGACAACTGGTGACGTCATCGGTTGTAACTGAGCATAAATTTACGAAGAGGAACCCCCTATAGAGTCAATTTTCAAATTATACTGTTTTCTGAGCATAGTCATCAATTGGATAGGAACAAGCAAATACCCCGACAGAGGAGAAAAATTGAACAGCGCCATCTCTCACTTACACCCGGGGAATCCCCATAAATTTTCTGTCGGAGATGTCACCAGTTATGTGGAGCTCTACCTACGCGTACGCGTACGCCGCGTGACGTCATCTCGCAAATATCGCTGGGCGACCCGGCGATCGCTAGTAGCTAACATGACGAAGAAAATTGACTGCTGGGGAGGTGTGAAGCTAGCTAGACGTAGACGTCTCTCTCAACTCGCACGAGACATTGTTCATCTGCTGTGTCTTCGGAAGGAAAAGGTAAGTTAGTGATGACTACTGGATAGGCCTAAATTTTATTTTTTAAAGGTAAGATATACTCGTGAAATAGGCAACACCACTGCGTGTCCGTATTGTAGCAACGACGGCAAATCTTCAGTCCCATACATAACAAATTGTAGTAGGCCTCTGTGACCACTCCTCAATGGCCTACCTGGCCTCTTCTTGCACACCGCCTCTCAGCTCACCGCACCAAAAATGTGCGAATCACCAGACACCAGATCACGTAGAAATGCTGCCGTATACTGGTTCTACAGAAGAAAGTGCCTAGCGTAGAGCAGGCTAGAATTCTGACGCATTTTGCAGTGATATGAACGAAGTGTTCTGTTCTGCTATCATGCACAAATTTTTATGAATGAAATAATAACAATAATGATAATACCGTAGTCAGCCATTAACCATTTTCTTCCCCTTCTTCATGCTATCCTTTTCTAGTTCTAGTTCCATCATCTGTTTCACCATTAATTCTTCTTTGTTCCCTTCCTCCTCTAACAGTTACATCATTGTCATGCTTTTCATGTTCTGTTACCTTAGTCTTCAATTTCTCCCCTGTTCATTCCGACCATCTGTCTTTTCAGCAGCTTTCTTTGCACTCGGGTGCTACAGCTACTAATCCTCCTTCCTGTTCTGGTTTGTTATGGGTATAGTGTACTATTCATTCTCCTTTTTATCCTTCTCCTTATCTTCTTCCACTAGCAAAGTACCACACTCCACAGCTGTTTATAAGTAGGCATAATTAATGGCTTTGAAATGTAAGAGTGCACGAGTGGTTACAATGACAAGAAGATTGCAAAAGCAAGTGTGTGTGTATTTGTACTTGTGATCTGTTAAATGATAATAATAATAATAATAATAATAATACATAACGTTTATAAAGCACTTAATATCATATTTCTAAGCGTTGGGGAAAAAACAATGATAGAGAACGAGTGATGCCATTCTAATACATAGAAACTTCATGTACATGTTTGTATGTCTAAGCATAATGTGCATACATGTAACTTTGAATTGTAAGGATGGTGACATTGCATAATTATGCACAACATGTGATTTAATACAGTATGTACCAGTAGGAAATGGAGAAACTGAGTACAAATACATGTACTATCTAGCCTAACCAGACCGCTGTGCTTCGTACAGCAGTCTGACATATAGTGTTTATTAATGTTGTAAACGATCGTCGCTTTTGACGGCAAAATCACATAAAATGTCTTTTATTTTGTTTGATTTTAACAGTAAGATAATTTTTACCACTCACCTACATCATATTTTGCTGATGATTGAGTTGAATTTGGTGTTTTGTTGGTATCCAGACCTTATTGTTGAATTTTTCGGAGTAGATTGTGCGATGATTCACAAAATCAACGAACTACCACGAACTCTCAACCGGAAGCACCGTGGTAACATTTTACGTACGCCCTTGCGTTTTGTGTGTTACGTAAAGCTTGTTGTCTGCTACGTACATGTATTTCAGCATGTGCTGCTCTCATGATCTGACCTTTGCTGCATCCCTTCGCTCCGACAAGGTCATCACTTCCGCCTCGACTAGGTCATATGAACTTTTCTGACTCGCTACGTTGTAGTATACGAGAGTGATTGCCATTCAAATAACACGCAGAAGATGAGGAGTGCAGCAATACGGATGCTTACAGACCTGATTTTAATCACAGATTTCGGTGGGTTTTTGACGTAATAAAAAAAAAATGCATACTGATTATTGAATGACTATCATAAACTATGGGGATTCCTTATCTAAATATTTCAGTTTTCTACAATGAATAAAGATATTCATAAAGGAAACGTACACCCACCGCTGAAAATGACAACATCTACAAGAGGGTAGACGTGCGGTTGCGTGTAGTTAGTACTATACCCTATGTAATAATATACTTACCGGGTACTGTTCAAGTAAATGTCAAATCTTTTTGTATTGTGTATACACTCCTCAAAGAAGTAAGTTTTCTCCCCCCAGCCTTTATTTATGATATATCTCTACAAATTTATATCAAATGGTAATTTTTAGCTAGCAATAGCAAAAGGTAATACATGCTCAATTTTCTTGTCGGTCCAGTGGGTACTGACATTGTTTGTTTTGTTGTTGTTGTTTTGCGTAGGCTAAAGCATTGCACATTATGCTAGCTCTCAAAACCAATGATGACCTGTTGAAACTTTGTCATATAATTTATCCAATTGTCGTACAGCCCATGGATACTGTCACAGAAGAGAGGGACAGGCATCTTCACACATAGACATTGATGACGAGGCACCTGATTAGACGAAAGACACAGTAAGCAATCAGTATTCCTTCTAGATAAGTCAAATTGTATTAGTTTTTATGATTTCATACAATATGTAGGAAGTGGAGAAAGTGAGTACATATATGTTCTATACCCTATGTAATAACATACTGTTTACGTAATATGAAATCTTTCTGTACTCTCCTCTCAGCACCTTTATGAGCCCATCTATGAAGATGTTGTATACAAGGGGGGGGGGGGGAGGATTCCTCCTTGTCGAACTCCTTTCTGGAGTGGGAAAGTGGAGCTGACTTCACCTTTCCACAGGACCCGACTAGCTGCTCCTTTGTACATTTCGGCAAGAGTGCGTTGGACTTCAGATGGGATTGGTGTGGTGGAGAGCTTCTGGAATAAGCCAGAATGCCATACTCAGTCAAAGGCTTTGGCTACATCTAGGAGGGCTAGGTATGTTGGTTTTTTTCGGACAGAGTTGAGTTCTAGGATCAGCTGAAGGGTGATTGATGTAAGCACACAGGATCTGGTCGCTTGGAATCCAAACTGGAGTTCGTCTGGGATACTGACTCCTGTTAAAGAGTCTTCTATCTTCGGCTTCAGAGTTGTTTCCAGAAGCTTAGACAGTGTTGGGGTCAGCGAGATTCCTCTGTAGCTGGATGGGTCATTAGCGATGGAAGGAAGAGAATAAATCCTTTTGACTTCGAAGCAAATATCCTCGACCATACACTGATGGGGCAAACGTGGAGGAGTATTCGGTCGGTCAGCGTTGAGGGATCGAGTCTACATTAACCTCCAACTCCGCGTGAGAGAGCAAAGAGAGAGATGATAACGTAACGTCGCGACGGCAGAACTAGACGGTTGTCGATCCTGCGATGCAAAATGGTGGGATCATGAAGCCGGTAGTGACAAACGTTCCTGACGAAGACAGCAAGACGAATCTTATCGTCAACTACTTGCCACAGAACATGGCCCAGGATGAGATGAAGTCTCTGTTTGGGAAGTTTGGGGAGATTGAATCCTGCAAACTTGTGCGCGACAAGCTGACAAACCAGTCTTCAGTCCCATACATAACAAATTGTAGTAGGTGACCACTCCTCAATGGCCTACCTGGCCTCTTCTTGCACGCCGCCTCTCAGCTCACCGCACCAAAAATGTGCAAATCACCAGACACCAGATCACGTAGAAATGCTGCCGTATACTGGTTCTACAGAAGAAAGTGCCTAGCGTAGAGCAGGCTAGAATTCTGACGCATTTTGCAGTGATATGAACAAAGTGTTCTGTTCTGCTATCATGCACAAATTTTTATGAATGAAATAATAACAATAATGATAATACCGTAGTCAGCCATTAACCATTTTCTTCCCCTTCTTCATGCTATCCTTTTCTAGTTCTAGTTCCATCATCTGTTTCACCATTAATTCTCCTTTGTTCCCTTCCTCCTCTAACAGTTACACCATTGTCATGCTTTTCATGTTCTGTTACCTTAGTCTTCAATTTCTCTCCTGTTCATTCCAACCATCTGTCTTTTCATCAGCTTTCTTTGCACTCGGGTGCTACAGCTACTAATCCTCCTTCCTGTTCTGGTTTGTTATGGGTATAGTGTACTATTCATTCTCCTTTTTATCCTTCTCCTTATCTTCTTCCACTAGCAAAGAACCACACTCCACAGCTGTTTATAAGTAGGCATAATTAATGGCTTTGAAATGTAAGAGTGCACGAGTGGTTACAATGACAAGAAGATTGCAAAAAGCAAGTGTGTGTGTATTTATACTTGTGATCTGTTAAATAATGATAATAATAATAATAATAATAATACATAACGTTTATAAAGCACTTAATATCATATTTCTAAGCGTTGGGGAAAAAACAATGATAGAGAACGAGTGATGCCATTCTAATACATAGAAACTTCATGTACATGTTTGTATGTCTGAGCATAATATGCATGTACATGTAACTTTAAATTGTAAGAGTGGTGACATTGCATAATTATGCACAACATGTGATTTAATACAGTATGTACCAGTAGGAAATGGAGAAACTGAGTACAAATACATGTACTATCTAGCCTAACCAGACCCCTGTGCTTCGCACAGCAGTCTGACATATAGTGTTTATTAATGTTGTAAACGATCGTCGCTTTTGACGGCAAAATCACATAAAATGTCTTTTATTTTGTTTGATTTTAACAGTAAGATAATTTTTACCACTCACCTACATCATATTTTGCTGATGATTGAGTTGAATTTGGTGTTTTGTTGGTATCCAGACCTTATTGTTGAATTTTTCGGAGTAGATTGTGCGATGATTCACAAAATCAACAAACTACCACGAACTCTCAACCGGAAGCACCGTGGTAACATTTTACGTACGCCCTTGCGTTTTGTGTGTTACGTAAAGCTTGTTGTCTGCTACGTACATGTATTTCAGCGTGTGCTGCTCTCATGATCTGACCTTTGCTGCATCCCTTCGCTCCGACAAGGTCATCACTTCCGCCTCGACTAGGTCATATGAACTTTTCTGACTCGCTACGTTGTAGTATACGAGAGTGATTGCCATTCAAATAACACGCAGAAGATGAGGAGTGCAGCAATACGGATGCTTACAGACCTGATTTTAATCACGGATTTCGGTGGGTTTTTGACGTAATAAAAAAAAAAACGCATACTGATTATTGAATGACTATCATAAACTATGGGGATTCCTTATCTAAATATTTCAGTTTTCTACAATGAATAAAGATATTCATAAAGGAAACGTACACCCACCGCTGAAAATGACAACATCTACAAGAGGGTAGACGTGCGGTTGCGTGTAGTTAGTACTATACCCTATGTAATAATATACTTACTGTTCAAGTAAATGTCAAATCTTTTTGTATTGTGTATACACTCCTCAAAGAAGTAAGTTCTCTCCCCCCAGCCTTTATTTATGATATATCTCTACAAATATCAAATGGTGATTTTTAGCTAGCAATAGCAAAAGGTAATAATGTATGCTCAATTTTCTTGTCGGTCCAGTGGGTACTGACATTGTTTGTTTTGTTGTTGTTGTTTTGCGTAGGCTTAAGCATTGCACATTATGCTAGCTCTCAAAACCAATGATGACCTGTCGAAACTTTGTCATATAATTTATCCAATTGTCGTACAGCCCATGGATACTGTCACAGAAGAGAGGGACAGGCATCTTCACACATAGACATTGATGACGAGGCACCTGATTAGACGAAAGACACAGTAAGCAATCAGTATTCCTTCTAGATAAGTCAAATTGTATTAGTTTTGTGATTTCATACAATATGTAGGAAGTGGAGAAAGTGAGTACAAATACATATGTTCTATACCCTATGTAATAACATACTGTTTACGTAATATGAAATCTTTCTGTACTCTCCTCAAAGAAGTAAGTTCCCCCTAGCCTTTATTCATTATCTCTAAAAATATTTCAGTGATTTTTATCTAGCAAAATGTAATAGATGCGCAGTTTTCTTTTGCGCACTCTCAATGGTAAATGGTTGCCATGGAATACACCCTTGTAACTTTTTCGTCAAGTGCGCAAAACAAAAAACAAAGAATGGTTGCACTTATAAATGGAAGCTACAAGCTACATAATGTACATTGAAGATGAGCCGGCTCACAAATCTGCCATTATTGTCTCAGGTCTCACAGGATTCCCATTGTTTGTACCATCTGAACAGAATTGTGTGCTCTTTAAAGAAGATGCAATATCAACACACACAAAAAAAATAAAAAATAACTCCCGTCAACCCTGAGGAAAATGGCATCAGGTTTTAATGAAACATTGTTGTAAAAAAAAAAAACAAAAAAACTTGGCAGGATTGTTTCTATACCTACTAGTATTTACTAACTTCTGTGTGAAATTGAGTGTTACATGAATGAGCACACAACTTACACTTGTGCCCTTAAAAACAAAACAAAAAATACTCTTTCGATTTCTGAAATGTGACATTTTTGCATTTAATGTGTTCTAACTCATGCATGACTAAACAGAACAATCTCATTTTAATTAAAAAACTAGTCAAGTATGGAAACACTTCTGCTCGGTTATTTCACTCAACAATTTTTCATTAAAAAGGTATGTCATTTTTATTGGGGGTTACTTTTTTGTGTTTAAAATATAAAGAAGCGACTTCTTTTGCTCTTTGCACAGGAAAATATATTTTTATGTGATGAAAGTGTGATGTTATGGCAACAATTTTACCATTCACATTGTGCGTAAAAAATGCACATACCTTTCTGCTAGAACAAAATTGTTTGAATGTATATTCTGATCAAAGAAACTTCATCTATATACGTGTATGTATTTGTGCATACATTTTTATGCATGGTTTTGAAATGTGAGAGTGGTGACATTGTACAAGAAGATTGCATCTAATGATGTGTGTATATATTTGTAACTGTGAAAGGGGTGACATTTTTATAGCAAACTGTGAGTGTTTATGTACATTGTTTGCATGGTTTTGAAATGTAAGAGTGGTGACATTGTACAAGAAGATTACATATATAAATGGTGTGTGTATGTAAAGTGTTGAAGCGATGACATTCTGATAGAAACTTAATGTTTTTGTGTTTAAGCATATGCATGGTTTTGAAATGTAAGAGTGGTGATGTGCAGATTGGAAATAATGGTGAGTGTTTGTGGTAGTGAATATGTATACTTGCTAACTCGAAATAAGATGATTTTCTTATAAATACAAAGAAGCTCTATAAATGCTTGTTTTGTATGCATGGTTTTGAACAGAAAGAGTGGTGACTTGAAGATTGCAAATAATGGTGTGCATTTGAATATCATATCTTTCTAACTCTTAAAGTGATAACAATACATTGACATTTTACAAATGTTGGTGTTTTTGTATGCATGGTTTTGAAATGTAAGAGTGGTGATATTGTACAAGAAGATATATATTGTGTGGGTGAGTGCATATTATATACTTTTAAACTGTGCAAGTGATGACATTCTCAAACAGAGACTATAGATGTTTGTGTGTTTATGTATGCATGGTTTTGGCATACAAGAGTGGTGACATTGTACAAGAAGATAACAACTTATGGTGTGTATACATGTGTGTGTATGTGTGTCTATAATATAAAGAATTAAACTGTTAAAGTGGTGGGAGGGGGGGAGGGTGTGGGAGGGGGGTGTCCCCCCTCCCTCGGTAAGAACTTTTTGCATTTTGATGTTGTAAATGGTGCAATTTGATGCATGTTTTTGCGCGTTATATCGACGTGAAACAGTCCCACTTGTTTAAGGTAGCAGTTTATTTTGATGTAGATTATTATTGAACAATTTGCCTTTAAAATGCTATAAGTTAAATACACTTCTTGTATTAACTCTTTTCACTGAATATCATGAACGCGACTGAACCCGAGAGAGCGGAGAGAGCGAGGGGGGAGGGGAGGGTGTGGGAGGGGGGTGTCCCCCTCCCACGGTAAGAACTTTTTGCATTGTGATGTTGCAAATGGTGCAATTAGATGCATGTTTTTGCGCGTTTTATCGACGTGAAACAGTCCCACTTGTTTAAGGTTGCAGTATATTTTGATGTAGACTATCATTGAACAATTTGCCTATATAATGGTATAATTTGAATACACTTCTTGTATCGATTCTTTTCACTGAATATCATGAACGCGACTGAACCCGAGCGAGCAGAGCGAGCGAGGGGGGAGGGGAGGGGGTGTCCCCCCTCCCACGGTGAGAACTTTTTGCATTTTGATGTTGCAAATGGTGCAATTTGATACATGTTTTTTGCGTGTTTTAACGTGATGAAAAAGTCCCACTTGTTTAAGGTTGCAGTATATTTTGATGTAGACTATCATTGAACAATTTGCCTATATAATGGTATAATTTGAATACACTTCTTGTATCAATTCTTTTCACTGAATATCATGAACACGGTCTGTTCAGCAGTCAAACAGAAAAAGCATGCACACGAGGGTGTAGAACTCATAGGGCCGGCATATCCCCTCCCACACGAAGGTGATTTTGCGTTTTCAGACCTGAAATTCAGCGATCTGTTGCAAATTTTTGGTGCAATACTTTTTCATCGAAGTGATAAAATCACGGAAATTAGCTCTTATTCCGAATGTGCACCATCTGTGTGTATGTATAAAGTCTAGTGAGGTATATAGAGGAAGGGGGATTCCTCCTCCCGCTCGCGGAGCTTTTGCGTTTTTAGAATTGAAATAAAGCGATCTGGGTATATAGCCACAGTCTATACTTCTTATGCATGGTGGAAGGGGGGAGGGGCGGGGGAGCAGGGAGAAGGCGTGGGCGAGTGTTATCCCCACCCTTCCCTTCCGATCGAGCTTTTACCTTTTTAAGGTTGAAATTGAGATATCTCATCTACGCATTTTTGATGGAATCAACATTTGGGAAATCACACACACACACACACACAAAACTGATTAGGGGGGGGGGGCTGAGGGAGGAAAAAGTCGATTAAAAGGGGAAATTCCCCTTATACATGAGGGAACCTTGAGTTTTTGGAATGTAAGTGATAAGTCTTGTGCACTCAAAATTATTCATAATTTTTTGTAAATCTAAAAAGTGTACTAAGCTAGGGAAAGAGGCACAGAGGGGGAGGGTTTGGGAGGGGGTATCCCCCTCCCAAGCACGAGACATTTTGCATATTTTGAATTGAAATTCAACGATCTGGTGCACACTTTGAGTGAAATATTCAAAAAATATCTTATTTGATGAAAGGTTGCAAAGGAGACCCGCTTCATGTGCATGCATAAAGCTACAGTATACACGCATTTTTTTTTTCCGCCTCCCAAATCCCCGGTCCAAATCTTAGGGGGGGCGATCGCCCCCACCGCCCCCCCCCCCTGGCTACGCCAGTGATGTAAGAGTATTTTTAAACTGTTAAAGTGGTGACATCTTAATACATAAAAACTTTGTGTGTTTATGATGCATGGTTTTGAAATGGAAGAGTGGTGACAATGTACAAGAAGATTGCATATAATGGTCTGTGTTTGTTAAAGTGTTGAAGTGATGACACTCTGATAGAAACTTCATGTTTTTGTGTTTAAGCATGTGCATGGTGTGTGTGTGTGTGTGTATATATGTTGTTAAGTGGTGACATTGTAATACATTACTAATCTATATTATAACATTAATCTTTATGTTTATGTGTTCATGTATGCATGGTTTTGACATATAATGAGTGGTGACATTGTACAAGACGATTGCAACTTATAGTGGGTGTTTGTGTGTGTGTATATATAACTGATAAAATGGGGACATAAGTACATTTATCTTTATACAAGTAATCTTTATGTTTTAAGTGTTTATGTATGCATGGTTTTGAAATGTAAGAGTGGTGACATTGTACAAGGAGATTCCTAACAATGGTGTGTGTATCTGTATATACTTTTAAACTGTTAAAGTGGTGACATCTTAATACATAAAAACTTTGTGTGTTTATGATGCATGGTTTTGAAATTTAAGAGTGGTGACATTGTACAAGAAGATTGCATATAATGGTGTGTGTTTGTTATACATGTAAAGTGTTGAAGTGATGACATTCTGATAGAAACTTCATGTTTTTGTGTTTAAGCATGTGCATGGTGTGTGTGTGAATGTATAGAATTAAACTGTTGAAGTGGTGACATTGTAATACTTTAACCTATATTACACATTAATCTTATGTTTATGTGTTCATGTATGCATGGTTTTGACATATGAAGAGTGGTGACATTGTACAAGAAGATTGCAACTTATGGTGTGTGTTTGTGTGTGTGTGTGTGTGAGTGTATAAATAGAATTAAACTGATGAAGTGGTGACATTGTAATACATTTATCTTTATACATTAATTAGTCTTTATGTTTATGTGTTTATGTATGCATGGTTTTGAAATGTAAGAATGGTGACATTGTACAAGGATATTCCTAATAATGGTGTGTGTTTGTGTATTATACTTTTAAACTGTTAAAGCGGTGACATTTGATGCATAAAAATTGTATGTGTTTAAATGTATGCATGGTCTTGAAATAAGAGTGGTGACATTGTAAAAGGAGATTACAAATAATGGTGTGGATATATATGTGTATTATTAATAATACAATCTAAAACAGAGACTATAGATGTTTGTGTGTTTATGTATGCATGGTTTGGGCATACAAGAGTGGTGACATTGTACAAGAAGATTGCAACTTATGGTGTGTGTGTGTGTGTCTATTAAACTGTTAAGGAGGTGACATTTATACATAAATCTAAATGTGTAAAAGCATGCATGGTTTTGAAATGTAAGAGTGGTGACATTGTACGAGAAGATTCCTAGTAATGGTGTGTGTATACTTTTAAACTGTTAAAGTGGTGACATCTTAATACATAAAAACTTTGTGTGTTTATGATGCATGGTTTTGAAATGTAGGAGTGGTGACATTGTACAAGAAGATTGCATATAATGGTGTGTGTTTGTTATACATGTTAAGTGTTGAAGTGATGACATTCTGATAGAAACTTCATGTTTTTGTGTTTTTTAAAAGCATATGCATGGTGTGTGTGTGTATCATGTATAGAAATAAACTGTTCAAGTGGTGACATTGTTACATTAATCTATATCATACATTAAGTGGTGACATTGTAATACATTAATCTATATTATACATAAATCTTTATGTTTATGTGTTTATGTATGCATGGTCTTGAAATATTAAAGAGTGGTGACATTGTAAAAGGAGATTGCAAATAATGGTGTGTGGATGTGCATTATTAATATAATCTAAAACAGAGACTCACAGATATTTGTGTGTTTATGTATGCATGGATTTGGCATACAAGAGTGGTGACATTGTACAAGAAGATTCCAACTTATGGTGTGTGTGTGTGTGTGTGTGTGTGTGTGTGTGAATGTGTCTATAATATATAGAATTAAACTGTTAAAGTGGTGACATATTCATCTAAATGTATTTATGCATGCATGGTTTTGAAATGTAAGAGTGGTGACATTGTACAAGGAGATTCCTGATAATGGTGTGTGTAGTGTAAAGTCACCCCTCTTTCCGTTCAAAACCATGCATACAAAACAAGAATTTATAAATATAAAGCTTCTATGTATAAGAAAATCATCACATATTTAGAGTTAGCAAGAATACATAAGTATAAATACCACAAACACTCACCATCATTTCCAATCCCCACATTACCACTCTTACATTTCAAAACCATGCATTTGCTTAAAAGACAAGTTCACCTTCATAGACATGTTGGTTGAGTGCATGGAGCAATATTAGTAGAACACATCAGTGAGAGTTTGAGGAGAAATGGACAACCCGTTCAAAAGTTATGAATTTTTGAAGTTTCTCCTCACTCAAGGCTGGATGAGAAGACTACTTAGTATACAATGTAGCTTGTGATGTCGCATGAGTACAACGATATCAAGAAAGAATAAAGAAAATTCAACATATTTTCACTTTTCTCGCGTAACAAAAGAACACTTGACTTCTCTTTTTCAGAAGGCAGGGGGAATAATACTACCCTTAACATATGTCAGTAACATGTCGAAGAAATGTGCACTTTATTCAAAAAGTGAAGTTTTGTGAATTTCTCTTTTTATTTTCTTTATATCGTTGTACACATATGACATCATACACTGTAGTAGTCTTCTCATCCAGCAGTGACTGTGCAGATACTGTAAAAATTCATAACTTTTGAACAGATTGTCCGATTTTCCGCAAACTTTCTCTTATGTGTTCTATTAATATTGTGGCATTCACTCAATCCACATACATATGAAGGTGAACTTGTCCTTTAAACACAAAAACATATGAAGTTTCTATCACAATGTCATCACTTTGACAATTTACATGTACGTACAAGATGTACACACACACACCATTTATACGCAATCTTCTTGTACAATGTCACCACTCTTACATTTCAAAACCATGCACACGTAAACACACAAAGTTTTTCTGTATTAAAATGTCACCACTTTAACAGTTTAAAGGTAGTTATACACACACCCAAACCATTATTTACATTTTCTTGAACAATGTCACCACTCTTTGTACATGTCAAAACATACAATGCATACATAAATGCACCTGTTAGACATAAATTTATAAAGTTACTTTGTAGTGTCATCACTTTAAGAGATGGAAGGCACATACCACAAACACACACAATTATTTCCAATCTGCATATCACCGCTCTGATAACATATTTCAAAACCATGTATTAAAGCTGGTATGAGGTTTTTGTGTACCTGGTATTAGAATGTCATAACTTTCACACTTTACAAGTATGTATACACACACAAACAATTATTTGAAATCTTCTTGTACAATGTCACCACTCTTCCATTTCAAAATCATGCATGTACATCTTTAACACACAAAGATTTTATGTATTAAGATGTCACCATTTTAACATAAATTGTACTCAAAATTTAAATGTGACACATGCGAATGAAAGCGTTTCTCACGATTCCGTTCCTTTTGTCTATAACTTGCATTTAATGCGATGATTGACTAACTAGCAGTGTTTCATACTCAATTTGTGTGCAAATTCTAAGTCTCTGTCACTGCTTTTTGTGCAAAAGTCATGCATTTACAGAAATGTACATTGTAGCTACAGGGCATTTGAAAGAAAAGCAATTATAGATTTGTCATAGAATTTACAATCAAAGCAAAGCTTGGTATTTTCTCGACAATTTGGCTCAGTTTGTATACACTTTAACAGAGATATATAAAGGTTTTATAGATTTGGAAAATAGATTGTTTTCTCAACATATGACCACATTGGTGTCTCAGAACAATGTGGCACACAGGGGGTTTCCACTGTGGCACATAAAGAGTTTATATATTTAGATACACACATACACACACACACACCATTAATTGCAATCTCCTTTTACAATGTCACCACTCTTACAATTCCAAACCACGCATACATAAACACACAAAGTTTTTATGTATCAAAATGTCGCCACTTTAACAGTTTAAAAGTATATATACACACAAACTCGCCATTATGAGTAATCTCTTTTGTACAATGTCACCACTTTTCAATTGTCAAAACCATGCATATATGAACACATAAACATAAAGATTAATGTATAATATAGATTAATGTATTACAATGTCACCACTTCAACAGTTTAATTCTATACGTACACGCACACACCATGCATATGCTTAAACACAAAAACATGAAGTTTCTATCAGAATGTCATCACGTCTACACTTTACATACAACAAACACACACCATTATATGCAATCTTCTTGCACATTGTCACCACTCTTCCATTTCAAAACCATGCATACATAAACACACAAAGTTTTTATGTATGAGCAATCTCTTTTGTACAATGTCACCACTTTTCAATTGTCAAAACCATGCATACATGAACACATTTCTACAGCAACTGTGGAGATCTAATTTTTTATGTTAAAAGCATAGTTGTATGGTCAATTGAAAAGACCAAATTAGTTTGGTTGGTAGCTGGCCCCATATTTTAGAATACTATGTCTTCAAATTTGAGGTTTCGGAGGTTTCATTTTCCGTTAACAATTGTGAGCAAACTTTGACGGACAGTAATGATCAGTGGATGTGTTTTGGTTACTTTCTTTTATGCTGAAAATATTAAGGTACAGCTAAACTTTAGACTTACATCAAAGTTTACTTGGTTCTAGGGCTCTTTGAAATTTTGTGATGATTTTACTTCATCGAGAGAAATTTCCGTTAGCAGTTTTGAAGCCTCCGAAACAAAGTGTTTAGTCAAATAATATGAATACAGATGAGAGAAGAGACCCAATCTATATATGTCAAATGTAGGATATGGGGCCCTAACCTAATAAACCAAAAATAGTTAAGATCTGCCAAACTCTCTGAAAATAGGAGACAGTACACATTTTCCGTTAACATGTGAAGCCTCCGAAACACATTGAAGCCTCCGAAACAGCAGAAACATCTAATTTGACATTTCTGATAAATTCTTTGAGTGTCTGCCTCAAATTATGCCATGAAATCATCAACAGCCATGGGCAGACAACAAAAATAATTAAAACATTGTGATACTGCAATAATTTTTTGAGCCAATACACTTTATAGAGAAAAAGTGGTTTCGGAGGCTTCAGAAGGATGTTAACACTGCATTTTCGTGATTTTCTCTGGACAAAATTAAATTACATTCATTGTTCACCCACCCAATGATCATTTATGACATATCTAAAAGATATTTTATCACATTCAGTTTTCTGGCTCCTTTGTTTACTCACCAATATAGATTTACTATCAATTTACCTATTTTTCTTTAACAGCACAGACGTGTCATACATCAACTCACCTTTTCATTCAGTAATGAAATATTGGCAGATGAGGATGTTGCCCCACAAATATGTTTAAACAGTGTATATCAACCAAAAAAGACACAAATTTACCCATCACTTTCTACATAACATGATGATTTTCATAAAAACCTAAGGCATACCAAATGAATTTTCCAGATGTTTTGGAGGCTTCATTTCATGTTAACAGCATGTTCATGGAATGTTTTGATCCATTCTAAGTCTATTAAATAACTGTTTGGACTGAATGAAAATTGTTGGTTCATCAAATAAGGTTTACACAGTTGTTTAAATGTGTGAAAAGCATTTATTTTGTAGGTTTCCTTTTGAAACAACGGAATAGGCTAGATATTGTGAGAAATGAAAATGACTTCCAGCTAGTGTGCTTGCCTACATCATGCAACAGTAGTGCAACAAAGCAAATAGTTGTGGACACATCAATGTTCTTATTAAGTTGGATATCTCATTTTTACTCTTGAGAGAAGATGAAGTTTTGTATACCATTTTTTATCACTCTTTCGACTGGTCAGACTTAAAAAATGAAGACCAAATAATTACTTGATTATTTAGTATTAAATATACTTTTTTTTTCCTTTTTTTTTAACTGAACATTCTTCCTGGCCTGAAGATTCAAGGATTTTAATAGAGGGTTATTCAAAAGGGAAGCATACACAAAACTAAGAAATATATTACTTTTGAATAGGTTGTACCATTTATGCATGATCAAAAGCAAACTTTCGACTCACTACCATCTGAGTGTAATAGTTTCAAAACACAATCTTCTACATGTCCATTTTAACATATTGACAAATCCATTCCATTGTTACTCACATGGCATTTGTTTTTGCCATACTAAAATCTGACCTTTTTCAGCTTTCCATTTCCTAACAAGTTCTTTGGCTTTCATCTCCAATACTTATTTGGAGGAAAGTAACCAATAAATTTGTGATTGGATAGAAAATAGCTAACATCCTGCAGATTATCATTTCTGTGGTGTGACGTGCATCACAGGGTATTGTTTTGGAATTTTGACATTTGATTACTTCATTCAGACAGGTTTTCATATCAATCTGTACAATTATGTATTGTCAGATCTGATGCATGGTAGGTGCAACACAATCTTGATACTATACTCTATTTTCCATATTTTGTCATGCTGGCAGTAACCACTTGAGTATTTTTGAGTAAACAAAATGTAACTTGTGTTACGAAACATCTCTTATCATACATGTGTGACAGCAGTGTGACACTCTATGACATGTTTGCGGATGTAGTTCTCGGTGCAGTATATGGACAGTAATGGTTGGGATAGGATTGTTTAAAATGACATAATATACCTCTACTTATAGACTGTTGCCATGGGGTACATGTAGTTTACATGGGTGGGTGACTGGAGAAGTTATGTTCATGAAGAACAATATTGAAATGATTGAAATCTTCATAGTCTGTTTAGTCCTGGCTTTTCTGGAAAAAAGTTACAACCCCCTAAGTGTATTTTGAAATTCAAAGGGTTAAAACTGTAGTCTGTGGGCTTATATTCTAAAACAATCTCAGATATTTAATCACATTTGCTCCTTTTTAATCTGCTTTTGCTAAAAGGTTGTCATTTTAGAAACAGTAAAAGTTCTGTTTGCAAGTTCTCAATGTTTTACTAGTGTTACCTTCAAAAACAGACCTCCTACCTGTCACAGGAGTCACACAAACTGGAATTTTATACAATAACTATAAAAAAGAAGCCTTTGAAGCGTAAAAAATAAGAGAAATGATATGAAACAGAGGTGACTTGTATACCACAGAAAAAGAAAGCAAAATTCTACCTATCATATAGGGAACTATACATTTGGTCAACATTTTTTAAATTCAAAATTCATACACAGTCATGGGTATACGATAGGGTATGTATCTTTTCAACAGGTAATTCAAAAAGATGAATGGGATCTTGACCATTTCAACTTTTATCTCCATGATAATATCACCCATATAATTATTTCAACTCCATTTTTTTCAGTTTGATGATAACCCTTACATGGAATGGCTAATCAGCATTTTAGATTGCTGTTCTATGACCATGATCATTGCAATTGATAGCTATACGTATGAGGATATTAGGCATGGTCCATATGCAAAAGAATGTTTAAAAGCCTTTACCCATTTTTATATTTTACAAGACTATGTTGTATTCTAACTGTCATGCCATCACATAGTCTATTTTCTATACATCCCATTCTCATCAACAGCTGAAATCGATTTCACATGTGATCTACAATTATGATGGGTGGTTGTACATCCCACAAACTGTCCTTATAAAATGCAAATAAAGCAAGCAAACATAATCTTTGCATTAAGTCTAGCTGCAGTTCAAACTCATTGAAAGTAACTCTTTTTGTATTATGGTGAAAAGTTTGACAAATGCATACAGCTGTACATGTGTGTAGCCTACTCATGTTCTGCACTGCCACAGTCATATACAATGTACATGTACACATGCAAATATACAACTGAGCTTAAAGATTTAAAATAATACTTTTCTTTGTCTCTTAACAAATGATGGAAAGTCTTTTTTCTGCATACATATTATACTATTTCACATGTTACAACATTGTTAGTTATTTGGAAACAATCAGCTGCATTAATGTACTTCATATCACATTAAAATGGACCATTTTTTGCATGTTAACAGTTACATGATGAAGCCTCCGAAACATGTGTTGCTGCTAACTTCAAGCCGCCAAAAAAAGATGTTCCTAATCAGTGTTACCTTTATTGCTACTGTTGCAGTTTCCTTTAGAATCATATTGCCACATGTACACGTAATGTCATAAATTCGAACTGAGAATCGCTCAAAGTGTACACAGATTGTTATTCACTTTTGGTGATAAGCACAATCAGGTTATGCAATCATGACTTTCTCACTTTAAAAAATTGTAACTTCTAAAAGAATGCACCAACTGACTTAAAAATTCACATGCAGCATGCTAAGACATCAGTAATCACATGTGGTAAGACAATAGCTAATTTCTTCTCATTTACTGTTAATTATCAAAGATTAATTACCAAAAAGTCCCCCAAAACCCACGTATTGCGTCAAAAAAAAAAGCGTTTTACAACTTACGTAAAATCAAGATTTGAGGTCCATATTTTAAGTCTACCCCTATGTGTTTGGTATCAAATTAATGGATTTTTTCCTGGCATTGCTTGCATGCAATAAAAAACAGTGGTTCTTTCAGCTGGAGAAAGTTATAAGGTCTGAAGTCCCATCCTGGTAGGAGTGTAATGCTGGCTTATTTTTGTGACATTGTGACCTTTTAACCCATGCTGTACAGCTATACATGGAGAAACAGCTTATTTTTCTGCTTTTCCTGAAAGTACTGAAGACACACTACAATATGGTGCGCTGTTTGCCAATAAATGTTCAGCCAGTTTTGAGTTTTGAGCCATTTTCAAATGCTGAGTAAAATAAGTGCAGCCATTTTTCAGTATTTTCAGTGAGGTATATCCTAATTTGACTACTTAAAAGAATCTTTTCCCCTTATTGAATATCCTTGTTTTTTTAACCATGAATTGTACATATGTAGAAATCTATTGTGTGAAAATTTTAGCAAATTTGAAAAATAGGAACTTATTTTTCTATATTTTTACAAATTGCTAAGCATAAAAAAGTGCGATACACGCCCATGTTATACTGCATGAAGGTCATATGATAAGGGTTCAGTGTTCATATTTCAATGCTTGTTCAATTTCTAAAGATATCATAAGCAAAAACATAGTATTTTGGCTTAATATGTCATTGTTTGAGTGTCACAGCTTGGATATCAACTCAAGTCATCATAAATCTCACATTCATTCTTCTATCTGTGTTTACAAATATGAGAATTGATCCAAACACTGTGCGCACATTCAAGGTCAAACTGTACAGATAATTTTTTGATGAAAAATATGATATCTTCCAAAGTACCAGCCCTAATTTCATAAAAATTTGTAATAATGGCCACTATATGTCTGTTACCTATTCCTGAAGTTTCGCCTCTTCACTCTTTGGCAAAAGTGAAATATGATAAAATATGTAAAAGTGGTTTTATTTGAATTCAAAATAATGCCTACAAAATTGATCATCCATTTTGAGAAGTGAAAACATATTTTGTGATATGTCATAGCTATGTGCTGGTGGTGAATGAAAGGGATATTTATCAGGAATATCTAACAGCAATATCAGATGAAAAAAACATTCTCTTTTTTTTTAAATGAATTTTTCCAATATATTAGTCATTTCAATGTAATTCGACACCCCTAATTTAAATGCTAATTTATGCGCAGTTTAATGCAAAATTTTGACTCTTTCTTTACATGAAATGAAAATTTGAACACTCAGCTACAACAAACAACAACAAAAAAAAAAAACATTTTCACCAAGTTTTTTTCATTTTTGCACTGTTACACATTTGCATATCCTGATTGTGGTATTGACCTTTTGTGGAAGCCAATTTCCTAATAATAATAAGTATGAAGAGTTGACATTATGTACTGCCATAAAATGTACATCTGTATACTGTTATTCACATTTTATTGATGCCCTGTTGTTATTCTAGCACTGGTGTTGTGATAGTTGCTTACTGTAGTTTTATTATTTTAAGTGAATACAGGACTAGAACTTTGTGTTAACAGTTTTGAAGCCTCCGAAACACACTACTTTGTTAACCGAAGCCTCCGAAACACAGAAATCTGAAAATTTCAACTTTGTTGAAAATAATTGAATTTCTTTGGGATTTGGATTGATAAATGTTTGTTACCAAGAGATAATTTGGGGCTATGTTTAGAGTGGCTCTTGCTTCTAGAACATTCTTTTAACTTAAAAATAGTTTGTCAGGTACCATTTTTACCTTGGAATTTGAAGTTCACATCCAAATAATTGCAAGAGTGAATATCTGTTGGGGGAAAAGTGTTTTGATATTTCAAATATATGTTCACAGCAAATGAAAAGTTGCATTACATCCACCATTTATTTTCATTTGGTTGCTGTGGGTGACCAAAACATTCATGTTGTTTTTACCTAAATTTATCTCAAATTCCATAATAGTCACTTCATTTTTCATATTTAGCCTAAGAATTAAGCTCTGGAATGACAAAATATTGAAAATATAGACATTCCTTTATAAAAAAAAAGGCAAAGATAAGAATGGAAACACAACTTTAATTTTTGACCCTTGCCACATTAAAGTTACACCCTTTACTGTAAAACTGACCATGAAATATGCTTAAACAAAAAACCAAAACAAACATATATTATGAAGTTTCTACGTATCAGAATGTCATCACTTTAACACTTTCCATGTCAACACACAGTATTGTATACCTGTATGTATAGTATGTGTACGTATACATAGGCCTATTGTCTCTTGGTTTAGTGTCTTATTATTTTCTGTGATACTGTTGCAACGTGACACAATATGTACTCTATTCTATAGCGCCTTGAGTATCTTTTTTAGGTAGATATGAGCACTTTATAAGAGTCTCACTATTATCATTATTATACACACACACACTCTATGCAATCTTCTTGTACAATGTTACCACTAAAACCATGCACACATTAACACACAAAGTGTATGAAGATGTCACCACTTTAACAGTTTAAAAGTATCACACACACACCATTATCTGCAATCTTCTTGTACAATGTCATGACTCTTACATTTCAAAACCATATACATAAACACACTTAAACAAAAAGTTTCTATGTACAGTTCGACCTCGATTATCCGGCCATGTCGGGACCGGCGCTCATCCGGATAAGCGAATTGGCTGGATATGGGAGACACAGTGTTAATGTAGCTGCCATCCAAGCTGCTGTCCCAGTGCACTGGCAGCTAGGCAGGTAGGCAGGTAGTGTACCCCACAACGTTGGTGTAATCTATGCTAGCCAGCACAAAATTGTATCGTTAACGTCTTCACAAAAATAAAGTATGTTATATCTTTATGTGAAAATCACACATGTTTTACCTCATTAGATATTGAGAAACCTATCATTCTTATCTTATGCAATTAGTGAAATAGATCCATGAAAAGATGTTAAAGTCACTGTTTCTTCTCAATTTTTGGATGAAAAAAAAAAGTCCTTCACTGCCTGAACGCGTCGGGATAATAAGAGTTTTCCGAATATAAGGAGGCCGGATAATCAAGGTCGAACTGTATTAGAATGTCATCACTTTAATAGCATAAAATATACCAACATCCACACCATGATTTGCAATCTTCTTGTATAATGTCACCACTCTTACATTTCAAAACCATGCATACATCAATGCACAAAAAAATTATAAAGTTTCTATGAATTAGAATGCCATTACTTTAGGTGTTAGCATATTTTACCACAAACACACTAGATTATTTCCAATCTACCTATCACCACTCTAATATTTCAAAACCATGCATATGCTTCAACACACGAACATATGACATTTCTATGAATTAGAATGTCATCACTTTAACACTGTATGTATACACACGGGTATACACACCATTATTTCCAATCTTCTTGTACAATGTCACCTCTCTTTAGTACATTTCAAAACCATGCATACAAAAATGCACAAATATTTATAAACTTTCTTTGTATTGTCATCACTTTAAGGGATAGAAAGTATCCATACACCACAAACACAGACCATTATTTGAAATCTTCTTGTACAATGTCATCACTCTTCCATTTCAAAACCATGCATACATAAACACACAAAGTTTTTATGTATCAAGATGTCACCACTTTAACAGTTTAAAAGTATTTACCCCGCATACACACACACACCATTATCTGCAATCTATTTGTACAATGTCACCACTCTTACATTTCAAAACCATGCATACATAAACACACAAAGTTTTTACGTATCAAAATGTCACCATTTTAACCGTTTAAAAGTACATACCGGTACACATTTATACACACACCATTATTAGGGTACAATGTACAGGTAAAGGTACAATTATAAGGGTACAATGTACAATGTCACTACTCGTGATATTTCAAAACCATGCTACATAAACACTAATGTATCAAGATAAATGTATTAAAATGTCACCACTTTAACAGTTTAATTCTATATACATACATACAGGTACACCATTAGTTGCAATCTTCTCGTAAAATGTCACCACTCTTACATGCCAAACCCATGCATACATAAACACACAAATATTTATAGTCTCTGTTTTAGAATCACTTGCACAGTTTAATGGTATAAGCACATATACAGAGTAAATATACAATTACACACATGACACACACACATACACACACACACACCATTAATTGCAATCTCCTTTTACAATGTCACCACTCTTACATTTCCAAACCATGCATACATAAACACACACAGTTTTTATGAATTAAAATGTTACCACTTAAAGGGATTGCACAGTTTTGATTGAGACATAATTTTTAGGTTTCTGAATTTTTTTGGTGAGATAATGAGAAACCTCTTATGAAATATGAAAGAGCATGTAATTCTATGAGGAATTCAATGTTTATTTGATGAAAATTGGTTTTGAAATGGCTGAGATATCAAAAAAAAAGTGATTCTGATAAAACGTGTGACCCACACTTTATTACGATCGCGTTGTTTTACTTTGTTTTTGGATGTTTCATTCATTCCAAACCCGATTTTCATCAAATAAACTTTGAATTCAAGGGTATGCTTTGTACTATATCCTTTAAGTGTTTTCTTGGTATCTCGTATTGAAAGTTAAGAGCCCAAATCTCATCTCCACCAATACTGTACAATCCCTTTAACAGTTTAAAAGTATATATACACACAAACTCACCATTATTAGTAATCTCCTTGTGCAATGTCACCACTCTTACATATCAAAACCATGCATACATGAACACATAAACATACAGATTAATGTAAAGATTAATGTATTACAATGTCACCACTTAAACAGTTTAATTCTATACATACACACACATACACACCATGCATATGCTTAAACACAAAACATGAAGTTTCTATGAGAATGTCATCACTTCAACACTTGTATGTACAAACACAGACCATTATATGCAATCTTCTTGTACAATGTCACTACTCTTCCATTTCAAAACCATGCATACATAAACACACAAAGTTATTGTGTATCAAGCTGTCACCACTTTAACAGATTGTATTATCAATACTGCACATACAATACACACCGTTATTTGCAATCTCCTTTCACAATGTTACCACTCTTACATTTCAAAACCATGCATACATAAACACACAGTTTTTATGTATAAAAATGTCACCACTTTAACAGTTTAAAAGTATACAAACTGTACATGTACACATACACACACCATTATTAGGAATCTCCTTGTACAATGTCAATACTCTGATATGGTCAGTTTCACAGTAAAGGGTGCAACTTTGATGTGGCAAGGGTAAAAAAAATAAAGTTATGTTTCCATATTTATCTTTGCCTTTATTTTATATAGGAATGTCTACATTTTCAACATTTTTTAATTCCAGAGCTTAATTCTTAGGCTAAATGTGAAACATTAAGTGACTAATATGGAATTTTAGATAAATTTAGGTAAAAACAACATGAATGTTTTGGTCACCCACAGCAACCAAATGAAGATTAATGGTAGGTGCAATGCAACTTTTCATTTGCTGTGAACATATCTTTGAAATATCAAAACACTTTTTTCCCCCGACAGATATTCGCTCTTGCAATTATTTAGATGTGAACTTCAAATTCCAAGGTAAAAATGGCACCTGACAAACTATTTTTAAGTTAAAAGAATGTTCTAGAAGCAAGAGCCACTCTAAACATAGCCTCAAATAATCTCTTGGTAACAAACATTTATCAATCCAAATCCCAAAGAAATTCGATTATTTTTAACAAAGTTGAAATTTTCAGACTTGTGTGTTTTGGAGGCTTCAGTTAACAAACTAGTGTGTTTCGGAGGATTCAAAACTGTTAACACAAAGTTTTAGTCCTGTATTCACTTACAATAAGAAAACTACAGTAAAGCAACTATAACAACATGCTAGAATAACAACAGGGCATCAATAAAATGTAAATAACAGTATACAGATGTACATCTTATGGCAGTGCATAATGTTTACTCTTCATACCTATTATTATTATGAAATTGGCTTCCCCAAAAGTGAATAACAAACTGTGCACACTTTGAGTGATGCTCAGTTTGAATTTATGACATTACATATATGGCAATATGATTCTAAAGGAAACTACAACAGTAGCGATAAAGGTACACTGATTAGGAACACCTTTTTTGGTGGCTTAAAGTTAGCAGCAACACATGTTTCGGAGGCCTATCGTAAGTGTTAACATGCAAAAAATGTCCATTTTAATGTGATAATAAGTACATTAGTGCAACTGATTGTTTCCAATTAACTAACAATGTAACATGTAAAATAGTATGTATTTGTATGCAGAAAAAAATTCCAACATAAATTATGTTAAGAGACAAAGAAAAATATGGTTTTCAAATCTTTATGCTCAGTTGTATATTTGCATGTATATCCATGACTTTGGGAATGCAGAAGATGAGTAGGCTACACACATGTATAGCTGTATGCATTTGTCAAACTTTTCACCATAATGCAGAAAGAATACCTTTCAATGAGTTCGAACTGCAGCTAGACTTAATGCAAAGATAATGTTTGCTGGCTTTATTTGTATTTATTAAGGACAGTTTGTGGGATGTTATATTGACAAACATGTAAATCACCCATCACAATTGTAGAGTATGTGAAATCAATTTCAGCTGTTGATGAGAATGGGATAGAAAATAGACTATGTGATGGCATGATGGTTAGATTACAACATAAAATATAAAAAGGGGAAAAAAGGCTTTTAAACATTCTTTTGCACATGGACTATGCCTGATATCCTCATAGCTATCAAATGCAATGATCATGGTCACAGAACAGCAATCACTGATCAGCCATTCCATGTAAGGGTCATCATCAAACTGAAAAAATGGAGTTGATGGATGATATTATCATGGAGATAGAAATTAAAATGGTCAAGATCCCATTCACCTTTTTGAAACGCCTGTTGAAAAGATATATGCATTTTTTTAATGTAAGAGTGGTGATGTGCAGATTGGAAATACTGGTGTGTGTTTGTGGTTTGCTAACTCTAAAAGTGATGATATTCTAATACATATTAGAAACTTTACAAATGTTTGTTTTAAATGCATGGTTTTGAAAGGAAAAAGTGGTCACTATATATGATTGCAAATGATGGCATGTTTTTGTATTGTATAACTTTCTAACTCCTAAAGTGATTGCATAATACACAGAAACTTTACAAATGTCTGTGTGTAGACATGATTTTGATATATAAGAGTGGTGACATTGTATCTAAGAAGATTGCAAATAATGGTGTGGGTGTGTAGATACAATACTTTTAAATTCTTATGAAGTTGTGACATTGTAATACTTAGAAACTCTATAAATGTTTGTGTGCTTATGTGTGCATGGTTTAGAAATTATATACGTTTAAACTGTTAAAGTGGTGACATTTTACATAAAAACTTTGTGTGTTTATGCGTGGTATTGAAATGTAAGAGTGGTGACATTGTAAAAGGAGATTGGAATCAATAGTGTGTGTGTATTTATATGTTAATGATACAATTTGTTAATAATCTAGTGTATAGATATAAATATATTATAGGAAATAATCTAGTGTGTGTTTGTGGTATAGCTGCTAACTCCTAAAGTAATGGCATTCTAATACATAGAAACTTTATAAATTTTTGTGCATTGATGTTTGCATGGTTTTGAAATGTAAGAGTGGTGACATTATACATGAAGATTGCAAATCATGGTGTGGATTTGTGTATATTTTACGCTATTAAAGTGATGACATTCTAATACAGTTCGACCTGGATTATCCGGCTTCCTTTTATTGGGAAAACTCTATTATTGGGACGCCTTCAGCCAATTCGCTTATCCGGATGAGCGCTGGTCCCGACATGGCTGGATAATCGAGGTCGAACTGTAAATAGAAACTTTTTGTTTGTGTGTTTATGTATATGGTTTTGAAATGTAAGAGTCATGACCTTGTACAAGAAGATTGCAGATAATGGTGAGTGTGTGTATATTCAATATACTTTTAAACTGTTAAAGTGGTGACATCTTAACATATAAAAAAAACTTTGTGTGTTTATGTGTGCATGGTTTTAGTGGTAACATTGTACATGTACAAGAAGATTGCATATAATAATGATGTGTGTGTGTATATAAATGTAAAATGTTAAAGTGATGACATTCTGATACGTAGAAACTTCATATGTGTGTTTTTTTTTTGTCTTAGCATATAATTATGCATAAGAGTGGTGACATACAGATTGGAAATGCAGTAATGATGTGTGTTTGGGGTTTGCTAACTCTAAAAGTGATGATATTCTAATACATACATTACAAAAAGTGTGGTGACATCCTCCATAGGAAACGAGCATTTTTGAATGCAACTTTGTGTGTTTATGATGGTTTCGAAATATAAGAGTGGTGACATTGTACAAGAAGATTACAAACTAGAAAGCACTCTGAGAGTGCAGACCTCCACCAAGCAGCTACTAGTTATTATACTCCCATGGTAGATTATTAAAATGATTTTCTTTCTATGTTAAGGAAATATCTTTACAAGACCTACTGATTCCTTGGTTTTGATTTGAGTATTTTCTGCTTCATTTATGTTGTAGAGTAGTTGCATGTAGATGTCTGACTCCTCGAGTAGGGCTGCTTGCAATGTATTTTAACAAAATTTTCTGTGAAATACTTTCTCTTGCTGAATTTTGGGGGTTTTCCATCAATTTTTTTCAGGTTTGTCTGCTTGCCTACATTATGCTTGTTCATCTGTTTGTCCATTCAAAACTAGTGAATGTCCTAACTTCTGCACCATTTTAAGGAATCAACTTTAAACTGCTGAACTTTAAAGTATTGAATTGAAAAAATTGGATTGAATTTAACTAGCAGCGTTGCGGGGGGGGGGGGGGGGGGCTGTGACACCACCACCCCCATTCAAATATTTTGTCGGCAAATTTTCAATTTTAATAAGCAATCAGCAAAGCTCAAAAAGTTGATGATTTTTTTTTTTTTTTTTGGGGGGGGGGGGGGGTTGTCAGAAAATTGTTATGTTTCTTCATTTGATGTCTTGAAATTTGGTCTAATAACACCCCCCCCCCCCCCTTCAAAATGGTCTAGTGATGCCCCCGGCATGCATGAATGTAGGACGATGAACTTACTCTGAGTTGGAAAGGACTGTGACTCCTTTTCTTTTTCTACATGTATTTTAGCATTTTTGCCAAAAAAGGAGTAGTAATTACTATCATGTTGGTCTTACTAAATATTAAAAGTGCAGCTTTGTAGTGACGAAGCAACAATAAAAATGTGGAATTTTCTTAACGCTTGTCATCACAATAAGTCTGAAGAGGCCAATTACTTTGAACTAAACAATAGAAGTTCAGCAGTTGATCATGAATTGAACAGATGCTTAATGGCTGCACTAATTATCTTTGGGATGGTATTCTGTACTAGTTCTACTTAGCTACAGTAACAGAAAAGAGTAAGTAATCAGCATTTTAAAAGGGGCGAGGAGTGACAGCGTTTTAAAGATGTTGTGTTCTCTCCTTTTCTTGCTGTATCTAGCACATCTAACTGTTGGATTCAGCTAGATAAAAGGGTGAATGCAACCTGTAAAAATGCTGTCACTCCTCGCCACTTTTGATGTTGATTTACTCTTTTCTTTTTAAGAGTGTATCATGTGGGTAGGCATATACCAATCCTTGACATCAGACTTAATCATAAAATGGCTGTTTTAAATTAATGATTTCTGAATGCTATAAAAGCATCAATATCCTTTAAAGGGACTGTACAGTACTGGTTGAAGTAAGGATTCATGTTTTGAACATTCCTAAGTGAGATAATGAAAAGCCTCTTATGAAATATGAAAGAGCATGTAATTTTAAGAAGGATTCAACGTTTATTTGATGAAAATTGGTTTTCAAATGGCTGAGATATCCAAGAAAGTGCTAATAATAAAAGGCGACATACCCCAACTTTATTAGTATCTCTTTGTTTCACCTTGTTTTTGGATATCTCAGCCATTTCAAAACCGATTTTCATCGAATAAACTTTTGATACCCCTTAGAACTGCATGCTCTTTCACATGTCATAGAGTGGTTTCTGAATATCTCACAAAACGTTAAAAGCTAAATCTTCACCTCGACCAGAACTGTACATACCCTTTAAACATTGAACTGAATCCCAAAATCCTTACTGTTAATGACAACATATATCCTAGCATAATCCATTTCATCTTCCACTATCGACACCCCACGGCTAAAGAAAATGAAGCGGATCAAGTGGTTAGATAGTCATCCTTCTATTCCTCCTCAACCCACTCCTGCTATCTTCCTTTCTTCTTTGCTGTCGGTGTCTTTGCTGTCCTCATCATCCTCATCCTTTTCTGCCCTTAACACTTCACTTCCTCCTTCTTCTCCTTGTTCTCCTTCTGCTTCTGCTTTCTCATACTCTTACTTCTTCTCCTGCCCCTCATATGCCAAATCCTTCTTCTGCTTCTCCTCTTCCTACCTACTCTTCAATAAGGGATTTTCATTTCACTGTCCCTAACTGTAATCCCCTTTGTTCCTACTTGACACTTGTTTCTGTTGTGGTTTTGCCTGTGTTTCTGATTTGTCTTCTTATTATTGTTGTCACATCATATTAGCAAGTTGTTTCACTTTTTCATTTTGACATTCTCCGTGTCTGGATGCAGAGTCTTCGGTGGCTCCAGTGAGAAGTACAAAGAGAAAACACCCACCTAAGACAAGGAATCGGAATATCAGGAAATGGCAGCAGTGGTGTCCAGGTGAAAAAGCAGCAGTACAACGTCACTTCCGTCAACTTATTTTGACCAACACTCTTCCTGGTCAATCACAAATTGAGCAGTGCCTAAAAGAGGAGCCCATCTTGCATGACAGAACCTGGCATAATATCAAAGATTACATTCTCAACAGTTTCAAGCAAAACATAGCCTGCAGGTAAAAAAAAAAAACCTGTAGACTTCTCTTTAAACATCTACAATGAAAGACTTGCACACAACATTGTTTATATCATCAAGCAGTATGCATTAAGTGCTTGTTTTTTTTTTTAATATTCTTTGAGTGTTTATTAGTTAAGTGATAGAAAAATCTTTTTTTAATAGTATTTTCTATACACATTTGGAATTTAACACAAAAATTTCCTGTTCAGCAATGATCTTATGGTATGCAATAGACAGAGAGAGGGACAAATCAAGAACCAAAGTGTAATAAAGAATTGTTTCATAATCTTTGTTTAGAGCTTAGTGTCAATCATGTTTTTGATTCAGGCTAGGATGGGTGTCAGATTTGTCAGAAAGTGTAGGACACTTATTTTCGTAAAATCAAAGACCAAAACAATAAAAGCTAACTTTCTCATACTCTTTGTTTAAAGTGCATAATTGTGCTGGCGAACCCAATGCAGTTGTTGCAGATGTTAATGTTTTCATACCATAGTAGGATGGTTATTGGATATCATTCTGTTCTGTAAAAATGTTAATAGTTCAATAGTTTCCAATCAGGCATTTCATTGTTGCTTATGAAATTTTGGCAAACAAAATGTGCCCCCCCCCCCCCATCATGGTGTTGGTGTAAAGAGTTACCCACCTTCTGATTGGTGCTTTCCTATTCGTATTCATGAAAATTAACAAAGAGTGTAGTGTTACTGGATCTTTAAATTGACTTTCTATATAACAGCAACAAATGATTGAAAATAAGGCTGAATATTTTAGCATTATATCAAATCGAATAAGTTGTAGTCGGCATCTAAGTAACACAAACTTTAAATGACAGAGATATGGTAAGTTCAACCCATAGGATCGAATTATCAAAGGAGGTTTAAACCTGGACCTGGTTTAAACCAGGGAGGTGTTAGAAAAGGAGAGACAACTCTTCGTAATTCATGCAAACACATGTTTTGGTTCAAAGCGTTAAATGGGATGTCTGGCATTCCACTATACGCTTTGAAGTCATGCGCTGCACTGCTCTAGTTGCATGGCAAAGTTCGGAGACAAAGAACGCATTTCACCTTTTGTTGAATTACAAGCTTTATTTCCCCGTAAAATTTTAAATGAAATAACTCGAATTGATTAAGAGTAGTTTAGGAAAGAATTCAATATTATAAACATGTATTTCTAGTTTCTTCCTAATGCGCAAATTGAAAAAATCTTAAAAACCTCATATTTTTGATGCGCACATTTCCGCATGTTAGCTTTCTATCCTTATATCTGGGATATTTTGATTTTTCAAATAAAGTACTCCGCTAAAGCGTGCACCAGCGTGCTTTTAAACTATTTGCTGTTAAATTGTCAGTTTTACGCTGCATTTTGATTCGCTGCTCCAATTCAAGGTACACAAGTTCATTGTTGCCATCACATTGAAAGAGAGAGAGCAAAATGCAGTAAGGGCAAGTATTTCTAGAAGTGAGAGCGCTAGTCCCAATTTTTGATGCTCTCTTTTGTCAAAGCACCTGATTTCCACCTGTAGTTAAGCGCGTAACTTCTCAGCGGTGCCGCGCATGGCTTCAAAGGAGAGCAGGAGTTGTCTCTCCTTTTCTAACAACCCTCATACGTTTTTTAAGTGTACACGCACACTGAATGTGATATATACTTATGTATTTCTTTAAGCGTGCACATGCCAAAGCAAAAGAAAGGTTGCAGGTAAAAAGATTGTTAAAGACTCTTAAACATTAAGATGATCAAGTTTACCTGGTAAATAATTCTGTTTACCAGTGAAGATTGAATTTCCAAATGATTACCATTGTGTAGTGTGTTGTGTAACAGTAAAATTTCTTTCCACTTTGCCTTTTGTTTGCTCATGCATTAATACCTATTAATACATGATACTATTCTTTTTTGACAAATTTACTTCTTTATTTGAAAGTTTGCAATGGAACTCATTTTTGATAAGTGCCCATCTATGTAATGGTCCTTTAATTTGACAACACAGTGTAAGTAGATAATCTACAATGAAAGACTTGCACTCTGCATTGGTAGGGCCTATATGTCATAAAGCAGTATGCATTAAGTGCTTGTTTTTTTAATATTCATTGAGTGTTTATTAGTTTGCTGATAGAAAAGTGTTTTTGTGATAATGTTTTCTATACATGTTTTGAATTTCAGCACAAAAATCCCAGTTCAGCAAGTATCTTATGTTATGCAATAGAGAGAGAGAGAGAGCGAGAGAGAGACAAATCAAGAACCAAATTAGAACAAGGAAACGTTCAAACCTGTAGGCCCGAATTATCAAAGGAGGTTTAAATCCCCACCTGGTTTAAACACCCTCTTAAGGTTTTTCGAGTGTACGCGCACACTGAATGTGATCCAATTATGTATTTCTTATAAAGCGTGCACATGGGCAATATGCAGTTATTTATTCAGAGTTTAATATGCTTAGAAACCCCAGGAGATTGTTTAAACCTCATTTGTGAATTCCGGCTGTAGTGTTACTCTTGACACGTTCAGGAGAGCATCATAAAATGAAATGAGGCAATTGCAAAGCCATTTCATTGATGCCCTGATTCTGATTTTGTTCACAGATATTAGATTAGGTCCATAAAAGATTATGGCAATTTATCCTCACCTCATATCAATGGTAATTGCATATTAAGGGAGTGAAAAGTATAATGGATGCATTTTACATTGTATTTGCAGTCATTCAGTTTACAGTCATTGATAGATTGAACACAGTTTGAGTCGATAAGAAGGAAAATGTGTAATTGTATCAGTATCAAAATTTCCCTTTAATATGGAAGTTCAAATTTGCAAATACAATTACAGATGACGAAACACTGGTCTCTTTCCTATGCCATGTCAAAATCAGAGTTACCCAAGTTTTGGGTTTGGTGATTATCAGAAGCTTCTGAATGTTCAATTTATTTGGACTCTATGAAGCACCCATTTCTTTTGATCTTGTAAAACATTGCTAATTTGCATTCAAAAGTTTTGTTTTTATTTTAGAACCTCAATATGTTAACTCAACTCCTTTGGCTTTGCCGAGTTATCTGTAAATAAACCTTAATCAACGTGCCAAGTTAAAAAAATATTAAAGGGCTACAAGATCATACTACTGGAGTTGGCCTTTATTGTATGATCTGTAAAGGAACATGGTGTCAAACATGGGTTTTCTTTTCTTTTTACTGACACTGTATAGCATGCTATAGACATCAATACAAGTATAGCTTAATTATTGCATAGAAATGATGAATACAATTTAAATACATTAAACAACTGGGGACTCTATGCAGTTGAGGTTTAAATCATGAACATATTTTTAATTGAAAATGGTACAACATCCACATACTGGACATGATACTGCAATCACAAATTGACTGCAGTTTACGTGTTGACAGCTGATAGGACAGCTGATCTGTTGTACAGTTGATCAATTTGATTGCAGATCTCTTCTGCTTCTACGTGTAAGAGGTCAAAACTCGTTTGGTAATTCTTATGGTATGGATTATATAATTGTAAGCATTTCCCTTTGGTACAGTTGCAGTTAATTTATGAGAAAGCTTTACAGTTTGCCACCTTCCAGTTTTTGTGTGACTAAATGAAAGTTTTATGTTTTCTTTAGATATCCACTGTGAAGGATATATTCTGTTGTGGGAATCACATGCACATGAGACATTTTATTATTCTGATGGACTCAACAAATATGAGACATCCATTACTGTGTGGCTGAATGAGCACAATTTCGAGTCATTTATCAGCATTAACTCTATGTGTACAGAACTGTTATATGTGACCCAGCACCACAAAACAAACAAGAAGTCGCCAGACATGGATTTTTAGTTAAGAGTGGATTCTGAAAGAGCAGACTCTAAGCTTTAAAATGTATAACTCAATTCAAATGGACTCTCCTAACCTATCTAAATATTGGAAAGAAAGGACACACTCTGGAAAGAGTGAACTGAGAAAACAGGCTCTGAAGTACATGGTGTATTCAAGCGTTTAATCTTTACCAAGCTGTGCTAGGTGTGGGATGAAATGAACAAAATACAGGATGTTGACCACTGGAGCAACAACAATGAAGGGATTATCAGATTAAGGTGAAATTGAGCATGCTACATTAGTACATTCTGTACATGATTAATGTTAACTTTCAATGCAGTAGCAGCATTCTCTTCAAAGTTATTGGAGTTGAAAGTGAAGTGTATGGACAGGGTTTTTGAGAAATGGGAAGAGGGTTCTATGAAAAACAACTAATTACACTATTCCATCAAAAAGTGTTCGAGAAACACTGCTGAAAACACAAGTTCCCGTTTGTTTTATGATCCCAAACTTTGATATTAATATAGAAAAAGACTTGCTCTTTCAGAAAATATGAACAACTCAAGTATTGCTGAAGCATTCAACAATTTTTTCATATCTAATGCAACTAAAATTACAAAAGATCTGCAGAGGAATACTTCTCAAATGATATTAGATGAGGGCAAAGGCTTTGTTCCATCTCATTCTCAATTTAACTTAAATATGATAACGAGAGATTTTGTATTGAGACAGATAGAGCTTCTTGGCATAGATAAAGCAACCGGAGAAGATCACATCGGCTGCAAACTTTTAAAGATGACAAAGAATGTTATTGCAGAATCTCTTTGCGATATTATCAACAAATCCCTGTCTACGGGAATTGTTCCACGTGAATGGAAAAAGGCTCGGGAAGTACCAATATTTAAAGCAGGAGATATTTCTTTGTTGAATAACTACCGCCCCATTTCAATCTTACCAACAGTGAGTAAAATTATCGAAAGGACCGTACATCAACAACTGAGCGAATTCATGAATGCGAATGATTTACTACACCCTAATCAATCTGTTTTTAGACCATTTCATTCCACATCAACTGCTCTTGCAAAACTTTTGAATCAGTGGTCTTTGAATATAGATAATAATCAAATTTCTGGAGTTGCCTTCATAGATCTTCGGAAGGCATTTGACACTGTAGATCATGACCTACTTTTCATAAATTAAAGTGTATAGGGTGTAACAAGACGACTGTATACAGATTGGTTCAAATCCTCTTTAAGTGACAGACAGCAAGTGACGCAATTCAAAGGAGCCAAGTCCCACCCTTCAACTATTAAATTGGGTGTACCTCAAGGGTCAATTCTTGGTCCCCTTTTATTTTCAATTTATGTCAACAGTCTACCCGAGTGTACTTCAGAAGGTGTTATAGATATGTATGCTGACGATACGACCCTCACTGTCAGTGCTAATGACGCAACAGTTTTAGAAGAAAAGATAACTGTTGCACTAAATAAAGTAATGGGGTGAATTAAGAAAAATCGGCTCGTCCTTAACACTGACAAAACTTCTGTCATGATTATCGGCTCCCATGCTAATCTCGGGAAAATCGAAAATTTCAGTATTTCATTAGATGGTAGTCGGATTAAAAGAGTTCAGTTCACTAAATGTTTAGGTGTTTTAATAGATGAAGAACTGAAATGGTCTAAACAAATCGAAAATGTATGTAAATGTACCCAAAGAAGTGTCTGCATGATAAAGAGAGCAAAGGCCTTTTTGCCCCAACAATCCCTAAAATTACTTTATAATAGTCTAATGTTACCACAATTTGATTACTGTTCTGTTGTTTGGTCAAACAGATTTCAATCCCATACAACTAAACTAGAGAAAATTCAAAAGAGGGCAGCAAGAATAATTTTGGACAAACCATATGACACACCGTCGGCTGATTTATTCAAAAGTCTTAAATGGATGACACTAGACAAACGTTTTGATTTCAGCCGCGTTATGATGATGTATAAATGCGTCCATAACTTAGCACCTTCGTACCTTCAGGTGCACGTAGTTAAGCCTAGTGATGTACATGAACATCATACAAGGCTGATAGACAGTGGAAATCTACGTGTTCCAAGATTTCGCTCTGATTGTCACAAGTGCATTCCAATCGTATCTTCTTTACTTGAATGGAACAGGCTAGATTATTCAATTAGATCAGCTTCTTCCATATATTCATTTAAGAGATTGTTTAAGCAAAGTTGCTATTTGTAAGTAACACACGAAATTCATTCTGGGCTTTATCATTCCTGTATAATAGCGTTTTAATTGTTATTTTGGCATTCTGGTGAACTCTTGCTGTGGCATGTATTTTTTTATGTTACTTTGCAATGTACAGTATGCTGGTAACTATCTACACTGTATATGTCATCTTCTGTATATATGTTTTGCTATGTAATGTACATATGTTCATCAATATTATTCAGACGCAAGGATTTCATTAGCTTTTAACAGTTGTCAGTGTAAATCCTTGCGTCTGATTGGCTGATAGCAAATTCGTCGGTGAAAACCTCCGACGAACTCGTTGATGAAACGCCCCCCTCGGCTCCATGGAAGACCACTATTTATTGGTGAATGGACTACCCTGACAAAAGATTAGACATAAATAAATAAATGAATAAATAAATAAATAAATAAGATTGGTTAGGTTGACCCATTTCAGCTATTTTCAGGCCTCACACAAAATCACTATGTGCGACTTTTTGTTCGTTTTGTGGTGCACGATCACATATGAAGAACCTTTATTTTCTTTTTCAATTAATCCTCCGTCAGCCTAAGACAAGGACTTGTACATAATTTAATGAAGATTGCAAATAATGATGCATGGGTGTGGTTGTATGTGTGTGTGTATATACTTTAAACTATTAAAGTGATGACTTTGTAATGTGTGTGTGTGTGTATATATATATATACTTTTAAATTATTAAAGGGACTGTACAGTACTGGTTGAGGTAGGGATTCATGTTTTGAACATTCCTAAGTGAGATAATGAAAAGCCTCTTATGAAATATGAAAGAGCATGTAATTTTAAGAAGGATTCAACGTTTATTTGATGAAAATTGGTATTCAAATGGCTGAGATATCCAAAAAAGTGCTAATGATAAAAGGCGTCATGCCCCAACTTTATTAGTATCTCTTTGTTTCACCTTGTTTTTTTGGATATCTCGGCCATTTCAAAACCGATTTTCATCGAATAAACTTTTGATACCCCTTAGAACTGCATGTTCTTTGACATCTGATAGAGTGGTTTCTGAATATCTCACAAAATATTAAAAGCTAAATCTTCACCTCGACCAGAACTGTACACACCCTTTTTTTACAAGCTCTGCTTCTTTTGGGGTCCCAAACCATTCATTATTCTTAATGCTGTATCCTTTTGTAAAATGTCAAATGTTTAATGAATTGGTTAAATAAACTTGAAACTTGAAACTTGAAACTTTGTAATGTGTGTGTGTGTGTGTATACTTTTAAACCATTAAAGTGATGACTTTGTAATGTGGGTGTGTATACTTTTAAACTATAAAAGTGATGACTTTGTAATGTGTGTGTGTGTGTATACTTTTAAACCATTAAAGTGATGACTTTGTAATGTGTGTGTGTGTATACTTTCAAACTATTAAAGGGATGACTTTGTAATGTGTGTGTGTTGTGTGTATACTTTTAAACTATTAAAGTGATGACTTTGTAATGTGTGTGTATACTTTTAATCTATTAAAGTGATGACTTTGTAATGTGTGTGTGTATGTGTATACTTTTAAACCATTAAAGTGATGACTTTGTAATGTGTGTGTGTATACTTTCAAACTATTAAAGTGATGACTTTGTAATGTGTGTGTATGTGTATACTTTTAAATTATTAAAGTGATGACTTTGTAATGTGTGTGTATACTTTTAATCTATTAAAGTGATGACTTTGTAATGTGTGTGTGTGTGTATACTTTTAAATTATTGAAGTGATGACTTTGTAATGTGTGTGTGTGTGTGTGTTTGTGTACTTTTAAACCATTAAAGTGATGACTTTGTAATGTGTATGTATACTTTTAATCTATTAAAGTGATGACTTTGTAATGTGTGTGTGTGTGTGTATACTTTTAAATTATTGAAGTGATGACTTTGTAATGTGTGTGTGTGTGTGTGTTTGTGTACTTTTAAACCATTAAAGTGATGACTTTGTAATGTGTGTGTATACTTTTAAACAATTAAAGTGATGACTTTGTAATGTGTGTGTGTATACTTTTAAACTGTTAAAGTGATGACTTTGTAATGTGTGTATACTTTTAAACTATTAAAGTGATGACTTTGTAATGTGTGTGTATACTTTTAAACTATTAAATTGACGACTTTGTAATGTGTGTGTGTGTGTATACTTTTAAACTATTAAAGTGATGACTTTGTAATGTGTGTGTGTATACTTTTAAACTATTAAAGTGATGACTTTGTAATGTGTGTGTGTATACTTTCAAACTATTAATGTGATAACTTTGTAATGTGTGTGTGTATATATACTTTTAAACTATTAAAGTGATGACTTTGTAATGTGTGTGTATACTGTTAGTCTATTAAAGTGATGACTTTGTAATGTGTGTGTGTGTATGTGTATACTTTTAAACCATTAAAGTGATGACTTTGTAATGTGTGTGTATACTTTTAAACTATTAAAGTGATGACTTTGTAATGTGTGTGTGTGTGTGTATTATACTTTTAAACCATTAAAGTGATGACTTTGTAATGTGTGTGTATGTATACTTTTAAACTATTAAAGTGATGACTTTGTAATACATATAAACTTTTTGTTTGTATGTTTATGTACGTGTATGCATGGTTTTGAAAAGGGAAGAGTGGTGACATCGTACAACAAGATTGCAAATAATGGTGTGGGTTGGTATATATACTTTTAAACTGTTAAAGTGATGACATTCTAATACATCAACATTTCAATATGTGTGTGTTTTTTTATGCATGGTTTTGGAATGTAAGATTGGTGATTTTGTACAAGAAGATTGCAAATGATGGTGTGTGTGAGTGTGTGAGTATATATGATTGCACATGTTTACAGTCATAATCATGTGCAATTCAACCTTTGATCAATCAAGCAAAGTTTATGTATGACAATGTCACATAAAGGCTTTATGTTTGTGTGTTTATGTATGCATGGTTTTGAAATGTAAGAGTGGTGATATTGTACAAGAAGATTGCAAATAATGGAATGTATGTGTGTGTATACTTTTAAACTGTTAATGTGTTGACATTCTAATACATAGAAACTTTTAAAGGGATTGTATAGTTTTGGTCGTTCTAATACATATAAACTTTCAAAGGGATTGTATAGTTTTGGTCGAGACCTTATTTCAGGTTTCTAATTTTTCTTTTTTTTTGTTCTTTGTGAGATAATGAGAAACCTCTTAAAATATTAACGTATATTAAAATATGAAAAAGCATGTAATTCCATGAGGAATTCAACGTTTGTTTTTTTTTGATGAAAATTGGTTTTGAAATGGCCGAGATATTTAATACAGAGCACTTCTAATAAAGTGTGTGACACATGTTTTTACAATCACTTTGTTTTACTTTGTTTTTTTTTATCAAATGAATTGTAGATTCCTCTCAGAATTGTATGTTCCGTACTATTTCATAAGTGGTTTCTTGGTATCTCGCAAAAAGTTTTTAAAAGTCACCATATTTGGTTAGAATTGGGTTAAGGGTGTGGGAGTGGCAATTGAAAATGTGGTAGGGGACAAAATGTGCCCCTCTCCCCTCCCGGGCTTTATAGAGTTCAGCAAATGAAGACATAAACGGGTCCAACGAGTGTGTAATCATTTGTGACATAGCGCGATTGGCACATTCCAACTGAGGACACACAAACCTTACGCGATTGACACATTCCAACTGAGGACACACAAACCTTACGCGATTGGCACATTCCAACTGAGCACACACAAACCTTACGCGATTGACACATTCCAACTGAGGACACACAAACCTTACGCGATTGGCTCATTCCAACTGAGGACACACAAACCTTACGCGATTGACACATTCCAACTGAGGACACACAAACTTTACGCGATTGACACATTCCAACTGAGGACACACAAACCTTACGCGATTTACACATTCCAACTGAGGACACACAAACCTTACGCGATTGGCTCATTCCAACTGAGGACACACAAACCTTACGCGATTGACACATTCCAACTGAGGACACACAAACTTTACGCGATTGACACATTCCAACTGAGGACACACAAACCTTACGCGATTGACACATTCCAACTGAGCACACACATGCCTTACGCACCTTACGCACCAAAATAACGGTCAGTCACCGTTTGTATAGTATATGGGCATGTTCAATGAAATAAGGAAAATCAAGCCTTTTTTAATTAAAACTTATCTCTTTTTTTAATTGGTTGTCAAAAATATCTCATTTCGGATATGTTTTATGGATTAAAACATAATCTGATTCAGTCACCACTTGAATAGTTTTTATGCACTGTCACCACTTGTAATGCGTGCACACGTATGTGTGTGTGTGTGTGTGTGTGTGTGTGTATTATAACCTTTGAATATTCAGTAGCAGTTCCATTTGGCAGGAAGAGTTGAAGTCAATAATCTACATAAATGTAGTCAAAGGTCAAGATAAGGGATCGTTATAGCTTATGATTTTGTGAGAAATACCAACGAATTATACTAATATCCAACCAATACTTCAGCTTAGAATGTCCAGTCAGTGGTAATACGATGTGGTTGAAAGGGTAGCCTTAGACAATAATCAATTTGCACTATCCAGGCTAATGTCTAACTTCACTATGCTGTACAGTGGACTCCCGTTATAGCGCAGTCCTCGGAACCGGCAGTTTTCTTTCGTTGTATTAAAATTTTGTTGTAACCCAACAAATAAACAATAAAAATGCATAAAGCGGATAATGTTGCGGCCTGAATTTTTACTTCGTTGTAACTAGAATTTGGTTATAATTGTGTTCGTTTTAACGGGAGTGCACTGTAGTCGAAATGCCATTTCTAACCATAACATCAGGTAGCAATATTCTATAGTGATCAGTTAATCTGCTTGAAGAATGATAAAAATGTATTGACAATCGCTTTCGGGTCAAAAATAAGGTCAAACTACAGGTTATCAAACTTAAGGATAAAATCTGATTCCCATCATAACATTTTTTAAGGAAAGTTATATAAGATATATGTTGAGATATACATAAATATATATATATATATATATTGAGTAGGTCGTGTTGGCAAAATAATAAGATAAACAAAACTGGAACAAAGTTCATGCTGCATTCAGAGATAAACCGTTGGTGAATACAGCATGGACTTTGTTCCAGTTTTGTTTCTTCTCAGTCTTATCTTATCGTATATATATATATATATATATATATATAGTATAAACATTGTATATACAGTATATATGTGTATATATATATATATACAGTATATATATATATATATATATATATATATATATATATATATGTATTGACCGATTCGGTTTCGTTGAGGGCAGCAGACATTTCATGGCACTGGGCGCAGCCATAGTGGGTGTCTGAGCCGACCCCCCCCCCCCCCCCCCACCCGCTCTCCCCCCACCCCGGGCAACATGTTTATCACGCACTTGTAACAAAGGTTAACGCACTAAGCAAGCATTCGCGCACTCAGTACGAGACGCCCATTGGCTAAAGCAGTTTTTCATTCTGCGCGCGTGCTAATGTAGGGAGAGGGGTGGGGAATGGGAAGGGGGGGGGGGGTCGGCTAAGACACCCACTATGGCTGCGCCCATGCCAAAAATACACATAGCGCGTCACAGAATCGGTCAATATATATATATATATATATATATTTGTGTTTGTGTGTGTGTGTGTGTGTGTTTAATGAACAAATATACATCAAGGAAAATTTCTGTTTCGCAGAGAGAATTCAGGTCGCTCTTGGAGTCAGTGGTCTACTAGATCAATGAACTTCATTAAAATGTAAATGTTTGGCCGCGTACCGATGACAAAAGAATTAATTTTATGTTCATGCTGAAGAAAGGTAGACTTCTTAGGCCATGGAATCCTCACCTCATCGTATATGCGTGTAGTGGTTCTTCTGCTACGAAAGATTTGTAATATGTTATAGACACATACACATAGAACTACGTGTAGGCATGAAGAGCTTGTTTCCAAAAAGAGCTGAATCCATCATTTTTCAATGGATTTAGCGCCTTTTAGATGGGAAGCAAGCTCTTCATCTTGATATATATATATATATATATATATATATATATATATATATGTAATATCAATATATATATTATATATATGATATCATATATATATATGTATATATATATATATATATATATATAGAATGTGTGTGTGTGTGTTTGTGTGCGTCTTGGAATTTTCGATGTGTTGGACTTTGAATGTTATTATAAGAGGAAGAAGGAGTCTCGAGTACGCCGTTTTTAGTTCCAACAATGTTTTTATTAACAAAATTTTCGGCCCACCTCGGGCCTTCATCATTGTATACACTGACGAAGGGCCGAGGTGGGCCGAAAATTTTGCTAATGAAAACCTTGTTAGAATTTATTTTTTTTTTTAAAAGCGTACTCGAGACTCCTTCTTATTATTATTATGGATTCAGCCGTATTGGGGCATATGCTCGCAATTGTTTTATTATGTAGACACAGGACGACCGTAAGGATAATACTAGTATTTGTCTTTAACGTTTTCAAGTTTATCGTATCCCATTTAATCTACACATTATCTCCATAAGGCTGGATACAGAATTATATTGTTTTATTGTACACATATACAGACCTGCGTAGGCGTCAATGATGGGATCCAAAGATTTTCAGCTTAGAAAAGAAAAAAAATTATACTGGTGTAACCGCAATGCACCCAATGAACCCGACGCCAAATGCCTATCAACTATAAAGACGTGAAATTCACAACATAAACTAATCTTCATCGTCATCATGCGCCGGAGCGATATTAAAATCACTAAACACAAACAGAATAAACACTGCATGTGCCGCGGATATTTGTGAGTATCTGTTGGTACGTGCGTATGTGTGTCTGTGCTTTTTTAGTCTTCCCGCGCGGTTCACCTCATAGTTAAGACTTTGCACACAATGAAAACGAAAGTGGCTAACAACGGGTGACAGATGTCATGATAATGATAGATTTTCATATTTTTCCTGAATACATGTATGTTTTGTTTTATTCCCCTCTCTCTCTCTTTGATTAAACGTCTACAAAAATGACAGAAATATTCTGCTCCCGATCGTTGAATTTAAATTTTGAAAATCTCAAAACTCCTTCGGGCGAGACATGGGATAATCTACTCGAACCGTACTCCCCCCCCCCCCCCCATTCTGAAAACGAATTGACGCCAAGGATTGTGGCTAATGAAATGTAGATGGCAGAGAGAAGGGGGGGGGGAGGGATGGATGGATGCACGACGAATAATGACTGGAGTAGTTGTACCATTTTTTCAGCTCTTGATTTGATAACGAATAAAGAAAGAAATTACAGGTGATGGAATGATTGAACGTCACTATTCTCTGATGGTTCTGTCTGTGGTTCTTCTCTGAAATTATAAAGCCAACCTTAACTCTGGTGTGAAATTGCACTGTAGGCATTAGGCCTACGTTTAAAAGCTTTAAATTTCAGAACGCGCTTTTCTGTGACCATGACACACTTTACCGAAAATGCATATACGAAGGTACACACACACACACACACACACACACACACACACACACACACACACACACACGCTTACAAGAGCACACGCATGCAAAGTGACAGGAAGTAATTTCCTTTTGCGGCAATGTACGTCAAGAGGTTCACAAAGCCGTCGTAAATTTATTGCTTCTGATGGAAGTGGGAATTTTGTATAAAGTTTATTGACCATCATTTTGCCAAAAGCTTAGCAGCATAGACCCACTGGCTTCATTAATTTTTCTCTGCTGGACTGATGTTGGTAGCATTTACAAGGTATCCATTTTCAAGCAGAGCAGCTACTTTTATCAGAAGATATGACAGGAATTCTGCATAAAATAATTGTGACTCTAATCTTATGTGGTGAGTTATCTTTTTAAATGACCAATATTTGTGTATTTCTTTGATGTTGATATATATCTTTATCTCTCATGTCTTTACATAGGGCCTCTAGGCCATACGTGGTTGATGTATCTAATGTCTAGCGGTTCATATTCATAATTAGCTATAATTATCTATCGTAATTTATCTATTATCCATGTAATTTGATTTTTACGCTTCTGTCCATACCCAATACGTTCTGAAGTTGGAATAATTATTTGTTATTAAAGCTGCCTGAAAAAACAAAGAAAATAAAAAGATAATTTATTTATCTGTCTATGTTATTTTATCATTAAATTCAAAGATATTCCTTGTTATGATACAGGTATGGTGTCAATGGGAAGCTTTTATTTTGCTGATGATGGACTAACTTAGCAACCAACTATACATGAATACACTCTGGACGATATTCAGTTACCTATTAAGAATTGAGTGATCCGTGTTTCCAATTTCATTGCTTTTCAATTAATCACTTTTTCCATTGTTATGTTTACCTTTTCTTTTCAAATTTTGAAAGTATACGCACTGTCGTTAGTGATCATTCTACGTGATTGCTTCATATAACATTTATATTTTATTTATACTTCATGATCGTCGCATGTGCATGTATATCTTTATAATGTTATCTGTAATTATTCCTTTGCACAGTCGAATGTACATACCCCTGATATAATTCCTGATTTAATCTGTTATGTTTTGTTGGGGGAAAAATGAAAATAAATGAATCCATGAATCAATAAATAAGTACATGAATGCTGATGTATTTCTTATAAGATGATAAAACAATAAATTATGTAATTTATGCTTTTGTATTTTGTTGCAACTTTCGTTGAGCTGAAGTAAAAATTACAATTGATTTGAAATGTTTAGATATGGCGCTTAGCCTATTTTGCAATCAATTTCTTCATATACAGAAATGATTTTGTACGTATAACTAATCATCAAACTTTAATAATTTTGTGGCTATACAACTAATGCAGCACCGTTTTGACTCAAATTGCTTACCCAATTGATATGTCACATACACGCACGCAGATAAAATTAGATATGAATATTATATATGTATATATATATATATATATATATATATATATATATCAAGAGTAAAAACAGTCGTATAAAAACACTGCAGGAGAAAACATTTTTCTTTCTCCTGCCGTGTTTTTATGCGACTGTTTTTACTCTTGATATCTATTTATTACACACCGACGCAGAACTTTTATATTTTGATATAGGCCTAATATTTGTCATCGAAGTGTGTAAGTCTTTTATAATGACATATAGATTAAGTATAAATATCCTTGACAGTTTGTATCATTATTATACAGCAGTTAACTGTATTTCATTTCCATGTATGCAGTTATATGCTGTCCAATGATTTCAATATAACAGGAGGGATACGAAAATAGGTGTATGCCTGGAACTGATCCTTGGAGATCAACAAAATCTAAAGGCAACGACTGTGAGAGTTTTTCTTTTTTAATTGGTACCACGAGATGCCTGTTTTGATAATCAAATATATGCAGGTATTATCAGAGGAAAAAAAAACAGAATGCGAAAACCCATTTTCTTTTGTAGTTATATTCTATTTAAATTGTCCTTATTGTGGAGTCTGATAAATGGTTCGGTTTGATCGAGATGAAAGTGTTTCATTGTTAACAGGAGTGGTGATATTTCTCATCACACATGTGAATGCAAATTGCCACTTATTTGGTCTGGGTCCCCCCCCCCCTCCTCCTCCCCCCCCCCCCTCCTCCCCCCCCCCCCCCCCCCTCCTCCCCATGGAAAACGGAATGGATGCCGCCTTTGGGCCCAATATAATGATTAATTAAATTGCAATTGATAGTTCGATGCATCAGCGCTCACCTGGAGACAATGAAAGTTGTTGGAGGCTATGAAAGGAAGAGACGAGCCAATCTCTCCCAGGGTCCATGATAATAATATTATAATGGGAAGATGATAGAAGGACTCTTAATAGATTGGGATAACACATGGCAGGCAAAAAGTGAAATTATTATGAAAAAAATGCATTGGAAATCTTATGTTAGTATTTGCAGTGCAATTTTGATAATTTCCAGTAAGAATTTTAAAGTGGACTAATAACTCGTGTTTTCGCTGGCGATAATATAGTTTTAATAACATTTGAGGAGAACATTTTGCTCACTTGCTGGTAAATATCCAGATAAAAGTCGACTTGACGTTGGAAGGTTTGGAATTCTGCAATCTCACATCTTGTCACAAAACATTAATATTGATGGGATGGTTGCTTTGTAGTATTGGAAGAAAAAATTAATTCCCATCGCAAATTGTGTATATTATTATGCATTATTTTACAAACAAATTTGACTGATTTACCCTATTTTCTTTAGTGTAAGACCATGTAGGCCTACAGAGGAAGAAATGTGGTAGTAAATAATGTGCTGATGAATTACTTTATAGGGTTAAGAGCTTAAGCAATATCTTAACAGATACACGAAATAGAAAATTGAATAATTAAAGAGTGGAATTTGCAAACAACGTTGTGATTGATGTTTTATGTCATTTGTATTGTGTGTGTGCTTTATTTTGGGCATATATTGTTTGTCATAGCTATTCCTCGTGTACTTTAGTCACCAGTACAACTATTTTGTAGTCCCATTATACACATAACTACATTTTAATTGTCGTTGAATTAATCATGACAATATATGTCCATTACCCTTTGCTCTTTTCTTTTTCTTTTTCTTTTTGTTAAGAAGTGGCCAGGGCCCTCCACCTGGATGAAAATAACCAGGAAATCTGCTCAGCAATGGAAATGATTTGCAGCTCAGTGACATTGGTCAACGGACAAACGGTTTCCATGGTACCCAAACTGATGACCGAAGACGAAATAAGACGAGCGGGAAGCCATTCCATGCTGAAAGGGAAAACAAGATTTACTTGTAGACCTCCCGGTATGTATACACCAATGACTGGATTGTCTAATAGCCGATACATCTCGCTAGAGCAATTCATTATTTTGTTGATCGTCATTATCTGTAATACTATAAGCAACAAAACTTCGTGTATGGATTTCTAAAACAAATGTTTTGTGATGTTTGTCATATGTTGTCATACTCTTGTTCTTATCATATACATACCCAAAAACATGCACGCACAGAAACACACACAACATTGTCCGCGGAATTTCACATGCCTCAATATCATGCACGATTTTTATTTTTTATTTTTTGGTAAAAGGATGTTAGTTTCCAAATTTCCCATCAGTATGAAATGGAATTTTGAAATCTATTAAAGGCACAGCCGGTACCTTCTGTTGATGGTAATGATGCAGATCATATATTCAATGATAACAATGACCACATTACTAATAATACAATGTATAAAAACCGGACAGTGTCAATTTAGGAATTACCCAAACGATTTAGCTTCGTGTGTTGTCATGGCAACCTAATCAAAGTGCGATTTAGTTGATGCATGATGGATGTTATAAAGGGCTGTGGAGCGTGTAATTGCATGCTATAATAATTATCTAAACCCACAAACATAATACACAAATGTGTGTGCGTGCGTGTTGTGTGTGTGCGTTTGTGTGTTTTATCGGAGTACTTGACTATTCCGCTTTGGAATGGTGTAACTGATGATCAATTGTAATGGCTGAGCGATCATGAAATGCGCAGAGTCCCTGATGTATGCTGTGAGTTCAAAATTGTTAAAATGTGGCAAGAATAGACTAATTCGAACTAAAATCCAATTAATGATGGATATACTTTGAATGGTACTGATATGATGTTGAATGATGCCCATACTCCTTCATAAGATGTAGAATATGCCTTTGTATTGTTAAGCCTGGTCATTTTACATGTTGTGATGTGTTTATGTTTTCTTGTAAAAAAAAAGAAGTACAGCACAACATTAAAGAGTTTTTAAATTTGAAATGCGTATTCATCTGTGGACTCGAAATTCACTTTGTAGTGTATATTGCTGACGGGATTTTAATTAGTCCTGGTTAAACAAGCAAACGCTCAATTCAGCACGAAAGCAGTGAAGTAATATTCCTCTCCCTCGCCCCTTTCCGGTTTTTTTCTCCTCGTTAATAGAAGCGATTACACCTTTATAGGTCATTTTATCTATAACCTACAGTGCCAAAATAAAGAATTCTACGTATAATAATGTCATGAAACTATAAATAAAAATGACGTTTATGCAAATGTATTGGATATACTCTAAATGTAGCGTGTAGGTGATGGGTGTGGATGTAAATTCTGTGACACTATAGTGGAAAGTATTTCAATTTTCATGGCAAAACTCCAAAATGATTATCACATAAAGGGCAAATTGGACCAACTGGTCCGTTTTGCCCGAATGGAAGTAACATTGCTTCTGACAAGGACTCAGTCTTGTATACATCTTTCTGCAAAAAAAAAAAAAATTGTTTCAAAGCTATCGATTTAAATTGATGATGGCATTGTCCTTACTTTTATTCCGAGTTTCGTCTGCATTTCTTTATATTCATGTTTTTTTTTCGTTTCGGTCTGCACTCCACCCCACCCCCCCCCCCCAAAAAAAAAAACTTTTATCGCCATTTGCTGTTGTCATCTCTTTAACCAAACTACGTTGTAATCACCTCCACATAGATCAATGAAGTTCAAAAAAAAATACTCAACTACGTGCCTTGAACACAACTTCAACAACTAATCGTTCTCAATCATGGAATCAGTAAAAAAACTAAACAAAACAAAACAAAACAAAAACATTTACAATGATGAGTGTTGATAGACCACTGTGGCCTGTTTTGTCCGAGACCTGGGGGTAAAGAGGACCTCCATTACAAAAGAAATAAGTGATCACCAATTGAATTGAGAAGGGTGTTTCTTGCATCAACTAAATCTCATCTTTTCTTACCAAAAGATATTTGAAAAAAAAAATAACAACTCAGGACATCTTTCTATTTAAAGAGAAATGATGATACAAATTTAGACTGTCCGTTTTAACCCACTTCGCAGTGTGATTGCGTAATCCTTTATCTATTTCCCAGTCCTTAATACGCATTCAAAGTTTAAACAGACTAAATTTCAAGTCCGTAATAAAGACAGCGAGGCATCAAATTTTGTCTTTGTGTGAAGAAGATTCTGTTCTTGATGCACGTAATCATCTCACATAGAGATTTGTTCCCCTTTTCAGATTGTGCTTCTTCACCATGTGACAATGGAGGAAACTGTACGGAGACATACACAGGGTACAAGTGTTCCTGTGGCGAAGAATTCTTCGGCAAAAACTGTTGTAAGAAATAGATCATTACACCTTCTTTTTTTTAAAATTGCGATCACGTATGTAAGCGATTCGTTTTGGGTGTATCTTATGAGTTATGACATCTAAAACAAACACGCATCGTCATGTCTGCTCTCAGGCATTGCAACATACACTCATGCAGTACACAGGACCCAAGGTATGACGTTAAAATAAGTGTTTTTATATGAATTTATAGTACATGAGTAAGGTCTTTTTATCAGGCACAATTAAACATGTAAAGTTCATTCAGTTCTAGTATTTTGTTGGATACTCAGTGAAATATTAGTCACTGTGCAAAGATTTCGAAAACAACCACAAAAACAACAGTAGCAGCAGCATTTTACCAAACATCAAACGAATTTTAACGATGTTGCAGTACAGTCATGTATTTCAGTAGACGTTTTTCGTTTTAATTTGCAAAGCTTGCAACGTAATCCACACACCAGACAGCGGTAACCAAAAAGTCTACAACCTTCATGGACTGGACGTCAGAACAGATATGACGTCACTGGATTTTGAACTCAGCACGGATAAGGCAGCTCGCATCGCCTTCACAATGGAGCCTTCCACGACGAATATCCCATATGAAATCGGTGAGGCTCTTCCTTGTCGAAAGCAATAGGGAGCTTTAGATTTTTATCAGACGCGCGGACGTTCAAAGGGAAAAAAACATGGTCTGAGCGTGCGCAGAAGCGCACGTCAAGTTGACGCTCAGACCATGTTTTTTCCCTTTGAACGTCCGCACGTCTAAAATCTAAAGCTCCTTATTATGCTTTCAATATTCTGGTGATTGTTCTTTTACAAGTAATATAATGTCATTCGTTAACACATTGTTTTATATGCACGTACACTTATAAAGTATGTTCATTACACATATGCCTTCTTTGTCGAAAGCAAAATGCTTAGATTAGTCTAGTCATTGAATACCTAAATATAGGAACGACCCAAGTCCAAATTTGGCTATCGCCTTTGGAAACCATTTACGAAGTGATGTGTCATGCAAATACAGATAATTATTCAAATGACTCTTTTATATTAGATTTGTATAAATAACATCCCAATTAATGAAAACACTAAAAGCAGTAGGAAGTTATGTATTCATTTTTATTTTTCCTTAATTTTTTTCTAATAGACTTGGGTCGTTCTTATATTCAGGTATTCAGTTGTTCTTATGGTAATGTCAGTGATTACTTAACACTTTTAACGATTTTCCTGATATGCATGAATACATGTTTGTATGTACCACTTTATCTATACATGTATACAGCGAATGAGTTAAAATGATGGGGAAAAAAATCAACCCTCGATTATCCAAAATCGGAAAGATAAAAAAGATGTCATTGCAATAACAGGATGACAGTATTTTCGTTTGTCGTTTATGTGATGCATGAATCTTTCACTTTAGGTATAAAAACTGTCAGGTGAGCAACATTCTTTTTTCCAAAGCTAATCAAAATTATGTCCGTCTATTGGAGTTTCAAGTTTGTTTAGTTTGATAGACAATTGCCCCCTTTTTTCATAGGACCGGGACAAAAGATTTTCACCTAATTTGATCAGTACATGAGAAAATCACACAACGATACATTTTAGTTGTTTTCAGTAGTGCTAATGTTTGCTAATAATTCTCCCGAATCCCGTTAGCCTTGTGAGAAAAATGGTATTATCGTGCAATCTGTCACCACCCTATTACATTCTTACTGAATTTTTTCAGATATTCTGTCACTCTTACAAATTGATGTAAAAACCACTTCTCGCACGCAATCCTTTTTCTATTATCAATACCTAACATTCATGAAATGTACGTTTTCTTGTCAGTATGTGGATGATACAGATAATATCGTATAATTTGTACTAGCTGTAATGTGAACACGTAATGATGACAATAAGTTTACTTATCTTTATAGAGGATATAGAAGAAAATCCCACTAGGTTTACTGAAACACCATGGTGTATAACATGAAAGATAATGATACGAAATGTTTCATCCCTTTACTGTTGCCAACTACGTATGACCTTTGATACATTTCTGAAATGTTTGCATTTATCGATGATAGTAAACAATGTTTTCACTAAAATCCATTTCAAAAATATCTATTTTCGAACAGTTATTGGTGGAAATGGAAACACAGTTACAAAGATTTACCGTCTAGACGTCCTCATGTTGAAGAAGACCATGTCCAGCGACAACGTGCTGTCTGGGCCTCCAGTGTACGATCGCTTCTGGCTGAACTTTGCCTCGGGAAACTTTTCACTCGGTCGCTATGGCAACGCGGAACCATTCTTTAATTGGTCGGATCCAGACCCGTTAGAGTTCACATCCATCGGGATTATGACATGGAGTGGATCGACTGGTCGATGGAAGTTTCACTCGTTCTGCTAATGTACCACTTTTGTACAATGCGATATACAATTTGATTGATTTTTTTTCTTTTTTTTTTTTTTAGCCAGAACGGTACAAAAGAAAATCTTTTAAAGATAAGCGAGCCTCGGTTTTCGTTCTATTGTTCGGCTGTTACAACCTGCTGTAGAATCATTGCAAATTAATTGAAATATTTAATAAGACCTTGGTCTATCTCTCAAAGAGCATTAAAACCGTAAGTTGTCGTGTAATTGTCAATGCGATCCTTTCCATGTAGTTAGATTCGCATCATTTTGTCGCCAGGGAGGGGAGAATAATGGTCATGGTTTTACATAAACTCAAAAGTGCTAATGGCATGCGGAATCCTTGTTTTCATCAGGGTCATCCCACTAGACCGATACCCACGAGTCATACAGCCCACGAGTTCGACATTGAAAACAGGTCCATGAGTCATACAGCTCACGAGTCATACAGCCCACGAGTTCGACAATAGGCAAATAAAGCCTATGAGTTCGACATTAGGTAAAAGCAGCCCACGAGTTCGACAAAAGGCAAATAAAGCGCATGAGTTCGACATTAGGTAAAAACAGCCCACGAGTTCGACAGATATAACACGGCGCGTAATGTGTCTTTCTCGTGGGTCTTGTTGGCTTAGTGTCAAACTCATGGGCTGTATGACTTGTGAGCTGTATAACTCATGGGCTGTAAGATTTGTGAGCTGTATGACTCGTGTGCTGTATGAATCGTGGGTGTCGGTCTCGTTACGTGCACCCTTTTCATCATTCACACTACAGAGATCAAGGTATCTTTACAATTCCGACCGATTTCATAAAGCCATAGAGCACATGTAACAATGTATAACTCCCAATTCAGCACGCAAATTTACTGAATTGTGTGTCGGTAGAAACAAGTGTGCATGTAACATAAAATATGTCATGGTAATTATGCCCTGACTCGGTTCAGGTTGAGTGCTGTGTCATCTTTTGCTTTTCTGTTGTTTCTTTCCTCTTAGAGATTCCGTCACATAATATACCTCAGAGGCATTCTTTACTTTATTCGAGTTTTGCAAACTTTAGGCAACAGTCATTGTAATGAAAGAAGGAATTTAAGAACATAATATGCATGAACTATGCTGCGTTCCAGTAGTCATTTTTCATAAACCCTGTTGTTATTGGACATTGTATTTGTATATTTCTATATATCTGCATGTTTATATTTGCTTTGATACTAAAGGTGATCGTTCCCATTTTGTATCTCAAATAATGTTCGCCTCTTGCTTTTTCAGGTCAGACCATATTGATTCATTGCCGTGTATAATAATGAGCAAATGAACTTTGTCATTAATGGTCATCGTATCTGACAAGATTTAAGGAGACAGAATTTGTGTGATTTATTTTGCATGCTGTAATAATTACAATTAAAAACTAGAAGTGCCATGGCGACTGGTATACATCTGACATAATGCATGGTTCTCCTAGTAGATCTATTGTACTTCTAGATAATGTCTGATGAAAGTTTCACATTATTGGCAAAATATTAAAATATCATGTTTGTCACAAATATGTTGAATGTTCACTTTCCTTGAAGTAAAGGTTCATTTGGATTGATAGCTATGATTGTCTAAGAGAGCGGGTCTTTTGGGGGGATTTGAGGATTCTTACTTGACTTTCCACCCTTTTATAAGTTTTTTTTTTTTTTTTTTGCAATGATTCATTTTCAAGGTATGGAGAGAAAGTGTAAATTCAGTTTTAAATAGTCAAATTTTAGTATTTGAACCTGACCTCTGACCCTTAACCTTTGACCCTTTGACCCTGAAATTCCCAAGAGAATCACGGTCAGGCAGGACATGCACACATATCTAAGTATCTAAATTTCATGATGATACCTTGAGCAACATCCGAGATATGGAGGAAGAAGTGAAATTCAGTATTTTCTCTTAACCTTTGACCTTTTGACTTTTTTGTTTGAAAAAAAATTCCCAGAAAATCTCTGCTGCGCGCAATGCAAGAACAGTATACACAAAGTTTCAATGAAAAATCATGCAGGCATTGCATAAATATAAGGGGAAAGTGATACTTTGAAAAGTTTACTTTGACCCACTTACCTCAAAAGTCCGTAGATAATCACTGCAAGTCAGTACATGCATGCATGTACCATACTTTAAGTTCCGAGATATCTGATTAACTTTCAATTCATCCAGAATTGCATGGTCTTTTTCATTTTATAAAGTGGTTTCTAGGTATCTAAAAAAAATGAAAGTTGAATCCTCTTCTCAACCACTCACTCCTTTGAAAGAAGCTTGCCATTGCATTATTTAGTAACGTTTATAAAATTACGCTTCACATTATGAAACACATTGTGAAATGATGGCTTTATTCAAATGATTTATTCCACATTGCACAAACACTGAAATGAAGGATTTGATTTTCATGTTCACTCACATATTGCCATTGGTAAGCCTGAAGGATCACAACACGTAGACATAGCAATCATAGCAAATACTTTGTTTGTGTGTGTGTGTGTGTGTGTGTGTGTGTGTGTGTGCGTGTGTTATGTCAGAGACAGTAGAAGAGATTTCTTTTTCTATGTAATTACGTTATTTTCGATTATTGTTCAAATACCGTTGATTCATTTTGACATGTTATATTCATGGCAGGATATTAAAATAGTACACATTTTAAAGAAGGAGGATTAATTCAATCTTCTTTAATATCAACTGTTATATTTGCAAAGGCAAAATGTTTTTCATGAAGAAATTGAATGGGACAAATATTCATTTAGTGGACCAAATTTTAGATTGATATTATAAAGAGCAGCCACGCATCATCATAATTTAGGATAAGATGGTTAAAATATAGTTACAATTTGGGAAATAGATGATGTAGTTCTAAATGCGGGAAATATGAGGGAAATGCATATGAGTTTACTTGGTTGATATTGCAAAGGGAATTATAGTATTCAATTGAAAATCTTTGAAAATTTGATTTTGCAATAAGATACCACACTCAAAATAGCTGTATCAACTTGTTATAACAAATCTCTGCAACCATACACTTTACGAATTAAAGATGGTTACAATGATTTTACATTGTCAAGAAAGAAGGTGAAATTTATATACTATATATATCAGGCACCGAGAAGTACGGCGCTCTTGACAAAAGTCAGGCAATTTCTTCATAAAGTATTACATGGAGTTAAATGAAAGAAAGATATTATTCAGAGGGGTGAAGGCTCAGGTTTGAGTTTCTTCAGTTTGTCTCCCTCTAACAAATTTTCATTTGTAGAGAGAGACAAACTGAAGAAACTCAAAACCTGATTACATGGAGTTATTTATACAAATGAAAATCTTTCAAGTTAAGTAACGTTTACGTTGTCTTGACAATAATCGGTGTTCTTTTTGTAAGCAAATCATAGAACATAATGTAACATAAACAGAATGTATCCATTCATTCTGTATGTTAAAGGGGTCGTATAGTTTTGGTTGAGACCTATTTCCAGGTTTCTAACATTTTTTGGTGAGATAATGAGAAACCTCTCATGAAATATGAAAGAACATGTAATTCTATGAGGAATTCAACGTTTATTTGATGAAAATTGGTTTTGAAATTCCTGAGATATCCAAAAAAGAGCGATTCTAACAAAGTATGGGACCCTCACTTTATTACGATCACTTTGTTTTACTTTGTTCTTGGATGTTTCAGTCATTCCAAACCCGATTTTCATCAAATAAACTTTGAATTCCTCTTAAAATGGTGTGCTCTGTACTATAACAAGTGTTTTCTTGGTATCTCACAAAAAGTTTGAAGTCCAATTCTCACCTCCAACAATACTATACCATCCCTTTAACGTGTGAGTTGACAGATATTGTAGAAAGATATCCATATAGGGTTTGAATTCAGTGTGATAACACATGTCACAAACATGTTACATTCCTGGAGGTGGTAGTGCAACGGTAGTATAGTGGCTGAAATATTAGATCCCAAATCCATATCAAAAGAAATGGTTGCAGGTCACAACACAGAGCTCCGCACATTACAAAATATAATGGAATAAGATGAGTTTTAAGAGGAATTGCTGCATTCAGTATTACACCATGAAAAATTTAGAATCAGCTCGTACATAGCAAAAACGTCGTTATGGCCAATCTCGTTATTGGAGTAGCGTTACAGTAATTAATAGCAGTAAAAATATGTCATTTGCGTGTTTTATAATAACGCACCTTCGGAATAACGAACATCATCCAATAAGACAAGATAAGAAACTGCAATGAAATATCAGATGAGACCAAATAATTTGAGTTATTTTAGGAAATTTTAGTTTGTAATTAATCTAACTGATATAAGGCTTCGCACATCCACCAAATTGTTATGAAAATTAATCGGCAGACGGCAATGAAAATAATCTTAAAGAAGGGATAAGTATACCGGTGTAGGTGTTTGGTCATAAAAATGCTATTAAACTTTGTGTTCAGTTGTGCGGAAGAATACGCATTGCTGCTTTATATTGATATTACATGCAGGTATACTAGACAAAAAAAAAAAATGAATATCCTTCAATGCCATAATGCCGTAGTCATTAATGTTATTGGTATAATTGTTCACACTTTGAATATAAAGGTAGGTACCTTGATTGCATGGGCACCCACCAGGAAACAGCTAACTGGGCTAGAAAGTCATGAATAGAAACGGGGTCGATCTGAAGCTGGATGATAGGAAGGGCAATGTGCTGTGACGAGAAGGAAGACCCCCCCCCCCCCACTTATATAAGTTGGTATTTGCAGGAGTGACGACATGATAACCAAGGTCATAGGCGTCCATCGGGGAAGGGGGTGGCAAACCTATATTTGCCCCGTCCCATACCAAATCAGGGATGGTTATGAAAACAAAAGTGATCCAGGTTAACGGCAGAAACACTATGGTAACAGGGTAAGCTCATGAATAGATAAATAATTATCATTTCATTTCAATTCCAAAATTAGAATTTTTATTAAAAAGATCTACCCCTACCCCCTCCCTCTCAGGTACTCCCCCCCCCCCCCCCTTCCCCTCTTGGTCCATCCAGTAGACTAAAGTATACATGTTCAGTTCAAGAAATCGCAGAATATTCCACAAAAGTGCACATCAATTCAATTTAGACACACACACACACACACACACACACACACAGATACGAAAGCTCCCTCAAGTGTGTGTGTCTCTCTCTCTTACACAATTTTCCACTCGGTCAGTCTCCTTAGACTTTGTACACAATGAAGATCTGTGGCACCAAAGGTGACAGATATCGGGATTTACCCTATCACATTTTCCCTGAATTCCTTTTCTTCTTTTCCTGCTCTCTCTCTTTTTCATTGAACAATTTCCAAGAATGTCATATAATTTCAATTGTGGAAATCCAAAAATTCCTTCCGGTAAACGGGACGAATCCCCTTAAACCCTCACCCCCCCCCCCTTTCCCCCGGCTGTCCTCCCATGCACATACATGTATCTGCTAAGTTTTGACACTCCCCATCCCCCACCCCCACCCCCGTCATAAAATGGATCGACGCCCTTGATCAAGGCTGATGAAGTGAAGATGGCGGTGGGGTGAATGCACGATGAATAATCACTGTATGGTTGTACCATTTTTTTAAAAGTTTTACTGCCAAATAATTGCAGAATAGAAAGGTAATGTCGTGATTGCTCGTAACTATATTCGTTGATTATTCTTTTTGTCTGGTTCTTCTCTGTAATTAAGGCAGCCTAAACTTGCTGTGAACAGAGCGGTGGTGTAACATTGCATTACGTTTGTGCTTTACTATTTCAGAACCCGTTTGACTCTGTGACCATGACACACTTTATTGTCAATTTACATGATGTACATGCACATACAAAGGCGCACACACACATACACACGCACAAATAAACACACACATACCAAGTGCGAGACAATAATTTCCTTTTACGTCGATGTACCCCAAGAGTTTTACAAAACCGTCGTACATTTACCGCTTCTATAGAAAAGTCTGAATTTTCTATAACGTTTATTGACCATTATTCTGGCAAACGCGTCGCAGCTTAAAACCACTGACATAATTTCTCTGCTGGATCAAAGTTGGTAGTATTTACAAGGTATCCACTTTCAAGTCAGAGCAGCTACTTTTACCAGAAGATATGACAGCAATTCTATCCAAAACTATTGTGATGCTAATCTTGGTTGTATGCGGTAAGTTTTCTTTTTAAATGGCCAAGATATGTATATCTGTGTTATGAAATTGATTTTTATCTGTTGTATATCTTTACACATAATTTGCGTATCATGGCTGATGTACTTAAATGTTTAATTTTCTTGAACATATTAATAGCTATATTAATCATCTGTGTATCTATTACAATTCATGATTATCACTTAATGTTCACGTTTGTGTGCATACGCAGTGCACGTTAACTGCATCCTTTTTAACTTGAAAAAAAAAACTGCGATTAAAGCTGCCTGAAAACAAAGAAAATGATACGAAAATGTAATTTTGTATTCATAACTTCAAGAATAATCCTTGTTTTTATACAGGTTGGTGTGTTCTTCCTTGTGATAATGAACTAACTTGAAATATTTAATTACATTTATTAAAAACACAGTGATCCATATTTCCATTTTCTTTGCTTTTTAATGGACCAACTTTTCCATTGTTGTTATCTACTTTTTTTCTGCTTAAAATTACAAAGTATACGAATTACGGTAATTGATCTTTCTACTTTATCATGCTATTTTGTTCTATTATTATATACTTTATGATCCTCGCAAAATGTATTTCTTACAAATGATAAGAAGATAGTGTAATTTGTGCTTGCATTTTGTTCTAACCTTTGTTAAATGGAAGCAAAAATGACATCTGAATTGAAATGTGTAGATAAAGCGCTGGGCCTATTTTGCGATCTATCTAGTATAGATGTATGCCTGTATCATGCTACTAATAGATGTTTTCTTGGCCAAATTCCTGAAACTGTCGAGCATTTTCATGTTATGTGCATTTAAATTATAAGTGGTGAAGTGACCTTGGTTAAACGATTTCACGTTTAATGCTTTCAAATTCATTTCAGGCACACAAATTAATGGTCACTAGTTTAAATTCGGATGTAAGCATTCATTTTCATGTGTGGGCATGGAATTACAAGTTTGTGCATTCAAGTTAGTACGATGGGCTTGATAAGCCCTTAAGAGCACTTTAATTTTTATTCTTGAGTAAGCGATTTTCACAATGCACAATTCACAATTTTGTAATGCATTCAGGCCTGTGTAATTCATAAAAGCAAGAATGATTATGTGTAGCTAATCATTGAATGTGACTTTAATTTTTCATCTGAAATTTCATCATCAGAAATATCGGAATACTTTACAAGTTGAAAGGTCTTCTTACTCAACGATCTCTTTTGATTTTATATAATTCATTAGTTTTATCTTATATTTCATATCGTAATATCGTTTGGATAAATTGCAGTACATCAAAAATAAACTCCTTGTTATTACTTCAGCAACGAGCAATTCGTAAAATTACCAACAAAAATCATTTGTCTCATACAGAACCATTATTACATCATCTTGATACTCTAAAAATACAAGACATTCATCTTTTATAAACAGGTATATTCATGTTTAGATGTAAGTCATGCCAACTCCCGTTTTTGTTTCAAGATATGTATAATGTTAATTCAAAACTACCCGACACGTCATTCACCAGATTATCATTTGAATAATCCCAGACTTATCTTAGCTCAAAGATCAATCAGGCATCACGGACCAGATGTATGGAACGCTTTACCCAATCATTCAAAGTCATGTTCCTCTTTAAATTCCTTTAAGGCATTATTTAAGAAATACCTTATTTTCAAAATATCAGCCTTATTAAAAGAGATACAATAGGGTTTTTTCTACAATTTTTGACTCATTTAGTTGATTCCTAATCTTATTATTCACTAAAATGATTTTGTATCAAATAATTTATCATAAACGAATATGGGTTTTCTTCAAATTTTCAAACTAATCAGTATGCATTAAACCCACACGCATAATATGTGCACACAGACATATACAAAGTTGACGCACACTCACAAAAACACACGCACAAATACATTACTACATGTAGCAAAAATACATGCCATAGATGTCCACAATCACGTAATACATACATCCATAAAATGTGTCTTAACTGAATTATAGCAATACCAAAAGCACATTTCACTGCACTATATGTACTTTATTCACTACTCTGAACATGTTGCTTTTTTCTTTTTCTTTTTCTTTATCCCACTGGCGTCCCCTTGCAGACGCCACAAAATTAGGACATAGCATTTAAATGGGAAATTGCCCATTTTGTATATATGTATGTTTCTTATTTCCTTTTTTGAGATTCTGAGGCTGCCATCACTATCAAGCATGTTCTTAAAGACGGCAGGCTCCTGCATGTTTTTTCTTCCTCTTTATTTGTTTTTCCAATCTATATAACCTCTACAAATTTCTGTTAAGCTGGACATAATACTGATAGTGAGCAAAGTTGAAGAGGAATGCCAAGCTTTGATATAAATTGTATGACAAATCGATTTCTATTTATTTTTTAATGACCAGTTGCTACATTACTGTAAAGACATGACGTTTCCACATGAAACCGTGAGAGAAAGTTAGAATTTACGCCCAAATTTAGTTGGGAACTCCGCTTGATAGTCAATCATCACAAAGAATGCAAACTGTGTGTAAAAGGAACAAAAGCGTGAGAAAAGCTTTCATTGTACCGCGGGATTAGGCGATTTATCGATCGGTTTAACCCTAACTAGGCCGGGCTATAATAGGTACATGATAGAGCGGGGGGGGGGGGGGGGGAGGGGGGTCTCCCAGGCCCCCCTCCAGATCTCGGCCGTCGACCGGGCGATCGCGACGGAAATTGGCTCACACATTGCCTATGACGTTATCTAAAGTATAATGAAGTTAATTAGTATTATTGTATCATTTGATATCATATGTAAGTTGTGTGTATACGATTGTGATAATAACCTAATTCATACTGTGTTGTGTTTTGTTGGAAATGGGAGAATGAAATAAAATGAAATGAAATGAAATGAAATGTTAATCTTTTTAAAACTTGTCATGTATGCTAAATTATGCTAATTTATGCATAATGATGCATGAAATCAGACAATTTCGTGTAAATCACTAAATAAAGCTCAAAATAGGCAATTTTTTTGCAAATATTCTTTTTAGTGTCCAATATAGAGTGGAGATTTTCTAGTCGAGATATATATGAATGTTTGAATATTGATAATCTTTCAGTATGAAGAGATAAACATGTATTTCCATGAAATGATGCCTGGTGAGTTTATGAAATATTTTGTATTGAAAGAATTATATTATGGATTGAGGAATATAAGTAAGAATTTAGAAATATTAAGAAACGAAATTTATCCAATCGAGGAGTTATAAGATGGATTCAAATTCTTGAACATGTAAAAAATGAGACATTTGCAGGATTTAAGGTTATTGTTTAGGTGTAAGGCTGAAATATAGTTGATTATGACATATATTTGATGGATAAAGATATGTATTATGTGAATATTCAGTATTATGCTATGATGGACGGGGGATGGGAGAGGGTAAACGTTTGGCAGTTTTTTTTTTTTTTTTTTTTTGGGGGGGGGGGTATTTTTTGGCATTTGTGTGCATTTTTGTTGTTGCTTTAATCCACGTATTTTTTTTTTGATATGGTTGTTATTGTACAATGTATGATGATGTATATGTGCTTTTATCGGACACGGACCAGCTGAAGAACAGCCATTGGCTGCAGAAGGTTCCGTGCTAAAATAAGATAAATTGAAACAGAATATTTGTTTATTTAAACATCCAGATTGTTTTTCTTTTGCTAAATATGCCATGTAAACTTCAATATAAATACCTCATTTCGTCATGCCATTACATGGCTTTCTTAATCTCTAATTTACAACTTTATTATATTAAGATCATCATATTGTGCTCTTAACCTTCATTTGGCATCTTTATCATTTTTCATTATGATCATCATACTTTTTTATCTTCATTCAAATTTACATACTTATTTGCATCATCAGGTGTGATCCACACGTAGTCGTTAATAACATTCAATATAAAATAGGATACTGTACTTTTTAATAGACATCGTCCAGGTTTAAGTTCAATGCTCCTTTTATGAAATTGTTTGTTCATTTGCGAATTTGGATACCGTGAAAGAGCTGTTGATAGGTGGAGACGAAGTTGAATAGCCATTACCGAAAATATATGCGTGTTCAATGATTTAGAATGCGCAAATGCGAAATCACTGGCCGACTTTGTCAATTACGGTTGAATGACTAATTTTCGATGCGTGATTAAATTTTATGAAAATAACTGATTGAAAATGAATGACAACAGAATGAAAATGGCCGCAAAAACCTATATTATCTTCAAACCGGAATTATCAAAATTTTGTGTGTATTACAACTACTGTAGACAATATTTTACGACAGTTAATTAAATTCAGCGTGGTGCTGTATTTCATCTCTGTGAATGCATAATGTTGTCCAATAGTTCATTGGCCAGGGAGTGATATGAAGATCAAAAGTAAATTTATGCCAGGAATTTATTCATACAGATCAACAAAATTCAAAGTCATCGACTCTGGGGGTTTTCCATTGATAGCAATACGAGATACCCATTCTGATAATTAAAAATGCAGAAAAAATATCTTTAATAAAAACGACTCAATGATTTTAATCAAAATCTTTATTGAAAAATATGTAAGGGGAAAAAGTGTTTACTTTCCTTTTTGCCGAGTGTATATGAATGGGAAAAAACGAAATGCTCCTTGTGAATGTAAAGTTAGGTCCTAGTATCTCCAACTACGTTTGACGCAGTGGCATTCCAACCAGTTTCCTGCTAAAACTCTTTTACGGAAGAAGCAATTATTGTCACACTGGTGGGAAGATATTTCCAATGGCATTTTTTATTACACTTGGGAAGAAGAGTTTTGAAATCTAGAGTTCCTGTGTGATTTTGTAATTACAATATTTATTCTTTTTTTTTATTTTTCTTCTTTTCACTTGTTCAGAAAGAGCCAGAGCTCTCCATCTGGGTGAAGATGACCAAGAAATCTGTTCAGCAATGGAAATGATTTGCAGCTCAGTGACATTGGTCAACGGACAAACGGTTTCCATGGTACCCAAACTGATGACCGAAGATGAAATAAAACGATCGGGAAATCATCCCATGCTGGAAGGGAAAACAAGATTCACTTGTAGATTTCCCGGTATGTTTAATATGCCGTTGACGAGATTGGCATTGACCCAAGTGTCTTCCTGTACCATGTGAATTTGCTGATGGTTAGATTCTTAATCCTATAAAATCTAAAAATTTTCGTTGGGTATTCAAAGAAAAACAAGTGTTTCCAGATGTTTTAGATATTGCGTTTTCATATCTTTTCTTATAATATCATGGACACACAAACACACAATTTAGTTTACTTCGGAATATCACATCTCTAGAGAAAATATTGATATTATATGCTGGCTACAAAGGATGTTAACCTCCAGGATTCTCATAGGTAAAATAGACATTTCCTCTTCATGGCAAAACCGATACCGTCTGATGACGATAATGATGCAGATCATACACTTAATAATGCAAAAAAAGAAAAGAAAGAAAAACAACCAGACAACATCGAACTAGGAATTCATACCCAAACAAATAGCTTTGCTATGTTGTCATGGGAACACCATTATAGTACGATTCAGTTGATGCATGTTGAATGTTATAAAGGGCGACGGAGCCTCTAATGCATCACACACACATGTGTGTATGCGTGTGTGCATTTATGTGTGTGTTTTATCAGAGTAGCCTACTTGATTATTCCTCCTACGGCTCGTATTATTTGTAATCACTGAGCAATCATGAATGTGCCGACGGCGGGATATGAGCAGCGAGGGTAAATAGTTAAATGCGGAAAGAATTAGTTCTTCATTAAAATCTAGTTTATGATTGATCGACTCGGACCCCGTTTACAGTGCGGGGCTGGGCCGAGCCCAACCTCAATTGCGAGGCCGAGCCCCGCAATTTTGTCCGTTTACACTGCCGGGCTGGGCCCTGTTTTTGATTCAAACCTTTCAATATTTTAACGTATATAGTGGCGCTCTGCTTGTAAACAAACGCAATTTGGTATTGTCTGGTTTTCAGACCCTTTGCCAACTAAATTCCGTGGCGACAAAGTCGCCGTTTGGGCAAAGGCCTTTGCCGAAGGAAAAAATCCTTTGCAGGACAAAACCACCTTAAACTATATTAGTTTTCGACGTTGAGGGGGTTAATATCCCGAATAGCGAAAGATACAGGCAGAGGGTTTGGAAGCCAGACTAAAATTGGCCGCACATTTGGCCTAGTTTGCGTTTACACTGAGAAAAGGCCGAGACCACCTCCAGAGCGAGGCCAAATGCGAGGCCAATTTTGGCCTCGCATTTGGCCTTTTGCGCGTTTACACTGAAATGAAGGTGGGCTCGGCCGCGGCCTAGTCTACCGAGTCTACCGAGTGAGATTGACGAATTTGAATTGTAAATGACGAAAATGTATGCTAAATGACTAATTGAATGGACTTTATTTGAAAATGAACGACGAAAGACGAATTTGAAGTAAAAATGTGTGAAATTGAATGAAAAAAGTTTGAAAATGAATGGGAAAATCTATATTTTACGTGAATTCAAATTTGCATGTTAAATGCGGTGCAGTGACTTTGGTGAAATGATTTCACGTCTTACGCTTTCAAATTCGTTTCAGGCACACAAATTAGTGGTCACAAGTACAAATATGTGTGCATTCGATTTCATGTTTTGGCATGGATTTCTAAGTTTGTGCATTCAAATTTAATAGTGCAATATGCTCGATAAACACTTAAAAGCACTGTGAGTATCGTTTTAAGCAAGCGATTTTTACAATTAAGCATTTTCATTTGCTTCAAAACAATTAAAAATTGACAATAACATCTTCGTATCTTTTATTACAAGTTGTGTCTGCATTTTTTGTCTGTTTTTTGTCTGTTTTTTTTTATACGAATTGCCCATCCCCCCGAAAAAATATATATATATCAGACGGAAACTAATATTTGCATTTACTATTATAATTTCTTTATAACCAAACTACCTTTTAATCCTCTACAAATAGGTCAGTACTTTTTAATAACCGGAAATCAAAGCCCAAAGACAAGTGTGGATTGAGTGAAGTAAAATAAGCAACATAGTAGAGCGCATCCGTGAAATGTTATGAAAATCGGACAATTGATGCAAAAGTTATGAATTTTAAAATTTTTTGGTGTTGGAACCACTAGATAAGGAAACTGCTTAAGCTTATGACATCATGTGTGGACAGCAATATAAAGGAAAATAAAAAGTGTAAAGAAAAAAATAACATGCTTTCCATTTTCAAGCGTAATGAAAACATTTCAAGTCCATAATCGACACCAGGAGGCATCAAATTGTGTCTTTGTGTAAGGAGGATTGTGTTATTATTCGTGTTGATGGGCATGGAAATATATCATAATGGAGATTTGTCTCTTTTTTTCAGATTGTGCTTCTTCACCTTGTGACAATGGAGGAAACTGTTCGGAGACATACACTGGATACAAGTGTTCCTGCGGCGAAGAATTCTTCGGCCGAGACTGTTGTAAGGAGCAAAGTATTTTCCTCATTATTTCGATCGTATCAGTGTGCGCTTGTGTTTGGGCGTGTTTTTATGTGGGTGTTTTTTTTTCTACTATACATTTTATGTCTCAAGATACTTGAAACAAGCCACATCTTCATGACTTTTAACATAAGACGCATTTTGCATTAAAAAGCAAACATAATTTATTCTAAGTGTACAGTATCGTTGATATATATATATATATATATATATATATATATATATATATATATATTATATACCATGCAACCAAACGCCCCAATTAGGGGAACAAAACAAAGAAAAACCCTAAAGAATCAGTACCTCCTTTTCCTATAAACAGGAAATCTCCAAAACAATAAACAGAACGTGGGAGATCTACTTGTCTTTTATATGTGAATAGCTGAACGTCCCTTACTGTCATCCCGCACATTCTCTATCGGAAAATGTAGCTGGTGATTTCACCTTCTACTGCACCCTACTGACGTCATTTTCGCCATACTACAGGCCCCTCTGGGTACCTCCTTGAGTTAATTATTGCACTGGTGAATGAAAATATGAATAATTCGCACATCTTTAGCACTATGTTGTATGCGAATCCACAATTCTATCATGCAGTTCAGTAGACGCGTTTCGTTTCGTTTCGTTTCCTGCTTCGAAGCATGCAACGTAATCCACACACCAAACAGCGGTAAGAAAAAGAGCTACAACTTTTATGGACTGAACCTCAGCACTAACATGACGTCACTGGATTTTGAAGTCAGCACAAGCAAGTCCGCTAGCATCGCCTTGACAATAGCTTCCGAGACAGATATCCCGTATGAGATCGGTGAGTTTCTTTACTTGTTGAACGCAATATACTTAGATTATTCTAGTGATTGTTCTTATAATGATGTCAAATATGACTTTCACTTTGTGACGCATTTGATGATTTTCCTCATATGCACGCACACTTTTATATAACAAATCTATCATGCATGTGTAAATAATATAATAATAATACATTATATTTGTAATGCGCTTAATACAATGTTTCTAAGCGCATAGGGAAAGGATGAAAGGAGAAATGAAAAATGAGGGAAAACAGACATATCAAAACACAAGTAAGAATAACATGACATAAATCAATGTGTACCAGTCATTAAACACATACAATAATTGAATTACAATCAGCACATTAACATAGGGAAGCAATCAATATGGGAAAAGATGGGTTTTAAGAAGTGCCTTAAATGATTCTACTGATGGGGCTTGTTGTATATGAATGGGTAGATTGTTCCAAAGCTTGGGTGCAATAACCGCGAATGAGCGTTCTCCGTAGCGTGTCCTAGTGCGAGGTCCGGGTAACAGTTGAAGATGGACAGTAGCATGGGAGCGCAGGCGTCTAGACGTAGAAGAAGTTGATGAGGATCGGAGAGAGATTAGGTTCCATAGGCGCCGGAAGTGGGGGGGGGGGGGGGGGGCAGGGGGGGGGGGCGGCCGCCCCCCCGATCCAAAAAGTGGGGGGGCAAAACGTATTTTTGCCCCCCCAAAAAGCCCCCCCTCCAAAAAAAAAAAAATAATGATAATAAAAATAAATGAATAAACAAAGAAAATAAAATAAATATGTATATACTAAGTATATGAATAAAAGGGAAAAAATATGGCTACAAATGGCAGCTTTTGGACAGTAAAATGTCAAAATTTTCAAGCTCGCTCGCTTCGCTCGCTCGCATCCAGCAGTTGAGCCCTGTGCGCCTCCCCCTTAATTTCTAAAGCGAAAAACATAGCTACGACGGCAGTTGTTGGACTCTAGAATGTCAAAATTTTCAAGCTCGCTCGCTTCGCTCGCTCGCATTGAATCGTTATGCCATTCTCCTAATGTTGCTGACAGTAATTGCCAGTAGTTGCGCCCGATGCCCCCACCCCTTAATTTCCAAAGCAAAAGATAAATATAGCTACAAACGGGAGTTTGGGGACTGTAACATGTCAAAATTTTCAAGCTCGCTCGCATTGAATCGTTATGCCACTCTCCTAACGTTGCTGCCAGTAATTGCCAGCAGTTGCGCCCGATATGCCCCCCCCCCCCTTAATTTCCAAAGCGAAAGATATAGCTACAAACGGGAGTTTGGGGACTGTAACATGTCAAAATTTTCAAGCTCGCTCGTTTCGCTCGCTCGCATCGAATCGTTATGCCACTCTCCTAACGTTGCTGCCAGTAATTGCCAGCAGTTGCGCCCGATGCCCCCCCCCTTAATTTCCAAAGCGAAAGATATAGCTACAAACGGGAGTTTTTGGACTGTAAAATGTCAAAATTCTCAAATGTCAAAATTTTCAAGCTTGCTCGCTTCGCTCGCTCGCATTGAATCGTTATGCCATTCTCCTAATGTTGCTGCCAATAATTGCCAGCAGTTGCGCCCGATGCGCCCCCATTTATTTCCAAAGCGAAATATATAGCTACAATTAAAACTCCAGTTTTGGAACTGTAGAATATCAAAATTTTCAAGCTCGCTCGCTTCGCTCGCTCGCATTTTATTGTTATGCCATTCACCTCTGATGTTGCTGACAGTATATAATTTGTCGATCGTTTCACACCGTCATTCCATAATCCATGTAAGGAAAACTTACAATGTTCCTCAATGACTGCGTTGTTGAATGTATCACATTCCGTAATGTATTGTAGTCCCATTATTGCTCACGCACAAGCATATACAAACCATCAAAATTACTTTATGATTCCCCCCATGTTTCGACCCACCGTACGCCACTTTACATATATATATATATATATATATATATATATATATAAGAAAATTGGTCTGCTCGGCATCTTGATGATAATAAGTAAACGAATCAGTAGAAGAAGAACGCCGTAAAAAATAATAAATCCTAGATTTTGAAGATCTTAAAAACGGAGCATAGCTCTCAAATACTGAAAGGCAAGGTCACACTCTTCATCAGTGCCCATGGTGTGACAAAAGATCTTAATCAAACCCGTTTCTGAAACAGACATGAAAACACGTCTGATCATGGGCAGACGGATTTTGAAACTCACCTTTCAAAGAAGTCACCGCGCTAAACAGATGGAGGTAACGCACAGTGTCCATAGTGACGCGTCCAATGACGCGTAGTCATGACTGCAAGATGACATGGCAAATCTCCGGCTCCAAAACAGTGAATCTGAAAAGGGCCTCATCGCCAACAGTCGGAAGAGTAGCAGAAAAAGTACACAGTACAGAAACGTAATAAGAAAATTGGTCTGCTCGGCATCTTGATGATAATAAGTAAACGAATCAGTAGAAGAAGAACGCCGTAAAAAATAATAAATCCTAGATTTTGAAGATCTTAAAAACGGAGCATAGCTCTCAAATACTGAAAGGCAAGGTCACACTCTTCATCAGTGCCCATGGTGTGACAAAAGATCTTAATCAAACCCGTTTCTGAAACAGACATGAAAACACGTCTGATCATGGGCAGACGGATTTTGAAACTCACCTTTCAAAGAAGTCACCGCGCTAAACAGATGGAGGTAACGCACAGTGTCCATAGTGACGCGTCCAATGACGCGTAGTCATGACTGCAAGATGACATGGCAAATCTCCGGCTCCAAAACAGTGAATCTGAAAAGGGCCTCATCGCCAACAGTCGGAAGAGTAGCAGAAAAAGTACACAGTACAGAAACGTAATAAGAAAATTGGTCTGCTCGGCATCTTGATGATAATAAGTAAACGAATCAGTAGAAGAAGAACGCCGTAAAAAATAATAAATCCTAGATTTTGAAGATCTTAAAAACGGAGCATAGCTCTCAAATACTGAAAGGCAAGGTCACACTCTTCATCAGTGCCCATGGTGTGACAAAAGATCTTAATCAAACCCGTTTCTGAAACAGACATGAAAACACGTCTGATCATGGGCAGACGGATTTTGAAACTCACCTTTCAAAGAAGTCACCGCGCTAAACAGATGGAGGTAACGCACAGTGTCCATAGTGACGCGTCCAATGACGCGTAGTCATGACTGCAAGATGACATGGCAAATCTCCGGCTCCAAAACAGTGAATCTGAAAAGGGCCTCATCGCCAACAGTCGGAAGAGTAGCAGAAAAAGTACACAGTACAGAAACGTAATAAGAAAATTGGTCTGCTCGGCATCTTGATGATAATAAGTAAACGAATCAGTAGAAGAAGAACGCCGTAAAAAATAATAAATCCTAGATTTTGAAGATCTTAAAAACGGAGCATAGCTCTCAAATACTGAAAGGCAAGGTCACACTCTTCATCAGTGCCCATGGTGTGACAAAAGATCTTAATCAAACCCGTTTCTGAAACAGACATGAAAACACGTCTGATCATGGGCAGACGGATTTTGAAACTCACCTTTCAAAGAAGTCACCGCGCTAAACAGATGGAGGTAACGCACAGTGTCCATAGTGACGCGTCCAATGACGCGTAGTCATGACTGCAAGATGACATGGCAAATCTCCGGCTCCAAAACAGTGAATCTGAAAAGGGCCTCATCGCCAACAGTCGGAAGAGTAGCAGAAAAAGTACACAGTACAGAAACGTAATAAGAAAATTGGTCTGCTCGGCATCTTGATGATAATAAGTAAACGAATCAGTAGAAGAAGAACGCCGTAAAAAATAATAAATCCTAGATTTTGAAGATCTTAAAAACGGAGCATAGCTCTCAAATACTGAAAGGCAAGGTCACACTCTTCATCAGTGCCCATGGTGTGACAAAAGATCTTAATCAAACCCGTTTCTGAAACAGACATGAAAACACGTCTGATCATGGGCAGACGGATTTTGAAACTCACCTTTCAAAGAAGTCACCGCGCTAAACAGATGGAGGTAACGCACAGTGTCCATAGTGACGCGTCCAATGACGCGTAGTCATGACTGCAAGATGACATGGCAAATCTCCGGCTCCAAAACAGTGAATCTGAAAAGGGCCTCATCGCCAACAGTCGGAAGAGTAGCAGAAAAAGTACACAGTACAGAAACGTAATAAGAAAATTGGTCTGCTCGGCATCTTGATGATAATAAGTAAACGAATCAGTAGAAGAAGAACGCCGTAAAAAATAATAAATCCTAGATTTTGAAGATCTTAAAAACGGAGCATAGCTCTCAAATACTGAAAGGCAAGGTCACACTCTTCATCAGTGCCCATGGTGTGACAAAAGATCTTAATCAAACCCGTTTCTGAAACAGACATGAAAACACGTCTGATCATGGGCAGACGGATTTTGAAACTCACCTTTCAAAGAAGTCACCGCGCTAAACAGATGGAGGTAACGCACAGTGTCCATAGTGACGCGTCCAATGACGCGTAGTCATGACTGCAAGATGACATGGCAAATCTCCGGCTCCAAAACAGTGAATCTGAAAAGGGCCTCATCGCCAACAGTCGGAAGAGTAGCAGAAAAAGTACACAGTACAGAAACGTAATAAGAAAATTGGTCTGCTCGGCATCTTGATGATAATAAGTAAACGAATCAGTAGAAGAAGAACGCCGTAAAAAATAATAAATCCTAGATTTTGAAGATCTTAAAAACGGAGCATAGCTCTCAAATACTGAAAGGCAAGGTCACACTCTTCATCAGTGCCCATGGTGTGACAAAAGATCTTAATCAAACCCGTTTCTGAAACAGACATGAAAACACGTCTGATCATGGGCAGACGGATTTTGAAACTCACCTTTCAAAGAAGTCACCGCGCTAAACAGATGGAGGTAACGCACAGTGTCCATAGTGACGCGTCCAATGACGCGTAGTCATGACTGCAAGATGACATGGCAAATCTCCGGCTCCAAAACAGTGAATCTGAAAAGGGCCTCATCGCCAACAGTCGGAAGAGTAGCAGAAAAAGTACACAGTACAGAAACGTAATAAGAAAATTGGTCTGCTCGGCATCTTGATGATAATAAGTAAACGAATCAGTAGAAGAAGAACGCCGTAAAAAATAATAAATCCTAGATTTTGAAGATCTTAAAAACGGAGCATAGCTCTCAAATACTGAAAGGCAAGGTCACACTCTTCATCAGTGCCCATGGTGTGACAAAAGATCTTAATCAAACCCGTTTCTGAAACAGACATGAAAACACGTCTGATCATGGGCAGACGGATTTTGAAACTCACCTTTCAAAGAAGTCACCGCGCTAAACAGATGGAGGTAACGCACAGTGTCCATAGTGACGCGTCCAATGACGCGTAGTCATGACTGCAAGATGACATGGCAAATCTCCGGCTCCAAAACAGTGAATCTGAAAAGGGCCTCATCGCCAACAGTCGGAAGAGTAGCAGAAAAAGTACACAGTACAGAAACGTAATAAGAAAATTGGTCTGCTCGGCATCTTGATGATAATAAGTAAACGAATCAGTAGAAGAAGAACGCCGTAAAAAATAATAAATCCTAGATTTTGAAGATCTTAAAAACGGAGCATAGCTCTCAAATACTGAAAGGCAAGGTCACACTCTTCATCACTGATGAAGAGTGTGACCTTGCCTTTCAGTATTTGAGAGCTATGCTCCGTTTTTAAGATCTTCAAAATCTAGGATTTATTATTTTTTACGGCGTTCTTCTTCTACTGATTCGTTTACTTATTATCATCAAGATGCCGAGCAGACCAATTTTCTTATTACGTTTCTGTACTGTGTACTTTTTCTGCTACTCTTCCGACTGTTGGCGATGAGGCCCTTTTCAGATTCACTGTTTTGGAGCCGGAGATTTGCCATGTCATCTTGCAGTCATGACTACGCGTCATTGGACGCGTCACTATGGACACTGTGCGTTACCTCCATCTGTTTAGCGCGGTGACTTCTTTGAAAGGTGAGTTTCAAAATCCGTCTGCCCATGATCAGACGTGTTTTCATGTCTGTTTCAGAAACGGGTTTGATTAAGATCTTTTGTCACACCATGGGCACTGATGAAGAGTGTGACCTTGCCTTTCAGTATTTGAGAGCTATGCTCCGTTTTTAAGATCTTCAAAATCTAGGATTTATTATTTTTTACGGCGTTCTTCTTCTACTGATTCGTTTACTTATTATCATCAAGATGCCGAGCAGACCAATTTTCTTATTACGTTTCTGTACTGTGTACTTTTTCTGCTACTCTTCCGACTGTTGGCGATGAGGCCCTTTTCAGATTCACTGTTTTGGAGCCGGAGATTTGCCATGTCATCTTGCAGTCATGACTACGCGTCATTGGACGCGTCACTATGGACACTGTGCGTTACCTCCATCTGTTTAGCGCGGTGACTTCTTTGAAAGGTGAGTTTCAAAATCCGTCTGCCCATGATCAGACGTGTTTTCATGTCTGTTTCAGAAACGGGTTTGATTAAGATCTTTTGTCACACCATGGGCACTGATGAAGAGTGTGACCTTGCCTTTCAGTATTTGAGAGCTATGCTCCGTTTTTAAGATCTTCAAAATCTAGGATTTATTATTTTTTACGGCGTTCTTCTTCTACTGATTCGTTTGCTTATTATCATCAAGATGCCGAGCAGACCAATTTTCTTATTACGTTTCTGTACTGTGTACTTTTTCTGCTACTCTTCCGACTGTTGGCGATGAGGCCCTTTTCAGATTCACTGTTTTGGAGCCGGAGATTTGCCATGTCATCTTGCAGTCATGACTACGCGTCATTGGACGCGTCACTATGGACACTGTGCGTTACCTCCATCTGTTTAGCGCGGTGACTTCTTTGAAAGGTGAGTTTCAAAATCCGTCTGCCCATGATCAGACGTGTTTTCATGTCTGTTTCAGAAACGGGTTTGATTAAGATCTTTTGTCACACCATGGGCACTGATGAAGAGTGTGACCTTGCCTTTCAGTATTTGAGAGCTATGCTCCGTTTTTAAGATCTTCAAAATCTAGGATTTATTATTTTTTACGGCGTTCTTCTTCTACTGATTCGTTTACTTATATATATATATATATATATATATATAATAGATGTGTATGCGTGTGTGTGTGTGTATGTGTATATTGTGTAACATATGCATGGTCTAATCTTGAGCCCCCTCCAATGTTTGCCCCCCCCCCCCCCAATCCAAAACTGCTTCCGGCGTGCCTGTTAGGTTCTGTAGGTATGAAGGGGCTTGGTTCTGAATAGCTTTGTAGACTACACTGTAAAAAATGCGACATGCGACATGTTTATGAACTAAACACAGCGTTAAAAATCTAAACACTTTGTTTAACATCTAAACACCCGGTGTGTATAGCACGTGTAAAGTATTGAGAGTTAAAGTGTTTAGCTTGGAGTGTTTAGTTGGAGTGTTTATTCTGGTCACGCTATGTTAATCTCAATATGTCCATATATATATGGAGAAGTGTTGGAAATGGCGTGTGAATTGCAATTTCTAGTTTCCTTTTATCACGAGAAAGTGGAAACTGTTACGACATCAAGATGCACTATGAAATAATTCATGTTTTAGGCCTTTCATGGAAATGCCTAATCAATAAGGAAAAAGGATAACCTAAAAATATGTAATACAACTGTAATAAATTTAAATTTTTGTTTCGCATGTACAGTCCTATATTTTAACTGCTAGAAAAAAATGGTAGTCGCCTTTGTTAATGATTTCGTTCATGGTTTAGGGCATTACCCAAATGTTTGTTGGTTAGGCCTAAACACTTCTACTGTCAGGGTAAACAGACGCGTTTACATTTAGAACGCCTCGTAAACACGTTCTAAACACCGCACATGTTTAACATAAACACTGTGATACTCGTACTCTACAAGTCAGCAGCGCATGTGACATGACGGCCGCGGCCGGCCACAATGCACGCAGTGGTGCCCTGTGCGTGCGCTTCTAGCGCACACTCGTGCTATGCATAAATCATGACCATAATCAATGCACAATTGGCGGGAAAGGAGATGTGCGCGTACGTACCTGTACGGATAGATCTGTCTGATTGGCTGGCTGGTGCTGCCCTAGCAGCGTGATGTGCGTACGTAGGCCTACAGGGCAGTACGTGCGCATTTGTTCTAGGCTTGGTATCGTCCACTACGCTGTACAATACGACTCGATCGACTGCACTGACTGCTAACGTTCGCGTTACGTTGTACTGCATAAAGGAGCGGATCTAGCTAAGATGGCGTCGAAGCGATAAAGTTCCAGCCTGGCCGGTCTGCATGAAAGCGGTAAGTCTGCTAAGTCTGCTAAGTCGGTGAATAACAAGATTTATTGCAAAATTGCCCTCGTTTAATGTAGAACTGTAGTAGGCGTAGAAATAGGCTACGCCCTTAAAGATTTTGTTCGTTTGTTTTAGTTTTCTATTTCTAAATCTAACATTAGTACGGGGAACGCTCTAACTGTAACGTGTTAGTGTTGTTAACGTTACAATCAATACAATAGGCCTACACTCTACAGATTACCGGTACCGTAGTTATGGGTAAACTCGGCCAAGCGGGCAAACTCACTGTATCTTTAATTTTACGAAGTTATGAAGTATCTTTCATGTGAATGACGATGAGTTAGTGACTAGACTGTATATTTTGAGTGAAATTCAGTTTTATTCCCTGTAAATTCTTCATAACTCAACAGGTGGTGAAAATTGAATGTAAAGCCCATTAGGATGTCTTGGAAAGGGATGCCGATGGCACCAAAGTGGGTGACGATGATGTCCTGACGACTGTATAAATTCTGCAAGACATTACCTCTGCTGGCAGAGAACGAGGCATGGTGCAGTCAGCAGAGTAAATCAACTGGGGATAGTACATCACTGTATACTACCAATGTGGAAAGTGGAAATCAAGTAAGTAGTCTACTCAAAATTGCAGAGCCAAATCAATGAATATTATGTAGAGGTCTACTTAAAGGGCATGTAAATGAGTTTCTATGAAATGCAGATTTTAGATGCTTTAAGTTCTTCTATTTGTTTGTTTGGTTTTTATTTTTTTATTTTTTTTTTTTGGGGGGGGGGAATTACCTACTCCTGACTCCTGAATCCAATCCATTAGCTAAAATAATCAATGGAAAATTTATTTATTGCAAATACTGTTGAAAGTGTAAATTACAGATGTGAAAATCTTCACCCAAGAGACAAAGGATACAGTAATGGTCGTAACTCTGCTTGATAATGATGATGAATAAGAAAGAAGCAACAGTAACAACAAAAAGACTTGAATTATTTCCAGAAAATTCAGCAAAGTAAGTAAAAACTGACGCAAGACACTAAGTGCTAATGTGATGAAGGGATTCTGTCATTCCTTTTAATTTGAACTTGCTTATGGATTCAGTCAACTGCTTTGCTATCCATTCATTTTCAGAATCTATGGGAGCAGTTAAGTCCATTGTATTGCAAAGCCACCTGATTTGTTTTCCTTGTGTAATCATTTCTTTTTACCAGCACCAGTACGTCATGGAAGAATTGATCAGGGATCACGCCAAACCTGTCTGGATTAGACTGAAAGATGCATGCGCTTACTTCTATACAACCCGTCTAAAAGTGCAAACATCTGAGGATTACAAGGACATCGCAAGATATACTGATATACAGTATATCTATAGGCCTACATGCCATATGAAGGAAATGAACCATGGATACCGGTAATAATTTTGAATGTTAATAATCTTTTTCCCGCTAGCCATGTGATGTCTCACATCGTCATGATGCACTACAGACCTATTAGGAGGCATCCCACCTGTTAGAGCAACCTTTCTATTGTTTTTTTTTTTCTTCACTGACAGTGTGCATCTAAACCTGTATACTAGAATAAAGTAAATCATATGGAGGATGATAGGGTTTTGTATGCGATGGGGCTTCAGTTCTCCTTGTGTGTGTAAATGCGTGTGTGTATTACATAATGACGAACCTCTAAAGAAATATGAAGGTAGGGGGCCTATATAATTCGAAGATGAATTCAATGCTTTTTTGATGAAAATTGGTTTTGAAATGGCAGGGATATCCAAAACAAAGCGATTCTATTGTCCTCTGTGCTTACGATAATGGTCACCTGCATTCTTATTGCTCATAGATATGTGTAATTGTCTTTTTTTTTAACAGCTGGTACGTAAAATTGTAATTTTATCTAATATGTAAAGACACTCTCTCGAAATCGTTTTGCACTATTAAGAAAAACAGTTTTATTCACTTCATTTTATTCATTAACCAATGTCCTTGTAATTCACTGTTACGATATTACTCAAGAACTTTGTTCGATTGGCTTTCTGTTATATTCTTGTGCAAAAAGGAATATAAAAATCAAAACAAATCAAATCAAAATATCAGCCATTTCATTTTTTCCCCCTAAGGTGCTTCCAATACAATCAGCAGATATTGGACGCAAATAAGAGGCCAGTAGTTGCATTTGTTTGGAATTCTTTGCAATTTTCTTGTAGACCTGATAGGAAATGCAGTATCCGGAAGTTAATATTTTCTTTCTGAGATATTCTTGAAATCGGTGACATGGAGAGAGGTATTAGAAATGTAGTACAACATGTATGAAGAATAGGGAGGAGTCTTGCAACTGACTGACAAATTGACAAGGGAGGAGTCTTGCTGATCACATCGCGTGTTCATGACAGCCTTGCATACCCTCCCGCCTCCAGTTGCAATGCTTTATTTTTTCTTTGTTCATATCCTCTTGTCTTTACCAAAAATTCTGCTGTGTCGAGATTGAAAGTAGCCCTCCATACCATGATTATGTGGAGTATGATGAGACTGATTAGACTCTAATAGACTATTCATGTATACCCATTGAGTTTGACTTCTTTCTCCAAGGTTCTAGCAACGTAGAAGTTTTTTCTCACTCACCCCTTGATATCCACTAACATTCTAATATTTCTCTCAAAATAGCAAAAGTGAAAAATCCATACAGTACTGTTAGCCTACATGTACTTTCAGTGATCGTCGCAGTGAAAAGAACAATATCATGTATGTATTTAAGTTCCATTATTGGTACTGATCAGGGAGTGCAGATGTTCACCACAGCCTAAATACAGTGAAAACCTTTTTTTTTTTTTTTTTTTTTTTTTTTTTTTTTTTTTTTTTTTTTTTTTTTTTGGTCTCTTTATGATGGAGTGCATCATCTACACTCCCTGATCAGTACCAATACGACCATAGTGTTGTGCATGGTATAATTTGCCGTGAGCCTAATCTGGTTCGGGTACACCCCAAAGCACTTTGCCAATAATTGATGCAATATTTAAGGTCGGCATGTATTTGTTCACAGACTGCAGTTATGTTCCTGGAGGTGTTACATACATGTCAAGCTTCCGAAGCGTCGAGTTGCAATTCACAATTAACAAGTTTATTAGTTTGTTTTACAATACTATGAATAAGTTCTGAATACAGTAGAAAGACGGCAATTCTTGAAAGTAGGCCAAGAATTACATGTGACTGAAAAGTAATTGTTAAATGCAATAATTTTTTTCTCCAAAATGAGTTGTGTGCCATTTCCTGCATATACAAATTTTACTATGTGTATAGGAGCGAATTTCATTTACGTCTTCGTGTACAGGCCAGTGACTCCCAGGTATCTTGCATTAACTCAGTATGGTGTCGTATAGCAAAACATGGCAATATTTAAAGGGGAAATCCAGTCCAAATACATGTTAGTCTGATAAGAAAGAGTGAAATACATGTATCAAGAGTTCATTGGTAAAATTTTGATCGAAATCGGATGTAAAATAAGGAAGTTATGACATTTTGAAGTTTCGCTAATTTTTGAGGAAACAGTTCTTGAATGGTTGATATGAATATGCAAATGGCAACGTGGGCATGTCATTCCCTCACAACTTCCTTAATTTCAAGTTTTTCATTCAAACGCAATTATTCCCAAGGCTCAAGTCCTGATATACCTAACTGATCACTTTTCTGAATTTATTCAACCAGCAATACCATAATGTTTCACATTTCATTGACATAAACATTGAATTTCATCTTTTTTTTTTGTATACGATCAATGAAAAATTGTGAGGTTATGGCATGGTCAACTCACTTATTTGCATATTCATATCCACTTTTAACTGCTTTGCAGAAATTAGCAAAACTTCAAAATTTTATAACTTCCTTATTTTTCATCCGATTTCATTCAAATTTTTACTGTTAAACGTTACTCTTCTTTATCAGACTATCTTATTTATTGGACTCGATTTCCCCTTTAAAGGATTTTAACTTACTAGTATTGTTCATTAGATATTGCCCAAGTTTGACTGATGTTTTGATAACTTGCATTCAGAGAATTGCCTTTGCCTCTTGTAGCCAAAATGTTTGTGAAAGCTAACCCAGGTCTTCCCTGGTATTATGCGATGTATAAGTGTGCTGATGATTTGGTACATACTGGGTAAATTCTATATAATGTTATGCGTTTATCCCATTCCATGCACAAAAAAAAAAAAAAATGTGGAAACAATCCACTGTACACTAATAAATACATGGGAATTAACATGCATGATGATATGTCTCATTTAAACACGTATAAATCAGCATGTATGAATGTATGATGTGTAAACATGTCTCGTATAAACACGTGGAAATTACCATGTATGATGTGTAAACATGTCTCATATAAACACTCAGCATGTATAAGGTGTAAACATGTATCATATAAACACTGAGAAATTGCGATGTTTAATATGTAAACATGTCACATGTTTAGTGTATGCAATTTTGTGATCGATCTAAAAATCAGACATGTGTTCTGAGAATAAACACTAAAATGGCAAATAAACATGTCGCAGTGTTTTTAATCTGTCACAGCGAATAAACATGTCGCAGTGTTTACATAGTAAACAGTGCGTCATGTTTATTTTTTGGTTCAGTGTTTAGATCTTAAACATTGTGGGTGATTATGTGACTGTGCGGTGTTTAGTATTTAAATACTGTGAGTGATTATGGTGTAAACGTTTGGTGTTTAGGCTATAAACAGAGCAGGTGTTTAGTTTTTAAACATCAGAACCGTTTAAAACATAAACATGTGTGTGTGATAAACACCTAGGGTGTGCTGAAAATAAACACAGCATGTGTTTAGTTTCTAAACATGTTTAATATATAAACGCGTCGCAGTGTTTTTAAACTGTCACAGAAAAGTGTTTAGTTAGGTGTTTAGAAACTAAACAAATTTTTTACAGTGTAGGAGAAGTACTTTGAAGATAACACGTTCCTTTATTGGCAACCAATCAAGTGACTGGATGATTGGGGTAATGTGTTCAAACTTCTTGGAACGTGTGACTACTCTGGCGGCGTTGTTCTGGATGCGTTGAAGGGGTGCAATGTGGGATTGGGGTAAACCGGCTAAGAGACTGTTACAATAATCAAGGTGAGATGACACGAATGCATGGATAAGCTTTTCTGTGGCAGAAGCGTCGAGGTACTTCCGGATCCTGTTAATCCTAGCTATCCCCCACGAAGCTGTCCTGCACTTGTTGAGGATATGTTGGGCAAGGGAGAAGTGCTTATCAAAGGTTACACCAAGATAAAGCGCATAATGATATGAAAGGAAATTCAGTCCCCAATTCTCCAAAATCACAAAGATAAATATAATACCAACGCGATGACCGGATGTAAGTATATTCTTTTGTGTGATACATTGTACTTTCACGTTTGGTACAAAGGGATTTAAAAAAAGAACTTGTCAATATACTCCGTCTTATACAGTTTTTTCAGTTTGATAGGTTGGAGACAGTTGCCCCCCTTTTTTATTATGACTTGGACAAAAGATTCCAAACGATTTGGTCAGTAAATTAGAAAATCACGTAAACAATACAAAAGCTTAGTTGTTCTCTTTACTTCCAGTTTTAGCTAATTACTTCTTCCAAATCTCGTTACCCTAGAGAGAAAAAAATGGGATTATTGTACCATCTGCCATCTGTCAATACCCCATTACATATAAATTGAACATTTTCTAATTATTCCATCAAAAATGTGCACCAGATCGTTGAATTCTTATTCTACAAATACAGAAAAAAAAAACCTTCCCTTATTTTCTCCGTACCCTAACCATTCATGAAACATACACAAAGAATTTTCTCTACAACGTATGGACAATATTGACAAAATTGTATTATCTCTTTTAGCAGTAAGTGAAAATATTGTCATTATGATGTTTAATTTACTTATTTTTACAGAAATTAACAAAAGAAATCTCACTTGTGTTGGCGACACACCATATATTAAGGTGTATTTTATGCATGGAAATGATGGACGAGAATCATGCGAAATGTTTCAGCCCTTTACTACTGCCAACATGTCATTATGATTATGAGTATTACATAAGAAGCTCTGTATTGGAACTGAAATTGGTGTTAAACTTTTGATCTCAATAATTTATAGGATATCTAAATCATTTTTTTTCAGCTGTTAACGCTGCAGCCTTCATCAGCAGTATGACCTGTACGTGCCTTCATCACGTGACGGTCAATAAGCGGGTCATAGACTTTCATCGAATCGCCAGGCCATCAGATAGACTTGGAGAAAGTGGACCTTCTAGACCGCTAAAATCGATACTTTGAAAGGGGAGTTAAGGAAGCAATCTACCTCAGGGCCTATCAACTTTTTCTCAACAAAGACGGGGGCGCTACAAACTTCCAAAAGTTTATGAGCCGCTTATTGACCGTCACGTGATGGACTGAACTGGACTGAACGTGATCAAGGCAAAGACGGATAATTCCCTAATGAAAGCTGTATAGTGTTAACAGCTGAAAATTCTGGAGATAAATATGAAGAGTTTGTTCGCAAAAACCGATAAATCCATTTTTGAAGATTTGGAAGTTCGGTCGCTGTTATAAAGTACAAAAAGATACCTTTTAAATGATATATTGGTCACTACATAATATGAAGTGACCATGAGTGACCATAATAAGAACATTTTTGCTTCTTTTGACCATAACTCCAAAAGTGTATCTTTACATTATAAAGGTACATTTTTGGAGTTATGGTCAAAAAAGCAAAAATGTGTCTATTATTCTTTTTATTTTTCTTGACCTTTACTCGCAAAAATCTTCATTTGGCAAATATGGACTTATCAGTTTTTGCGAACAAACTCTTCATATCTTGTATTGAGATTAAAATGAGTATGAGAATTAATGCATTTCTGAAATATGTGTATTTATCGATCATATTTATACATGTGTTTACTAAAATTCACGTCAAAATATCTGTTTTCGAACAGTTATTGGTGCGAATGGAAACACAATTACAAAGATTCGCCGTCGCAATGTCGTCATGTTGGAGAAGACCATGTCCAGCGACAACAGGCTGTCTGGGCCTCTAGTGTACGATCGCTTCTGGCTGACCGTTGTCTCGGGGAACTTTTCACTCGGTCGCTATGGCAACGCAGAACCGTTCTTCAACTGGTTGGATCCAACCCCGTTAGAGTTCAGATCAATCGGGCTTATGACATGGCTTGGGGCAACTGGTCGATGGAAGTTTCACTCGTTCTGCTAATGTACACAAAAGTATTAAAAAAAACAGCCTCGATTGTCGTTCTCATGTTCCGCTGTTACAAATGCTGTAGAATCATTACAAATTGATTAAAATTATTAGATGAGCGTTTGGTCAATTACGCAAAGAGCATATCAGAACAGTACGGTACTTTTTAGCCAATGTGATACTTTTTTTTCATGCAATCAAAATTGCATCAAATTTGTCTCCAGAGCCGTAAGTTATGTGTGGGGCATGGGTTTACATGAAGTAAAAAAAGGATATAAATGCCAAGCGGGATCTTTGTCAACATTGTTTAGTTTCACATCTCCGTAGATATTTTGAGTGTGCGTGCAAAATGAAGACCATTATGTTTTTGTAGTACGCACTCGGGAAGAGTGCTTTCTCGTCTTTTTTATTTTTTTTTCTTCTTTTCTATTAAAGAATGCGTCATATTATGCTTCAGAGATATTCTTTACTGTATGAGAGCGAGATTTTGTATAACATTTTACGGAACAGTCATCGATAGTCATAGTAATAAAAAAAAGAACTTTAGCACATAGGCTACTATGCTACGTTCCAGTAGCGACTTTTCATTCTGTTTTGATATTTTGTATAGAAATGGTCATAACCGTTTCCGTATTGTATCGAAAATAATGTAAAAAGTATTTCATTCTCCCCCGTTGCTTTGCAGTCCAGATGAAATATTTGGTGTTAAGAATTAGATTATTTATTGCAGTGTATAATAATGAGTAATTAAACATTTTTATCGTACCTGACACGATTTATGAACACATCATGCTTTCATTCCTCACACTCATAAAGCGCTGTAATCGGTCAATGTGAACATAGTGTAATGAAACATCAACAACAACACTATAATGATTTCATGGCCATATTCGGGATTTTAATTTTCAGTCAGTGAGTGATATTAAAGTGGTGGTGATTGTGTCATCACGGTAGTTATTTCTAACAAACTTTTCCTAACTTTTTTTTCCTGAAAATATTGTGACTAGCAATTGTATAATGTCCTTAGCCATCCACAGCAAACAGAATCAGAATGAATGTTGTAATGTGTATATTTTCCATGTCAACGTAATGTAACACTATTCGATTTATTATTGACATTGAAGTGGTATGTGTGTACACCGACGAACCTTCACGAAATGTAGGTCATTAGAACTGTTATCAACTTTAGCCACCACTGAATCCCACAAACCTAATCCACATAGTAATATATATATATATATATATATATATATATAGAGAGAGAGAGAGAGAGAGAGAGAGAGAGATAGATATATACATATTGATACTGTAGATATAGATATAGATATAATTATTTTGCTCTTCCGGATAGGCCCATCATTCAACGTGTTAAGGGTTAAAACCATTCTCCAGAGGGGCATTTCATGAAGTGTTTTGTTAGATTTTTTTTTTCTAACAAGGTTTTTAAGCTACTGAAATCCTTGTATATGATTGGCTGAAGGCAAATTTGTCCGATAGATTTGTTGGGGGGAAAGTTTCATACCCCCCCTCCCACACACACACACACAATCATACACATACACATACACACACCCGGACCGCGACAATGGGGCATGTTGAATAAAACATTTAACATAAAAAAAAAATCTTGTTAAGAATTAAATGAAAATTCACTTCAGCATGAAAACTCAGATGAGTAAGAGTCAGCCGTTGACTTCAAAAGAGGAAAAATTCCTGTCAACCTGATTTTTTTTCCCCTCGGGTCAAAGACGTTTACTCACCAGGCTCCTTGGGTGTTGAATGATAAAGGACTGGATTTCTCTTTGCCTATATCCTAACCACCATTTCATCGTGAAGTTGACAATGTGGAGCAATTCAAAGCTTCACTCAAGACTCAGAATTTGAACGTTTGTTGTTGTTTTTTTTCATGCAGATATATGGCACCATACAAATGTGGTGAATTATCACCATTAAAGAGATGATATATTTTTGGTTGAGATGGAGATTCATGTTTCTAACCTTTCTTGTGAGATAATGAGAAACCTCTTATAAAATATAAAAGAGCATATAATTCTAAGAAGAATTCAAAGCTTCCTTGGTGAAAATCTGCTTTGAAATGCTTGAGATACCCTAAAAAAATAAAAGCTATCCTAATAAATGGTGGGACCCACGTTTTATTATTATCTCTTTGTATTACTTTGCTTTTGGATATTGAAGACATTTCAAAACCGATTTCCATCTAATAAACATTGAATTCCTCTCGAATTGTATGCTCTTTGACATTTCTTAAAGTGGTTTCTAGGAATCCCCAAAACAAAGTTAAAAGCTCAGTCCTCTCCTGAACTAATACTATACCATCCCCTTAAAAGAAGCTTGCCATTGCTTTATTTAGTAACGTTTGTATTACGCTTCACATTCTGAAACACATTGTGAAATTATACTAATGGCTTTATTCAAAGGGTTTATTCCACATTGTCCAAACACTGAAATTCTTTTAAACGAAGGATTTTATTTTGATGTTAACTAATTTATCGTCATTTGGAAGTCAAGAATCATGACACCAGACAGCAGTCATACAAACTACTTTTTTTTCAGATGCAATGTGTTAAAATTTGAGTTATGTAGATTTTCAACTAATTTTAAACGTAGAACTTTACATTACAGGGGATGTAAATGTAAAATGATTTTCAAGATAATATAAATATTATGAGTTTTAATAATTTCAGGTTTCATTTGAAATAGCAACAATTGTAGTTTAATTTTCACTGCATTATGTATCATAATATCAATATAACCTATAGTTTCCTATTAGGTTAAGCGATGAGTATTATTGACATTTGTTTTATGTCAATCTCTTGTCAAGGTCTGATTTTTTCTCATGTGCTGTTGTATGCAGATATACTTTTTCTCTCCCTTTGTGATTTTTTCTCCTTCCCTATTCTTTTTAATGTTTAATCATTATTATACTCTGAATTTACTGAATCTATGTTTTTTGTTCTGTCTATATATTGTATAAATGTACGGACTTGCAGAATAACAGTCGATGACTGAGCAAGTCTCCCTTTATTACCGTGTTGAAATAAAATGAAAATGAAATGAAATGAATCATGGCAAATACTTAATGTACGTCATTTCTGTCTATGAGTGTGTGCGTGTGTGTGTGTATGTGTGTGTGTGTGCGTTTTAGTAAATGTCTAGGACAGTAGGAGGGCTTTATTTTTCGATGTACGGTAATTAGGTTATATATTTGATCATCAAATGTTAAAGGGATCGTATAATTTTGGTCGGGACCTAACGTCAGGGTAATACAATTTTTAGGTGAGATAGTGAAAAACCTCGTAGGAAATATGAAAGAGCATGTAATTTCAAGAAGAATTCAACTTTTTTTTTTTTTTTGCTGAAAATTGGTATTCAAATGGCTTAGACATCCAAGAAAAAAACGATCCAATAAAATTGACAGGTCATGGCTTTTATTATGCTCTTTTCGTTTTACCTTGTTTTTAGATATGTCAGTAATTTTAAAAACAATTTTAATCAAATAAAGTTTTGATTCCCCTTAAAATTGTATGCTCTTTAACATTTCGTAGACTAGCTGCTGAATATCTCGCAAGAGTTGAAGACGTTACAAGATGAATCAACACCTAAACCAGTACTGTAAAGTCCCTTTAAAATACTGTTGTTTTATTTTGAAATATTAAATTCATGGTAGGATGTAGAATAGACAATATAAAGAAGGGAAGATTAATCCAATCCTCTTTAATAACAAGGATTATTTGTACAAATAAAGAATCGTTTTCATGTAGATTTGGATGAGATGAATATTCATTTGGGGGGAGCAGATTTTTAATACATATAATAGAGAGCAGCCACATTATAATCATGATATAGGATTACATAGTCGAAATATAGTTAAAATTTCTGAAATAGGAGATGTAGTTTTACAAAGCGGTAAATATGAAGAATACATTTGAGTTTAGTGAGTTGATGAAGAGCATTATAGTTTTTTTTTTAATTCTTTGAAAATCCCTGTTTTTTGTTTCAAGATGCCCCATTCAAAAAGGTGTATGAACTTTTTTTTTGTACGAAATACACAGCAGTCATATCATACACGTTACGAGTTAAAGATGGTCACGATGATTTTACATTTCCTAAGAAAGAAAATCACAAAAACTATAGCACCGACAAGTACAACGTTCTTAACAAAAGTCAGGCAATTTCATATTATTACATGGAGTGATTTATGCAAATGAAATTTATTCAAATTAATTTCAGTTGACATTAACCGGTGTTCTTTTCGTCAGCAAAATAATTAAAACATACGCGTAGATATTCATTCTGGGACTGTGTGTATGAGCTGACAGATATTGAGCTGACAGATATTCGGAATGCAGAGTGGAAAGATATCCGTATCGGACTTGATTCAGTTTGATATATCACATTATCAGAGACAAATATATGTTACATTCCTGGAGGTGGTGATGCAACAGTAGTATTGTAGCTAAAATGTTAGGCCCCAAATCCATATCAAAAGAAATGGTTTCAGGTCACAACACAGAGCTCCACACGTTACCAAATATAGTGGAATATGGTGAGTTTTAAGAAAAATTGCTGCATTCAACATGGCACTATGAAATCAGCTCGTAATAGCAACGATGTCGTTCCGGCCAATTTCGATAATATGAGAGTAGCGTTACAGTAATATAGGTTTTCCCGGTCAATTTCATACTTTTGTCACTCAAATTCATTAATGTGCATTCAAATTCACACAGCGCACGCACGTGGAAATATTCGGGCATTCAAATTCAGAATCCGAGCGATCAATTTCATTTATGGGCGTTCTATTTCGTTTTCGTGAAATCAAATTCACGATTTGGGCATTCAATTTCAAAATGCGAGCACCGACTTTCCTACTTGTGCATTAAAATTCATGGGATAGTCACGTGATAGTCCCAATGAGCTTGTTTGGAGCGTTCAAAATCATTTTTAGGCGATCAAGTTCCTACTTCGTGCAATCAATTTAACGAGGAAAATGGAGTAGACTTTTAAGAAAGGAAAAAAGGCCAACACAACCAATGAAGGCTTGCATATAGTGTAATTATAATTGTTTACAGATTCTACATTGTTCTCTGTTCATGTATTCTTTGTTTTTATCTCAATAAATTTCAAATTGTAATGTCCAATCAGCAGTTTATCTAAAAAACACAACGACAATTTAATCATATTTCTTGATGATACTGCATGCTGACAACGCCCCAACAACAACCACATAATGACAATTCTTCAATTTAAAGACAAACTGACACACAAGGATCTTACATAGTCCCGCAAAAGTAAACCAATAAGACAGCAATACACAACAAACAAGACATGTTTATAAAATGTTTATATATAGTATCAGTTCCAATATGGTCGAAATTGTTTTTTTTTTCTTGAAGGTTCTTCCAACCCTCGGTATTATGCTCGTCTGTAGGCCTTTACAGTGCCTAATGTTTGTTTGTTTCATTTTCCATCACAGAAGATGGCTGGATATAACCCATATGCAGCTGCAATAGCTGGTCTTCCATACGGGGTCCATGGTGCAGTTGGATGTTCTGCTCTTTGCGATGAATAAATGAAGTGGGATCTTTTACGTGCATGAGTTGTGACTCTCTCACACATGGGACCTCCATTTTATGTCCAGTCCGAGGGACATGTGCCTGTATATTCCTTTTTGCTAAGCGCGAGTTCAAAATTGTCAGTGAACAGGTGGACCTCTACTGCAAAATAAATAATCATCATAAATCCCAATATATTCAAAGCCAAATGAGAAACACATGCATACACGCCCCCAAATTAACTAAATTCAGGACTTCTTTTAAATTGAATGCAGTTATTTGGAACATGAGTGCCTATTCACGAATTTGAATGACCGACGAGATTCCGTCGCCAGCTTGACATGAATTTGAATGCTCATTGATGAAATGCGTGCTCCTCTCTTATATTTGAATGCCCCGATAGTGAATTTGAATGTTCCAATAGTGAATTTGAATGTTCCGATAGTGAATTTGAATGCTCCGAGAGTGATTTTGAATGCTCGGATAGTGAATTCGAATGACCGGATTTTGAATTTGATTGCTGATTCGGTGCTGCGAGCGTGGAATGCGTGAAATCGAATGCTCGGAATAGGAACTTGAATGACAAAAGTATGAAATTGACCGGGAAAACCTATAATAGCAGTAAAAGTATGTAATTTGCGTGTTTTGTAGTAATGCACCTTCGTAATAACGAACATCATCCAAAAAGACAAGATTAGAAACCGCAATAAAGTATATGAGACCAAATATTTTAGTTATTTTAGGAAATTTTAGTTTGTAATTAATCTAACTGATATAAGGCTTCGCACATCCACCAAATTCTTATGAAAATTAATCGTCAGAGGGCAACGGAATGGTATGGAAGGGAAATTGTACCGTATAGGTAGTTGGTCATAAAAATGCATTACTGCTTTATATTGATATTACATAGGTACTAGAAAAAAAGGAATATCCTTCGATAGCATAATGCAGTAGTCATTGATGTTATTGCTATAATTGTTCACACTTCACAATACAAAGGTAGGTGCCTTGATCGCATGGGCAACCACTAGGAAACAGCTAATTGGGCTAGAAAGCATGAATAGAAACGGGGTCGATCTGAAGCTGTATGATAGGAAGGGCAATGTGCTGTGCCAGAAGGAAGACCCCCCTCCTTTATATAAGTTGATTTTACAGGAGGGACGACATGATGGCCAAGGCCATGGGCGTCGACCGGGGAAGGGGGGGGGGGGGCAAACTTAACTTTGCCCCCTCCCATACCAAATCGGGGATGATTATGAAAACAAAAGTGATTCACGTTGACCGCTGAAACAGGATGGTAAGCTAATGAATAGAAACATATCCTTTGATTTCATTCTAATATTAGAATTATTAAAAAAAATCTAACCCCACCCCACCCCTTCCCTCTCACCCACCCCCCCCCCCCCCCCTTCCCCTCTTGGTCCATCCAATAGACTTCGTATACATGTTCAGTTCAAGAAATCTCAGAATATTTCACGAAAGTGCACAGGGTCATTTGATTTCAATTTAGACACACATCGAACAACTATGGAACAAGTTAAGTAAAATGATTAGTTATATGGGTCGTTTGAGACAATTTGTTAATATGACTGAATTAAAATTGATATATAATTCTATTGTGTTACCTCGTTTTGATTACGGTGATGTAGTATGGCAATCCGCCAACGGTAACTCTCTTTCTCAGCTTCAGAAGATGGAAAACAGAGACGGGAGATTAATTTTGAAAGATAACCCTTATTCCCATAATCTCTACTACCAGTGATGTTAATTATAGATAGGGTGTAATACAGTAACCAAAAGACACACAAAAAAAAATCATCTGCTATCATTCATGTATAAGATTATGCAACGGCGTAGCCAGGATTTCATCTTAGGGGGGGGGGGCGGTTAGTCTGCGAGGGAGCGAAGCGACCGAGTCCGAGCGAGCGGAGCGAGCGAGGGGGGGGGGGGGGAGGGTGTGGGAGGGGGGTGTCCCCCCTCCGACGGTAAGAACTTTTTGCATTTTGATGTTGCAAATGGTGCAATTTGATGCCTGTTTTTGCGCGTTTCATCGACGTGAAACAGTGCCACTTGTTTAAGGCAGCAGTCTATTTTAGTGTAGATTATTATTGAACAATTTGCCTATAAAATGGTATAATTTAAATACATTTCTTGTATTAACTCTTTTCACTGAATACATTAACGCGACTGAACCCGAGCGAGCGGAGCGAGCGAAGGGGGAGGGGAGGGTGTGGGAGGGGCGTGTCCCCATCCCACGGTAAGAACTTTTTGCATTTTGATGTTGCAAATGGTGCAATTTGATGCATGTTTTTGCGCGTTTTATCGACGTGAAACAGTCCCACTTGTTTAAGGTAGCAGTTTATTTTGATGTAGATTATTATTGAACAATTTGCCTATAAAATGGTATAATTTAAATACACTTCTTGTATTAATTCTTTTCACTGAATATCATGAACGCGACTGGACCCGAGCGAGCAGAGCGAGCGAAGGGGGAGGGGAGGATGTGGGAGGAGAGTGTCCCCCCTCCCACGGTAAGAACTTTTTGCATTTTGATGTTGCAAATGGTGCAATTTGATGCATGTTTTTGCGCGTTTTATCGACGTGAAACAGTCCCACTTGTTTAAGGTAGCAATTTATTTTGATGTAGATTATTATTGAACAATTTGCCTATAAAATGGTATAATTTATATACACTTCTTGTATTAATTCTTTTCACTGAATATCATGAACGCGACTGGACCCGAGCGAGCAGAGCGAGCGAGGGGGGAGGGGAGGGTGTGGGAGGGGGGTGTCCCACGGTAAGAACTTTTTGCATTTTGATGTTGCAAATGGTGCAATTTGATGCCTGTTTTTGCGCGTTTCATCGACGTGAAACAGTGCCACTTGTTTAAGGCAGCAGTCTATTTTAGTGTAGATTATTATTGAACAATTTGCCTATAAAATGGTATAATTTAAATACATTTCTTGTATTAACTCTTTTCACTGAATACATTAACGCGACTGAACCCGAGCGAGCGGAGCGAGCGAAGGGGGAGGGGAGGGTGTGGGAGGGGCGTGTCCCCCATCCCACGGTGAGAACATTTTGCACTTTGATGTTGCAAATGGTGCAATTTGATGCATGTTTTTGCGCGTTTTATCGACGTGAAACAGTCCCACTTGTTTAAGGTAGCAGTATATTTTGATGTAGATTATTATTGAACAATTTGCCTATAAAATGGCATAATTTAAATACACTTCTTGTATTAATTCTTTTCACTGAATATCATGAACGCGACTGGACCCGAGCGAGCAGAGCGAGCGAAGGGGGAGGGGAGGGTGTGGGAGGGGGGTGTTCCCCCTCCCACGGTAAGAACTTTTTGCATTTTGATTTTGCAAATGGTGCAATTTGATGCATGTTTTTGCGCGTTTCATCGACGTGAAACAGTGCCACTTGTTTAAGGCAGCAGTCTATTTTAGTGTAGATTATTATTGAACAATTTGCCTATAAAATGGTATAATTTAAATACATTTCTTGTATTAACTCTTTTCACTGAATACATTAACGCGACTGAACCCGAGCGAGCGGAGCGAGCGAAGGGGGAGGGGAGGGTGTGGGAGGGGCGTGTCCCCCATCCCACGGTGAGAACTTTTTGCACTTTGATGTTGCAAATGGTGCAATTTGATGCATGTTTTTGCGCGTTTTATCGACGTGAAACAGTCCCACTTGTTTAAGGTAGCAGTATATTTTGATGTAGATTATTATTGAACAATTTGCCTATAAAATTATTGATATGTATTAATTCTTTTCACTGAATATCATGAACGCGACTGAACCCGAGCGAGCGGAGCGAGCGAAGGGGGAGGGGGTGTCCCCCCCCCCTCCCACGTGAGAAATTTTTGCATTTTGATGTTGCAAATGGTGCAATTTGATGCGTGTTTTGCGTGTTTTAACGAGTTGAAACAGTCCCACTTGTTTAAGGTTGCAGTATATCTTAGTGTAGATTATTATTGAACAATTTGCCTATAAAATGGTATCATTTGAATAATCTTCTTGTATCAATTCTTACACTGAATATCATGAACGCTGTCTGTTCAGCAATCAAACAGAATAAGCATGCACACGAGGGTGTAGATAGGGGCCCCCTCCCACACGGAGATGATTTTGCGTTTTCAGACCTGAAATTCAGCGATCTGGTGCAAATTTTTGGTGCAATACTTTTTCATCGAAGTGTTAAAATCACGGAATTTAGCTCTTATTCCGAATGTGCACCATCTGTGTGTATGTATAAAGTCTAGTGAGGTAGAGCTTAGGGGAAGGGGGATTCCCCCTCCGCTCGCGAGCTTTCGCGTTTTTAGAATTGAAATAAAGCGATCTGGGTATAGCCACAGTCTACTTCTATGCATGGCGGAAAGGGGGGGGGGGGGAGGAGGAGGGGCGGGCGAGCAGGGAAAAGGCGTGGGCGAGTGTTATCTCCACCCTTACCTTCCGATGGAGCTTTTGCCTTTTTAAGGTTGAAATTGAGATAATCTCGTATACGCATATTTGATGGAATCAACGTTTGGGAAATCACAAAAAAAAAAGACTGATGGGGGGGGGGGGGAACTGAGGGAGGAAAGGGTCGATTAGAAGGGGAAATTCCCCTTATACATGAGGGAACCTTGAGTTTTCGGAATATAAGTGATACGTCTTTATTTTTTTTCCGCCTCCCAAATTCGCGGTCCAAATCTTAGAGGGGGGGGGGGGGGGGGGGGGGGGCGACCGCCCCCATCGCCCCCCCCCCCCCCCTGGCTACGCCAGTGAGATTATGAATGGCATGGCCCCCAAATATATGAAAGATATGTTAAAGTACAAGACATCACCATACTCTCTTCGTAATCAAAACCATTTGTGACCCTGCACCTCAAAACAAACAAAAAGTCGCCAGACATGAATTTTTAGTTAAGACCATATTCTGAAAGAGCAGACTTTAAGCTTTAAAATGATGTATAACTCAAATCAAATGGACTCTCCTAACCTATCTAAATATTGGAAAGAAAGCACAAACTCAGGAAAAGTGTGAACTGAGAAAAGAGGCTCTGAAGTATAGTGTATATTCAAGCGCTTAATCTTTACCAAACCGTGCTGGCTGTGCGATGAATGGGACAAAAAACAGGAAGTAAACCACCAGAGTAACAACAATGAAGGGATTATCAGATTAAACTGATATTAGGCATGCCTCACTAACACATTCTGTCCATAATTAATGCCAACTTTCAAAGCAGTAACACTATCCTTTGAAAAGTTATTATAGTTGAAAGTGAAGAGTGTGGACAAGGTTTTTCAGAAATGAAAATTGGATTCTAAATACACACCTAATCACACTATTCTACCAAAAATGTTCGAGATAAACTGCTAAAAAACACACTTTCCTGCCCGTTTTATGATACCAAATTTTAGCATAATGTAAAAGAAGACCCGCTCTTTTAGAAAATATGAAAAAGTCAAGTTCGGCTAGGTTGACCCATTTCACTTATTTTCAGTCCTCACGCAAAATCAGTGTGTGCGACTTTATGTTCGTTTTGAGGTGCACGGTCACATTTACAGTTACCCCAGCCTAAAACCAATTATTGAAAGAGATTATTCTCATACAGAGCTGCAGCAGCGTATAATAACATACCTAATGATTTAAGTCAACTTTCCTCTTTACCCGTTTTTAAGTTCAATTTAGACAGAACCGAAATCCTTTCCACTTGATCTTTTTTATATGCTCCAAACCTATGAACAATATGTAATGATATGGTAAATATGTAGTCACAATGAAGTAATGTATGTACCGTTCTATTTGTGTTTGTGTTATATTCTATTCTATTATCAGTCCCTGATTGTGTGAAATTTTTGTGAACAGGGCCCAGTGGAAGACCAAAGGTGACTATCATTGTCACTACTGAAAATGGGCTACCCTCCGTATGTTTTTTCTTTTCTTGACCTTTATGCATGGAATATGTTGATTTTATAGCACGGAAATAAAACAAACAAACACACACACACACACACACACACACACGCACAAAAGATACGAAAGCTCCATCAAGTGCGTTTGTCTCTCTCTTACGCAATTTTCCGCTCGGTCAGACTCCTTAGACTTTGTACACAATGAAGATGAAACAGCGGAACAACGGTGAAAGATATAGGAATTTATCTTATCACATTTTCCCTGAATACTGTATTTTTGATCTCTCTTTTTCATCGAACAGTTTTCCAAGAATGTCAGAAAAAATTGTGTTCCAGATCGTATAATTTCAATTGTGAAAATCTAAAAATTCCTTCCGGTATACAGGCACAAATCCCCTTAAACCTCCCCACCCCCCCCCCCCCCCCTTCCCCGGCTGTCCTCCCATGCACATATCTGCCAAGTTTTGACACTCCCCTCTCCCCCCCCCCCCCCAACCCAAATCACAAAACGAATCGACGCCCTTGGTAAAGGCGAATGAAATGAAGATGCGGGGGGGGGGGGGGGGAGGCGTGAATGCACGATAATTAATGACTCTATGGTTGTAACATTTTCTTTTCATTTTGCTGCCAAATATATTGCGATTAGACAGGTAATGGCATGATTGGTCGTCACTATTCGCTGATTATTCTTTTTGTCTGGTTCTTCTCTAAAGGCAGCCTAAACTTGCTGTGAACAGAGCGGTGATGTAACATTACATTGCGTTTGTGCTTTACGATTTCAGAACCCATTTGACTCCGTGACCATGACGTACACTTTACTGTCAATGTATACATGTACATACAGAGGTGCACACACACACACACACACAAACGAACACAAGCATGCAAAGTGAGAGACAGTAATTTCGTATTGCGTCAATGTACCCCCAAGAGGATCACAAAGCCGTCGTACATTTGCCATTTCTAATAAAGTATAAATTTTATATAAAGTTTATTGATTTTATTTTGACAAACGCATCGCAGCATAAAACCACTGACATCATTTCTCTGCTTGACAGAACTTTGTAGCATTTACAAGGTGTCCACTTTCAAGTCAGAGGAGCTGTCTACACCAGAAAATATGACAGGAATTCTACCTAAAATTATTGTGACGCTAATCTTATGTGGTGAGTTTCTTTTTAAATGACCAAGATATGTATATCTGTGTGATAAGATTGATTTCTATCTTTTATATCTTTACATATAGGCCGCATATTTGTTTATCATGGCCGCTGTACATAAGTGTCTAGCATCTTTTTATACATGTTAGCTATAATTATCTATGTATCTGTTACAAATCATGATTATCACTTAATGTTTACGCGTGTGTGCATACGCAATGCGCGTTAACTCCAGCCATGTTAACTTGGAATAAAGCTGCCTAAAAAAAGAACATTATTCTAAAATATATAATATTGTACTCATAACTTCAACAATAATCCTTTTTATGATGCAGGTGGGATGTCACTGGGAGGGTAGCAATTTCCTTCTTTAGGGACTAACCTAATAGCTCGCTAACCATGAACACTTTCTGGACGATATTCAATTACAATATTAAGAACAAAAAGATCCATAATTATTTCCATTTTTTTTCTTTTCTTTTCAATGGACCACTTTTTCCACTGTTATATTTACTTTATTCTGTTTAAACTTGCAAAGTATACGAATTGCCTTTATTGATTTTTCTACCATATTATGCTATTTTGTTTTATTATTTCATACTTTATGATCCTCGCAATGTATTTACCTTACAAAATGATAATACGTTAAATTTTGTAATTTGTGCTTGCATTTTGCTAGAACTGCTGTTGAAGGGAAGTAAAAAATAATGACAACTGAATTGAAATATTTAGATAAAGCGCTGAGGCTATTTTGCGGTCTATCTTTTCATGTATAGATACATGCTCGTATTGTATTACTAATAGAGGTTTTCGTGGCCAAATTCCTGAAATTGTAGAGCATGTTTATGTTTATTGTGCATTCATATTTACTATGTTTGAAGTGGTGAAGTGAGCTTGGTTTAACCATTTTACGCTTTAATGCTTTCAAATTCGCTTTACGCACCCAAATCAGTGGTCACAAGTACAAATTCATATAATGATAAGCATTTATAGTTTCGTGTTTGGGCATGGAATTATAAGTTTGTGCATTCAAGTTAAGCACTGGATAAGTACTTGAAAGCACTTTCATTTTCGTTCTTGAGCGAACGGTTTTCACAATACTTGAGCATTCACTTTTGTAATGCACGTATATTATTCATAAATAAGCAAGAATGATTATGTGTAGCTGATCATTGAATGTGATTTACGTTAATCTTTTTTTCATCTTTAATTTCATTATCATGACCATGGCATTTGTTTATTCGAACATCTTGATTTATAATTTCAATATCAATTACTCATTTCCTCATGTCATTACATGACTTTCTTTATATCTAATTTGCATCTTTATTTCAATAAGATCATCATCATTTTATAGTGTTTATATAACCCGAGACTTCATGTGGAGTTTTTATTATTTTTCATTATGATCCTCATACTGATTTATGATCTTCATTCAGATTTACCTACTTATTGGCATCAGTATATGTGATCAACATATTTCGTAGTCATTATTAATATTCAATTTAAAACGCAGTGCAGGTTATGTACTTTTTAATGGGCATTGTACAGGTTCAATTCAATGCTGCTTTTATGAAATTGTTTGCTCATATGCGAATTTGAATACCTGAAAAGAGCTGTTTCAAGAGGGGGCGGAGTTGAATAGCCATTACCGAAAATACATAATACATATGCGTGTTCAATGGTATACAATGCACAAATGCGAAATCGCGTGCCGACTTTGTCAATTACGGTTGAGTTACTATTTAATGATGCTTGATCAAATTTAGCGATAATGAATGATTGAAATAGAATGACAAAAGAATGAAACCAGTGAAAACAGGTTGCAAAACCTATATCTTTAAACCGGAATTATCAAGATGTACGTAGTGTATACAACTACTGCAGATCAGTATTTTTCGACCGTTACCACCTCCCTGGTTAAATTCAGCGTGCTGCTGTATTTCATCTCTGTGAATGCATATTTTTGTAATTCAATAGTTCATTGGGCAGGGAGAGATGTAATGCCAGCAATAATTCATGTGGATCAAGAAAATTCAAAGTCATCAACTGCGGGGGATTGCAATTGATGGCAATACGTGATGGTCATTTTCATAATTGAAAATGCGGTCAAAATTATCTTTGATAATATGGTATATGACACAATGATTTTTATCAAAATCTTCTATGGAAAATATGTACGGGAAGGGTGTTTACTTTCTTTTTTTGCTGAGTGTATATAAATGACCAAAAAAAAAAATTGCTGATTGTGAATGTAAAATTAACTCCTAGTAGCTCCAACTAAGTTTGACGGAGTGGCATCCAAACTAGATGCCTCCTTAACTCTTTTAGGAAAGAACCAATTATTGTAACCCTGGTGGGGAGCTGGTTCCGATGGCATATGACACTTTAAAAGAAGGATTTTTGTAATCTAGCGGTCCTTCATGATTTTGTCATGATAATATTTGTTCAATACCGGGTTTTTTTTTCTTCGTTTCTTTTTTATCAGAAGGAGCCAGAGCTCTCCATCTGGGTGAAAATGACCAAGAAATCTGCTCAGCAATGGAAATGATTTGCAGCTCAGTGACATTGCCCAACGGAGAAACGGTTTCCATGGTACCCAAACTGATGACGGAAGACGAAATAAGACGAGCGGGAAATCATCCCATGCTGAAAGGGAAAACAAGATTTACTTGTAGACTTCCCGGTATGCATACACCAATGAAGAGGTTGTCATTGACGAATGTGTCTTGCTGTACCTTGTAAATATGTTGATCGTTAGATCTTTAGTCCTACAAAATCTAAAAATCTTCGTCGGATATTCAAAGAGCAACGAGTGTTTTGAGATGTTTCATTGCGTTTTCATATTTCGTTCTTCTAATAACACGCACTAACAAGCACACACACACACACACACACGCGCGCGCATACATACATACATTTAAGTTTACTTCGGAATTTCACATCCCTCAGAAAAATACTGATATCATACTGGATTCAGAGGATGTTAACCTGCAAGATTCCTGTTGGGAAAATGGAAATTTCATAGTCATGGCAAAACCGATACCTGATCTGATGACTATAATGATGCAGGTCATACACTTGCTAATGAAAAAAGAAAAACAACCAGACAACGTCCTGATATATGTAGAGAGATCAAAATAATCAAAATGTGGCAAGAATAAGTTTTTCATTAAAGTCTAGTTTATGATGGATAGACTTTGAGTGGTATTAGAGTGATGCCTATACTCCTTCAAAAGTAGATGGAATGATATGTCATTCGCGTTGTTAAAAGGATTGTATAGTGTTGGTGGAGGAGAGGATTTATTTTTTAACTATTTTTACAAAATGCTCAGAAACAACACATGAAATGCTACAAAGCATACCTTTCTAAATGGAATTTAAAGCTTATTTTATGAAAATCGGTTCTGAATTGGCTGAAATATCCAAAATACAAAGCAAAACAAAATGACGTCATGAACTCTAGCAGTTTTCTTATCCATTACAACACCAAAATTCTAAGAATTAATAACTTTTGCATCTATTGTCTGATTCTCCTCAAACTTTCATAGATGGGTTCTACGAATGTTGCTGCTTTCATTCAATTCACATTGATCTTTAGGTTTTGGTTTCCTTTAAATACCAAACTACATGTCTTGAACAAAACTGCAATCAAATAATCCTCAATCACAGAATCGGTGAAAATCGGATTTACAAAGAAGTGTAAGTATAGGCCAGTGGTCCGTTTTGTCCGACTCCTGGGGTTAAATGGACCTTCGTTTTGTTTTTGTTTTGTTTTTCTCTTTTGAAATAAGTGATTACTGATTTCAGTAAAACTATAAGGGGTTTTGAACAATTTTGAGTAGGGAACAAACAGCATCAAGAAAAAGACATTCAAAGACGATACAAAGTAAACCTGTCCATTTTAATCCATTTCCCCCATGACTGATAATTAATTTCAATCTATTCCCCTGTGCTTTCACTTTCAAATGTTAACAAAAGTTTCAAGACAAGGAGACTTCCAATTATGTCTCTATGTGAAGGAGATTGTGGTCTTGATCGTGCTGATAGACATAGAAACATATCATAATAGAGACTTGTTTCTTTTCTTTTTCAGATTGTGCTTCTTCACCTTGTGACAATGGAGGAAACTGTACGGAGACATACACTGGATACAAGTGTTCCTGCGGCGAAGAATTCTTCGGCCGAGACTGTTGTAAGAAGCAAATTATTTTCCTCCTTATTTCGATCGTATTTGTGTGCGATTGTGTATGGGCGTGTTTTTCATGTGGATGTGTTTTTTCCCACTATACATTTTATGTGTTAAGATACTTGAAACAAGCCACAGCTTCATGGCTTTTAACATAAGATATGTTTTGTATTAAAAATCAGACATAATTTATTTTCAGTGAACAGTATCGTTGATATGTTTTATACACTGTACCATGCAACCAAACGCCCCGTCAAAGAAAAAAACAACAACAAAGAAAAACCCTAAAGAATCAGTACCTCCTTTTCCTTTAAACAGGAAATCTCCCAGAAAACGAACAGAATTCTGGTGACTGAAGCATGTTGGCGACCTAATTCTCTTTAATCTGTAGATATAGGTGAACGTTTCTTAATGTCGTCCCGCACATTCTCTATCGGAGATATAGTTACAGTTGATTGCGCCTGTCACTGCACCCTATTGACGTCATTTTCGTCATATTACAGGCCCCTCTGGGTACCTCCGTGAGCTAAATATTGCGTTGGTGAATGAGAATATGAATAATGTGCTCATCTTTGGCACTATGGTGTATGCGAATCCACAATCGAATTATGTAATCCACACACCAGACAGCGGTACCCAACAATTCTACAACTTTCATGGACTGAACCTCAGAACAAATATGACGTCACTGGATTTTGAAGTCAGCGCAGACCGTGCAGCTCGCATAGCCTTCACAATGGCGCCTTCTCAGACAAATACCCCGTATAAGATTGGTGAGTTTCCTTGTTGAAATCAATATGTTTAGTTTATTCTAGTGCTTAATTTTACAATAATATCAATGCTATTATATTTGAGGATTTTCATGATACGCACGTACATTTGTATATACATGTGTACCACTTTCTGGCTATGCATATGTTGTATATATCCAGCGAGTGAGTAAAACGATGGGAAACAGATTCAATCCTCAAAAATCACCAAGAGGATGGTATTGGCTTGCAATGAGGTGATGATAGTATTTAGATTTCTCCTTTAAGTGATTGATTGATCTTTTGCGTTGGGTAAGGGATAATTCAAGTTAGCAATCATCTTTGTTAAAGCCAATCAAATTTGTGTCCTTCTTTTGTAGTCTGATAGGGGCAGTCCCCCCCCCCCCCCCCCCCGAAAAGTCTACACCACCTCTTCTCTTGGGCTCGGCCATATAAATTTCAATTAATTTTGTAAGTTTGAAATAAGAATATCACTCAATACAAACGTTTCGTTGCTTTTTTTTTCTAGTTTTGGCTAATAACATTCCCTGGATATCGTTAGCCGAGGTGAGACAGGTATATATCGCACCACCTGTCAACACCCTATTATATTTTGATTGACGTCTTTCTAATATTCCGTCGAAACTTGTACACAAGACAGTTAAATTTCAATCATACAAATGAAAAAGCACCTCCCTATTGTCTCCATTACATATACTATACTTGTCATTTATGAAATGTTTGTCAACGTGTGGATATGTATAATATCGTATTATCTATTAGTTCACATATTTCTATGAATACTGATATATATATATATATATATATATATATATATTATAAACTCTCATTGATGTTACTTAAAATTCGTATGATACAAAAAGATCATCTGTTATGAATGCCTAAACCCTTTACTATTGCCAGCATGTATTACTTGTGATGACCTTCGATACATTTCTGAAATGCGTGCATATATTCATGATATCTATGACTGTATTCACTAAGATTCACGTAAAATCGTATGCATAATGGCGAATATACTAAATGTTTAAAACCTTCAACTTTTGTAAACATGTTTTTTCATAATCCTCGATACATATCTGATATGTGTGCATTTATCGATCATTAATCCATTCACTAAAATTCAGGTAAAAAATTGTTTTCGAACAGTTCTTGGTGGAGATAGAAACAGAGTTACAAAGATTATACGTCTCGGTGTGTTGGAGCTTCGCACGTTCCTGTCCAGCGACAACATGCTGTCTGGGCCTCCACTGTACGATCGCTTCTGGCTGAACTTTGCCTCGGGAAACTTTTCACTTGGTCGCTATGGCAACGCAGATCCATTCTTCAACTGGTTTGATCCAAACCCGTTAGAGTTCAGATCCATCGGACTTATGACTTGGGATGGGTCAACTGGTCGATGGAAGTTTCACTCGTTCTGCTAATGTACAATACGACCGTCGTAGAACCAAAAAGGTACAGATAAAAAAAAAAAAGACTGAATATAAGAAAGCTAGCCTCAATTGTCAGGCTCATACTCCACTGCTATAAAATCATACAAAATCATACAAAATCAATGAATTGAAAGATTTTGGATAGGATTTTGGTTTATTACTCAAAGAGCAGCTAAATTGTACGTTATTGTTTTGTTCATGTGATACTTTTTCATCCACTTAGATTTACACCAAATCTGACCCCAGAGCGGTAAGTTAATACATCGGGACATGGGATTACACGAAGTCAAATATGTTATTAAAATGCTACGTGTCATCTTTCCTAACATCTGTTTCAAATCACACCATGGGACCCAATTTATGATAGCGCGCTAACATGCTGAATAATTATGTCTAGGTATAGATACAAGAGTGTAGTTTGCTTGTAACATGAGGACAGGGTCACCGTAGTACGGACTGATGGCTCTGCTCAGTAGGAGTATAACCCCAGTCCCACCTTTGTTTGGACTCTTTATCGGAGATTATTTATATTCATGGTAATATCAAGGTGTTTACACAATATTGCTACTGCCCGCTTTATTGTATATAAAATTTGAAAAGGATTCCATGTTCTCCCGTTGTTTGTAAGGCCAAATTTAATCCGTTGAGGACAGTTTGATTTTGCTACACCCACGCATTTCCCCATAAAAGCTTGCCCGAGTACACCCGGGACTCGTCCTCAACGGGTTAGAGTAGATTTTCAATTGCAGTGTAGATGATAATGAAATGTACATTGCTATGGTACCTGACACAGTAAATGAAGATATTTATGATAATGATATTGCTGGAATTTTCTTTAAAGTCATGCTTTCATGCCTGACACTTATAATATGATGTCATCGGTTAATATGAGCAGATTCTAATAGAAAAAAAATAGTGACGATTTTATGGCACATGCGCAAGTCAAGTGGACAGTGAGATGAAGGTGGTGGTCATCACGGCAATGTTTTCCTTCTTTTTCTTTTTTTTGCCAACAGTTATCTGACAATATTGTGACCAGAGTTTCTATGATGTATTTAGCAATCCACCACTGCAAACCAAATGACTGACGTAATAAGAACATAATATATGTTTTGCGATTGTGTATATTCTCCTTTATAGCAACGTACATTTTAATTTCGCAATATTCGAATTCCAATTGACGTTAAAAGGGTGTGTAACTATGATTCTATTACTGCCCTCCACCAAATTTCCATGTCGTGAATACTTTTTCAACTTCATTTCATTTCATTTCATTTATTTTCATATATCTCAATGAATGATAAAAAATACATCAAATGTAACAGAATTGAATAATACACGATGTCCAAATAGGAGACATACATTGTACATAAAATATTGTAAATATATAACACATAGTGGTCGATCAGTAAAAGTTGGAATATTGGAAAGAATGCTAAAGAAATATGAAGGAACCTACTAAAAAGTAACCTTGTGGAGCGTAGGTCCCAATTAAATTCGAGCTACAGATTGATATGAGGTACATGGGTACAACAGATGACCGAAACATAGAAAAAAAAATACACAAAAAAAAGCTGCAGTTAGCACGGCTTCTCAAACCCAATCCTCTCGCTATGAACGAGTTTTGTTCCGTCATAGGGACATAAGGACATAATTATGGACTTTTGAGACGAGTGCGTTGAACGTTCTCCTCTTTAGTTAGCAACGATTGTATTACGCTTCACATTATGAAACGCATTGATAAACTATTGAACATGCACTAGAATTCATTAAGAGAGGAGGAATCTCAATGTTTGTTGATATAATTGTCATTGTTGGAAATAAAATCCCTTCAACGTCAGACACAGTAATCAGGGCAACTGTATATCTTTTTAATTATAGATTATGCATATATCATACATGCATAGCACCTGAGTATGTATGTGTGTGTGTGTGTGGCTGGGTTTCAGTTAATATTGTGAAGTTTGAGTGATAGTGAATAAAGTTTTTTGAAAAGAAAATTTGCGTGTGCATTGTGTCTCTCATGCAGGCGTGGTGTCTCTTCCAGCATAATTTATAATGGAAATCCTTCTTATAAACAAAGATTATAAGTGGAGTGCTTGCATTTAATGTGAATAGAGTATAGGCCTAACTTTTGAAACAATAGCCAATTCCGTATTAAACTGACATGGTAACTTTGGAAAATATAACAAATTTCGACGTACAGGGGACTTTGTCAGACTAGTGAAACTTCGGAATAACGTTCCTCCGGAATAACATTCCTCCGGATTAAACGTATTTCATTTTTGGATTGCACAGGCATTTGGCAGAACGATCCGAAGCTTATTTCATTTTCAGATTATCGAACCTTCGGAATAAGGAACCCTATCTTTAATTTCGAGTTTTTATTTCATTTACGGACTGTCCAACTTTCGTAATAACATACACTGTACCTACCCATTAAGAAAAATATAAGGGTGCAGATCAATGTCACAGGAGTAAGTCTACGGGTGCAACTTTGCCCCTTTCAAACCAGCAAGGTGCAGAGTTGCACCATTAATGCTCCCACTGTGATACTGGTCTGAAGGGGTGAAAGTTGCACCCATAATGGTGCCACACTGGTAAAAGCACAACAAAAAGAAAAATCTTAGTGTGTACGTTATAACTAATCTTATTTTTATTTTCGAATTAACCAACCTTCAGAAGACCGAGGCATATTTTATTTCATAGTTTTCGAACGACAAGAACACTACCAAATATTGGAATCATCTCGCATTTTTTATTTTTATTTTTAGGACTAACAAACATTTAGGTACACGAATATTGTGTTTCGTCTAACGAACACCCGAAATGACGAACATCACCCCAGTGATACATACCTGATCATTCTATACTCTCTCTCAAAAAGGGGTTGTAGAAAAACTGTTGAAAACACACTTTTCCATTTGTGTTATGATCCCAAACTAAAGGACAATGTAGAAGAAAGATAGCCCTTTCAGAAAATAATTATGAGAAACACAAGATTTACACAGTTGACCAATTTCACCTGTTGTTAATCCTTACGTGATATCAAGGGGTGCGACTTTTTGTTTGTTTTGTGGTGCACGGTCACATAATTATTAATTCATTGCCGTTTATAATAATGAGCAAATAGACTTTGTCATTAATTTTCATCGTTTCTCACAAGATTTAAAGGGTGTGTACAGTTCTGGTCGAGGTGAAGATTTAGCTTTTAACGTTTTGTGAGATATTCAGAAACCACTCTATGAGATGTCAAAGAGCATGCAGTTCTAAGGGGTATCAAAAGTTTATTCGATGAAAATCGGTTTTGAAATGGCTGAGATATCCAAAAACAAGGTGAAACAAAGAGATACTAATAAAGTTGGGGCATGTCGCCTTTTATTATTAACACTTTTTTGGATATCTCAGCCATTTGAAAACCACTTTTCATCAAATAAACATTGAATCCTTCTTAAAATTACATGCTCTTTCATATTTCATTAGAGGCTTTTCATTATCTCACTTAGGAATGTTCAAAACATGAATCCCTACCTCAACCAGTACTGTACAGTCCTTTAAGAAGACAGAATATGTGTGATTAATTATTTTGCATGCTGTAATAATTACAATAAAGAAACTAGAATGGCTATGGCGATTGGTATACATCTGACATAATGCATGGTTCTCCTAGTAGGTCTATTGTACTTCTAGACAATGTCTGATGAAAGTTTCACATTATTGGCAAAATATTAAAATACTGTGTTTGTCACAAATGTGTTTAATGTTCACTTTCCTAGAAGTAAAGATTTATTTGCATTAGAAGCTCTGATTGTCTATTCAAGAGAGCAGGTCTTTTTTGTGGGGGGGGGGGGATTTGAGGATTCTTACTTGACTTTTGACCCTTTAATAAGTTTTTTTTTTGTTGTTGTTGCAATGATTCATTTTCAAGGTATGGAGAGAAAGTGTAAATTCAATTTTGAATAGTCAAATTTTAGTATTTGAACCTGACCTTCAACTCTTAACCTTTGACCGTTTGACCTTGAAATTCCCAAGAGAATCACGGTCAGGCAGGACATGCACACATATCTAAGTATCTAAATGTCATGATGATACCTTGAACAACATCCGAGATATGGAGGAAGAAGTGAAATTTAGTATTTTCACTTGACCTTTGACCTTTTGACTTTTTTTGATAAAAAACAAAAACAAAAACAAAAACAAAAAACCTTCCCAGAAAATCTCTGCTGTGCGCAATGCAAGAACAGTATACACAAAGTTTCAATGAATAATCATGCAGGCATTGCATAAATATAAGGGGAAAGTGATATTTTGAGAAGTTGACTTACCTCAAAAGTCCCTAGATAATCACTGCAAGTCAGTACATGCATATGTAATATACTTTATTTGAAGATTTCTTAAGCCTTTTCCGAGATAGATGGTCACAATGATTTTGCATTGTCAAGAAAGAAATACTGTATATATCAGGCACCGAGAAGTACGTCGCTCTTGACAAAAGTCAGGCAATTTCTGTGGAGTTATTTATTCAAATGAAAATCTTTTCAAGTAATACGTTTTGTTGACAATAATCGGCATTCTTTTTGTAAGCAAATCACAGAAACACAATGTAACATAAACAAAATGTATCCATTTATTCTGAGATTGGGTGTATGTTAAAGGAGAAGTTCACCTTCATAGACATGAGGGTTGAGTGAACTCAGCAATATTAGTAGAACACATCAGTGAGAGTTGGAGGAAAATCGGACAATCCATGAAAAAGTTATGCATTTTTGAAGTTTCTATTCAGTTATGGCTAGATGACAATACTACTATAGCTTGTGATATCACATGTGTAAAACTATATAAAGAAAGATTAAAGAAAATTCCACATATTTTCACTTTTCTCGCATAACAAAATAACATTCGACTTCTCTTTTTCAGGAGGCAGGCTTAATAATATTACCCTTAACAAACGTCAGTAACAAGTCAAAGAAATGTGCACTTTATTCAAAAAGTAAAGTTTTGTGAAATTCTCCTTTTATTTTCCTTATATCGTTGTACGCATGTGACATCATACACTGTAGAAGCCTTCTTATCCAGCAGTGACTGCGCAGATATTTTAAAGTTTCATAACTCTGGGACGGATTGTCGGATTTTCCCTAAACTTTCATCGACGTGTTTTAATAATATTGTTGCATACACTTAATCCACATGGATATGAAGGTGGACTTGTCCTTTAACGTTTGAGTTGACAGATATTGTGGAAAGATATCCACATAAGGCTTGAATTCAGTTTGATATCACATGCTTTTGAAGAGAGACATGTTACATTCCTGGAGTTGGTATAGTGCAACGGTATTATAGAGGCTGAAATATTAGATCCCAAATCCATATTAAAAGAATTTTTAATGGTTTCAGGTCACAACACAGAGCTCTACACGTTACAAAATATAATGAAATATCTTTTGATTTGAAGAAGAATTGCTGCATTCAACATGACATCATGAACAATTTAGAATCAGCTCGTATACATAACAACGTTATAATAAGAAATAGCAGTAAAAATATGTAATTTGCGTGTTTTATATAGGTTTTCCGGTCAATTTCATACTTTTGTCACTCAAATTCATTAATGTGCATTCAAATTCACGCAGCGTACGCACGCGAAAATATTCGGGCATTCAAATTCAGAATCCGAGCGATCAATTTTATTTATGGGCGTTCTATTTCGTTTTCGTGAAATCAAATTCCAGATTGGGCATTCAATTTCAAAATGCGAGCACCGACTTTCCTACTCGTGCATTCAAATTCATGCGATAGTCACGTGATAGTCCCAATGAGCTTGTCTGGAGCGTTCAAATTCATTTTTAGGCGATCAAGTACCTACTTCGTGCGATCAATTTAACGAGGAAAATGGAGTAGACTTTTAAGAAAGGGAAAAGGGCCAACACAACCAATAAAGGCTTGCATATAGTGTAATTATGGTTGTTTACAGGTTCTACATTGTTCTCTGCTCATGTATTCTTTGTTTTTCATCTCAATAAATTTCAAATTGCAATGTCCAATCACCAGTGCATCCAAACAACACAACGACTAGTAATCACATTTCTTGGTGATACTGCATGCTGACAACGCCTCAACACCAACCACATAATCATGATAATGACAATTCATCAATTTAAAGACAAACTGACACACAATGATCTCACATATAGTCCCACAAAAGTTAATCAATAAGACAGCAATACACAACAAACAACACGTATAAAATGTTAAAGTATCAGTTTCAATATAGTCGAAATTGTGTTTTTTCCTCGAAGTGTCAACCAACCCTCCGTATTATACTCGTCTGTAGGCCTATACAGTGCCTAATTTTCGTTTGTTTCATTTTGCATCAAAAAAGATGGCTGGATAACCCATATTCAGCTGCAAAAGCTGGTCTTCCATAATATGGGGTCCAGTTTGATGTTCTGCTCTTGGCGATGAATAAATGAAGTGGGATCTTTTACGTGCATGAGTTGTGACTCTCTTACACGTGAGACCTCCATTTTATGTCCAATCCGAGGGACATGTGCCTGTATATTCCTATTTGCTAAGCGCGAGTTCAAAATTGTCAATGAACAGGTGGACCACTACTGCAAAATAAATAATCATCATAAATCCCAATATATTCAAAGCCGAATGAGAAACACATGCATACACGACCCCAAACTAACTAAATTTAGGACTTCTTTTAAATTGAATGCATTTATTTGGAACATGGTTGCCTATTCACGAATTTGAATGACCGACGAGATTCCGTCGCCAGCTTGACATGAATTTGACTGCTCATTGATGAAATGCGTGCTCCTCTCTTCAATTTGAATGCTCCGATAGTGAATTTGAATGTTCCGATAGTGAATTTGAATGCTCCGATAATGAATTTGAATGCTCCGACAGTGAATTTGAATGCTCGGATAGTGAATTCGAATGACCGGATTTTGAATTTGATTGCTGATTCAGTGCTGCGAGCGTGGAATGCGTGAAATCGAATGCTCGGAATAGGAACTTGAATGCCAAAAGTATGAAATTGACCGGGAAAACCTATAATAACGCAGCTTCGGAATAACGAACATCATATAGAAATATAGGATTAGAAATTGCAATGAAAGACTAAATGAGGCCATACAATTTGAGTTATTTTAGGAAATTATAGTTTGTAATTAATCTAACTGATATAAGGCTTCGCTCATCGAATAAATTGTTATGAAAATTAATCGTCAGAGGGCAATGGAATCGTATGGAAGGGAAGTGTACCGGTATAGGTGTTTGGTTATAAGAATACTATTGAACTGTGTTGTCAGTTGTGCAGAAGAATAGGCATTGCTGCCTTTTATTGATATTACATGTAGGTACTTGAAAAAAAAATGAATATCCTTCGTTGGCAGAATGCCGTAGTCATTAATGTTATTGGTATAATTGTTAACACTTTGAATACAAAAGTAGGCGCCTGGATCGCAGGGGCAACCACTATAAAACAGCTAATTGGGCTAGAAAGTCATGAATAGAAACGGGGTCGATCTGAAGCTGTATGATAGGAAGGGCAATGTGCTGTGCCAGAAGGAAGACCCCCCCCCCCCCCTTTATATAAGTTGATTTTACAGGAGTGACAACATGATGATCAAGGCCATGGGCATCAATCGGGGAAGGGGGGGGGGGGGGGCAAACTTAACTTTGCCTTCTCCCATACCAAATCAGGGATGATTATGAAAACAAAAGTGATACACGTTGACCGCTGAAACACGATGGTAAGCTAATGAATAGAAACATATCCTTTGATTTCAATTCTGAAATTAGAATTATAAAAAAAAAAATATCTACCCCTACCCCCTCCCTCTCACCCACTCTCCTTTCCCCTCTTGGTCCACCCAATAGACTTATGTTCAGTTCAAGAAATCCCAGAATATTTCACGAAAGTGCACAGGGTCATTTGATTTCAATTTAGACACACATCGAACAACTATGTAAGAAGTTAAGTAAAATGATTAGTTATATGGGTTGTTTGAGACAATTTGTTGATATGACTAAATTTAAATAGATATAAAATTCTATTGTGTTTTGATTACGGTGATGTAGTATGGCAATCCGCCAACGGTAACTCTCTTTCTCAACTTCAGAAGATGCAAAACAGAGCCGGGAGATTAATTTTGACAGTTAACCCTTATTCCCATATTACTACCAGTGATGTTCATTATAGGTTAGTGTAGTACATAGTAACCAAAAGACAAAAAATTCATCTACTTTCATTCATGTATAAGATTATGAATGACATGGCTCCCGAATATATGAAAGATTTGTTAAAGTATAAAACATCACCATACTCTCTCCGTAATCAAAACGATTTACAGTTACCACAGCCTAAAACTAATTATTGTAAGAGATCATTCTCATACAGAGCTGCAGCAGCGTATAATAACATACATAATGATTTACGTCAACTTTCCTCTTTACCCGTTTTTAAGTTCAATTTAGACAAAACCGAAATCCTTTTCACTTGATCTTTTTTATATGCTCCAAACCTATGAACAATATGTAATGATATGGTAAATATGTAGTCACAATGTAGTAATGTATGTACCGTTCTATTTGTGTTTGTGTTATATTCTATTCTATTATCAGTCCCTGATTGTGTGAAATTTTTGTGAACCGGGCCCAATGGAAGACTAGAAGTGACTATCATTGTCACTACTGAAAATGGGCTACCCTCCTTATGTTTTTTTCTTTTCTTGACCTTTATGTATAGAATATGTTGATTTTATAGTACGGAAATAAAACAAACAAACAAACACACACACAAAAAGATACGAAAGCTCCATCAAGAGTGTTTGTCTCTCTCTTACACAATTTTCCGCTCGGTCAGTCTCCTTAGACTTTGTACACAATGAAGATGAAACAGCGGAACAACGGTGACAGATGTACATGTAGGGATTTATCTTACCACATTTTCCCTGAATGCTTTATATTTGCTTTCTCTTTTTCTTCGAATAGTTTTCCAAGAATGTCAGAAAAAAATGTGTGTTTTTTTTGTCAATTTTCAATTTCAATTGTGAAAATCCAAAAATTCCTTCCAGCATACAGGCACGTATCCCCTTAAACCTTCCCCCCCCCTTCCCCCGGCTGTCCTCCCATGCACATATCTGCCAAGCTTTGACACAGCCCTCTCTCCTCCTCCCCCCCCCAAAAAAAAACCCAAAAAACAAAAACAAAAACAAAAACAAAACAAATCATAAAACGAATCGACGCCCTTGGTAAAGGCTTATAAAATGAAGATGGGGGGGGGGGCGTGAATGCACGATGATTAAGGACTGTATGGTTGTAACATTCTTTTTTTTTTCATTTTGCTACTAAATATATTGCGAATAGACAGGTAATGGCATGATTGGTCGTCACTATTCGCTGATTATTCTTTTTGTCTGGTTCTTCTCTGTAATTAAGGCAGCCTTAACTTGCTGTTAACAGCGCGGTGATGTAAATTGCATTACGTTTGTGCTTTACGATTTCAAAACCCATTTGACTCTCAATGTACATGCACATACAAAGGTGCACACACACACACACACACAAACACACACACACACACACAAACGAGCACACGCATGCAAAGTGAGAGACAGTAATTTCCTCGCGCGTCAGTGTACCCCAAGAGGTTCACAAAGCCGTCGTACATTTACCGTTTCTAGAAAGTATAAATTTTATATAACGTTTATTGGATTTATTTAGGCAAGCGCATTGCAGCATAAACCCACTGACATTATTTCTCTGCTGGACTGATGTTGGTAGCATTTACAAGGTATCCACCTTCAAGTCACAGCAGCTATTTTTACCAGAAGATATGGCGGAAATTCTACCCAAAATTATTGTGATGCTAATCTTATGCGGTGAGTTTTCTTTTTAAATGACCAAGATATGTATATCTGTGTGATGAAATTAATTTTCTTATCTTTATATATATGCCCTATTTTTGTGTATAATGGCTGATGTACTTAAATGTCTAACACTTTTTTTATACATGTTAGCTATAATTATCTATGTATCTATTATAATTCATGATTATCACTTAATACGCTTGTGTGCATACGCAGTGGGCGTTAACTTCACCCTCGTTAACATGGAATAACTGAGATATAAGCTGCCTGGAAACAAAGAAACTGATAGGAAAATATGATATTGTATTCATAACTTTAGGAATAATCCTTGTTATTATACAGGTGGGTGTCAATGGCATGGTTTTATTTCCTCCCTGTGATGATCTACCAACGTAACAGCTCGCTAGACATGAGCACTTTCTGGACTATTCAGTTATAATTAAGAACAGAGTGATCCTTATTTCCATTTTCTTTGCTTTCCAATGGACCACATTTTTTCCCATTTTTAAATTCACCTTTTCTGTTTAAACTTGCAAAATATGCGAATTGCTGTTATTGATTTTTCTACTATGCTATGCTATCTTATTCTATTATTGACTTTATGATCCTTGCAATATGCTTTTCTTACAAAACAATAAGACGATAAATTGTGTATTTTGTGCTTGTATTTTGTTCCAACTTTTGTTGAATAGAAGTGAAATGACAACTGAATCGAAATGTTTAGATATGGCGCAGAGCCTGTTTTGCAATCATTCTTTTCATGTATAGATATATGCACGTATATTGTAGTACCAAAAAAAATGATTTTCTTGGCCAAATTCCTGACATTGTCGAGCATAGTCATGTTATGTGCATTCAAATCACTTCTTCTTTTTTTTTAAAGTGGTGAAGTGACCTTGGTTAAACAGTTTCACGTTTAATGCGTTCAAATTCATTTTAGGCACCCGAATCAGTTGTCACAAGTTTAAATTCAGATGTAAGCATTCAGTTTCGTGTTTGGGCATGAAATTACAGGTTTGTGCATTTGGTACGATGGGCTGGATAAGCATTTAAAAGCACTTTCATTTTTGTGCTTGAGCAAGCGATTTTCAAATTTTCTTATTGAGCATTCCCTTTCGTAATGCACGTATATAATTCATAAATATTTCTCATCATAAATTTCATCATAATGATCGTAGAGTTTTTTTATTTTCAACATCCAGATTGTTTTTCTTATGCTAAACATTTTAAACATGTAAACTTCAGTATAAAATCCTCATTTCGTCATGTCATTACATGGCTTTCTTTATCTCTAATTTGCATCTTTATTTCATTAAGATCATCATATTGTGTTTTTAACCTTCATTTGGCATCTTTATCATTTTTCATTATGATCATCATACTGACTTGTGATCTCAATTCAAATTTACATACTTATTGGCATCATCAGGTGTGATCCACACGTAGTCGTTAATAATATTCAATTTAAGACATTTAAAACAGGGTATGTACTTTTTAATGGACATCGTACAGGTTTAAGTTCAATGCTCCTTTTATCAAATTGTTTGCTCATTTGCGAATTTGGATACTTTGAAAGAGCTGTTGACAGGTGGAGACGAAGTTGAATAGCCATTACTGAAAATATATGCGTGTTCATCGATTTAGTATGCGCAAATGCGAAATTACAGGCCGACTTTGTCAATTACGGTTGAATGACTATCAATCGATGCGTGATCAAATTTGACGAAAATGAATGATTGAAATTGAATGACAAAAGAATGAAATCGACCGCAAACACCTATATCTTCAAACCGGAATTATTAAAATTTTGTGTATATTACAACTACTGCAGATCAGTATTTTACGACCGTTACTACCTCCCTGTTTAAATTCAGCGTGGTGCTGTATTTCATGTCTGTGAATACATACTGTTTTCCAATAGTTCATTGGACATGGAGTGATATGAAGATCAAAAATAAATGTATGCCAGCGATAATTCATGCGGATCAACAAAATTCGAAGTCATCGACTGTGGGGGTTTTCCACTAATACAATACGAGATGCCCATTTTGATAATTAAAGATGCAGCCATAATTACCTTTAATATGGTATATGACTCAATGAAAACTATCAAAATCTTCTATGGAAATATGTACGGAAAAAGTGTTTGCTTTCTTCTTCTTCTTTTTTTTTTTTTTTGCTGAGCGTATAAAAGGCAAAAAGTGCTTCTTGGGCATGTAAAATCAGTTCCTAGTAGCTCCAACAAGGTTTGACGCAGTGTCATCCCGATCAGTTGCATCCTAAACCCTTTTAGGGAAGAAGAAATTATCACACTGGAGTGGGGAGCTGGTTCCAAAAGCATATGACACTTGGGGAGAAGAAGTTTTGAAAGCCAGAGGTCCTACCTTATTCCATAAACACCGCTTTTTTTCTTTTGTTTTTGTTCAGAAGGAGCCAGAGCTCTTCACCTGGATGAAAATGACCAGGAAATCTGTACAGCAATGGAAATGATTTGCAGCTCAGTGACATTGGCCAACGGACAAACGGTTTCCATGGTACCCAAACTGATGACCGAAGATGAAATAAGACGAGCGGGAAACCATCCCATGCTGGAAGGGAAAACACGATTTACTTGTAGACTTCCCGGTATGTTTAATATGCCTTTAACGAGATTGTCATTGAAGTATGTGTCTTGCTGTACCATGTAAATCTGTTGATCGTTAGATCTTTAATCCTACAAAATCTAAAAATCTTCGCCGGATATTCGAAGAGAAATGAGTGATTTGAGATGTTTTATTGCGTTTTCATATTTCGTTCTTCTAATAACATGCACTAACAAGCACACACACACACACACACACACACACATACATTTTAGTTTACTTCGAAATTTCACATCTCTCAGAAAAATATTGATATTATGCTGGATTCAAAGGATGTTAACCTGCAAGATTCCCATAGGAAAAATGGAAATTTCATATTCATGGCAAAACCGATACCGTCTGATGACCATAATGACGCATATCATACACTTAATAATGAAAAAAAAGAAAAACAACCAGACAACATCGAACAAGGAATTCATATCCAAACAATTAAGCTTTGCTATGTTGTCATGGGAACACCATTATAGTGCGAATCAGTTGATGCATGCTGAATGTCATAAAGGGCGACGGAGCATATAATTGCATATTCAATTTGATACACACACAATAATGTGTATATGCGTGTGTGCATTTATGTGTGTGTTTTATCAGAGTACTTGATTATTCCTCTTAATATCCACTGGTGTTATTGGTAATGAATGAACAATCATGAATGCACAGACGGCCTGATAATGTAGCGAGGTCAAAATAATTAAAATGTGGCAAGAATTAGTTTTTCATCAAAGTCTAGTTTATGATGGATAGACTTTGAGTGGTATTGAGTGACGCCTATACTCCTTCATAAGTAGATGGAATGATATGTCGTTCGTACTGTTAAAAGGATGGTATAGTATTGTTGGAGGAGAGGATTTATTATTAAACTTTTTTTACGAAATACTCAGAAACCACATATAAAATGCTACAGAGCATACAATTCTAAGAGGAATTCAAAGCTTATTTTATGAAAATCGGTTCTGAAATGGCTGAGATATCCAAAAACAAAGCAAAACAAAGAGATCCAAAATGACGTCATGAACTCTAGTAGTCTTCTTATCCATTACAACACCAAAACTTTAAGAAATTAATAACTTTTGCATCTATTGTCGGATTTTCCTCAAACTTTCACAGATGTGTTCTACTAATGTTGCTGCTTTCATTCAATTCACATTGCTCTTTAGGTTTTGGTTTCCTTTAAATACTAAACTACATGTCTTGAACAAAACTGCAATCAAATAATCATCAATCACAGAATCAGTGAAAATCTGATTGACAATGAGGTGTATGTATAGGCCAGTGGTCCGTTTTGCCCGACGACTGGGGTAAAATGGACCTTCTTTGGGTTTTTTCCCCTTTTTTAAAGAAGTAATTACTGATTTCAGTAAAACTATAAAGGGTTTTGAAGAATTTTGAAAGAAAGGAACAAACAGCATCAACCAAATCTCATCTTGTCGCATTAGAAGAAATTCAAAACCGATACAAAGTAAACCTGTCCGGTTTAATCCATTTCCCCTATGATTGTATAATTAATTTCAATCTATTCTCCTGTGCTTACACTTTCAAAAGTTAAAAAAGTTTCAAGACAAGGAGACTTCCCATTCTGTCTCTGTGTGAAGGAGATTGTGTTCTTGATCGTGTTAATTGACATAGAAATATATCATAATGGTGATTTGTCTCCTTTTTCAGATTGTGCTTCTTCACCTTGTGACAATGGAGGAAACTGTACGGAGACATACACAGGATACAAGTGTTCCTGCGGCGAAGAATTCTTCGGCCGAGACTGTTGTAAGAAGCACATCATTGTCATCCTTCTTATTGTGTTTTTGTGTACAGTAGGTGTGTTTTTATCCCATAATACATATTATAATTATGTTAAGATTCTTGAAACAAGCCACATCTTCATGACTTTTAACATAAGACATATTTCGTATCAAAAAGCAAACAAATGATTTATTTTCAGTGCCCGGTATCGTTGATATCTTTTTTTAAGACCAACCAAAAACCCCGACTAGGAAAAAGAACAAACAAAGAAAAACCGTAAAGAATCATGACTTCCTTCTTTTCTGTCAACAGGAAATCTCTGAGAAAATGAACAGAATTCTGGTACAAGTGTAACTTAAGCTGTGAATAGCTGAACGTCTCTTATTATCATCCCGCGCATTCTCTTTCGGAAAACACCCTAATGACGTCATTTACGTCATACTGCAGGCCCCTCTGGGTTCCTCCGTGAGCTAATTATTGCTCTGTCGAATAAGAATATGAATAATGTGCACATCTTCGGCACTATAGTGTATGCGAATCCACAATCGTATCATGTAAATCATAAGGCACGTTTCGTTTCGTTTCGTTTCCTGCTTTGAAGCATGCAACGTAATCCACACACCAGACAGCGGTAACCAACAATTCTACAACTTTCATGGACTGAACCTCAGAACAAATATGACGTCACTGGATTTTGAAGTCAGCGCGGACCGTGCAGCTCGCATCGCCTTAACAATGGCGCCTTCTCAGACAAATATCCCGTATTTGATTGGTGAGATTCCTCCCTTGTTGAAAACAATGTGCTTAATTTCTTCTAGTAATTTTTCTTTAATGATATCAATGCTATTTGACGATTTTCATTATATGCATGTACATTTGTATGTACATGTGTACCAATTTATTGCTATGCATATGTTGTATATATTCAGCGAGTGAGTAAAACGATGGGAAAAACATTCAATCTTCAATCCTCCAAAGTCACCAAGATGATGTTATTGCAATAAGGTGATGACAGTATTTATATTTGTCCTTTAAGTTATACATTGATCTTTTGCTTTGGGTAAGGGATATCAAGTCAGCAATTATCTTTGTTAAAGCCAATCAAAATTGTGTCCTTCTTTTGTAGTCTGATAGGGGCAGTCCCACATATTCTAAACCACCTTTTTTTCTTGGGCTCGGACATAGGATTTTCAATTGATTTGGTAAGTTTAAAATGAGAAAATCACTCAATACAAAAGTTTAGTTGGTTTGGGTTTTTTTGTTCTAATTTTGGCTGATTACATTTCCTGGATATCGTTAGCCGAGGTGAGACAGGTATTATCGCACCACCTGTCAACACTCCATTACTTTTTGATTGACGTCTGTTCAATATTCCATCGAAAGTTTACACCAGATCGTTAAATTTTAATTATACAATTGCAAAAGCACCTTCCCATTGTCTCCATTACATACCTGTACTGAAATGTTTGTCAACGTGTGGATATGGATAATATTGTATCATCAATATTAGTTCACATGTTTCTATGAATATATACATATATGTAATAGCTCTCATTGATGTTACTGAAAATCATTGCGTATCCACATGATACAAAAAGATCATCTGTTATGAATGCTTAAACCCTTTACTATTGCCAGCATGTATTACTTTATGATGAGCTTTGATACATTTCTGAAATGCGTGCATATATTCATTATATCTATGAATGTATTCACTAAGATTCACGTAAAAACGTATGCATTGCGAATAAACTAAATGTTTAAAACCTTCAGCTTTTGTAAACATTGTTGTTTCATGATCCTCGATGCATGTCTGATATGTGTGCATTAATCAATCATTAATGTATTCACTAAAATTCAGGTTAAAAAATTGTTTTCGAACAGTTCTTGGTGGAGATAGAAACACAGTTACAAAGATTATACGTCTCGGTGTGTTGGAGCTTCGCGCGTTCCTGTCCAGCGACAACATGCTGTCTGGGCCTTTAGTGTACGATCGCTTCTGGCTGAACTTTGCCTCGGGAAACTTTTCACTCGGTCGCTATGGCAACGCAGATCCATTCTTCAACTGGTTTGATCCAAACCCGCTAGAGTTCAGATCCATCGGACTTATGACTTGGTATGGGTCAACTGGTCGATGGAAGTTTCACTCGTTCTGCTAATGTACAATACGATCGTTTTAGAACCAGAAGGGAACAAAAACAAAATAAATATATAAAAGCGAGCCTCGACTGTCAGTCAGTAATGTTTCGTTGCTAAAAAAGCTATATGAAGTCATTTTGAATGAATTGATAGATCTTTAACAAGGGATTATGACTTGGTATGAGTCAACTGGTCGATGGAAGTTTCACTCGTTCTGCTAATGTACAATACGATCGTTTTAGAACCAGATGGGTACAGATGCAGAAGACTGAATATAAGAAAGCGAGCCTCAATTGTCAGGCTCATATTCCACTGCTATAACAGCTACAAAATCATCGCGAATAAATTGAAAGATTTTGGATGGGATGTTGGTTTATTACTCAAAGAGCAGTTAAATTGTGACCGTGCACCTCAAAACGAACACTAATTTTGCGTGAGGACTGAAAATAAGTGAAATGGGTAAACCTAGCCGAGCTTGACTTTTTCATATTTTCTGAAAGAGCAGGTCGTCTTTTATACTATGCTAATATTTGGTATCATAAAACGGGCAGGAAAGTGTATTTTTTTAAACTGTTTATCTCAAACATTTTTGGTAGAATAGTGAGATTAAGTTTGTCTTTAGAATCCCTTTTTTCATTTCCGAGAAACCTTGTCCAAACTCTTCACTTTCAACTCTAATAACTTTTGAAAGGATAGTGCTACTGCTTTGAAAGTTGGCATTAATTATGGACAGAATGTGTTAATGAGGCATGCTTAATATCACTTTAATATGATAATCCCTTCATTGTTGTTACTCTGGTGGTCTACTTCCTGTTTTTTGTCCCATTCATCACACAGCCAGCACTGTTTGGTAAAGATTAAGCGCTTGAATAGACACTGTACTTCAGAGCCTCTTTTCTCAGTTCACACTTTTCCTGAGTTTGTGCTTTCTTTCCAATATTTAGATAGGTTAGAAGAGTCCCTTTGATTTGAGTCATACATCATTTTAAAGCTTAAAGTCTGTTCTTTCAGAATATGGTCTTAACTAAAAATTCATGTCTGGCGACTTTTTGTTTGTTTTGAGGTGCAGGGTCACAATTGTACGTTATTGTTTTGTTTGTGTGATACTTTTTCATCCGCTTAGATTTACACTACCAAATCTGACCTCAGAGCGGTAAGTTGCTATAACGGGACATGGGATTACATGAAGTCAAATAGGTTATTAAAATGCTACATTTCATCTTTGCTAACATCTGTTTCAAATCACACTAAATCTTTGCGCTCATTTCATAAAGCACCATACAACAATTGCAACTATGATTATGGGACCCAATTTATGATAGCGCGCTAACATGCTGAATAATTGTGTCTAGGTACAGATACAAGTGTGCGTGTAACATGAAGACAGGTTCACTGTAGTACGAACTGATTTCTCGGCTCAGTATAACCCCAGTCCCAGCTTTGTTTTTTGTTTTGTTTTTTCTAAAGATAGCGTCACAGGTATTAAAACCGCAGAGAAACTTGATTATGCGATCGAAGTTATGTACAATTTTAGTGAACAGTCATGATTAAAGGAGGAATATTAGCACATTGTAGTTCTGTAATTTGCTGCGTTCCAGAAGCCAATTTTCATTCTGTAAAATTGGACTCTTTATTGGAGATTATATTTATATTCATAGTAATATCAAGGTGTTTTCACAATATTGCTACTGCCCGCTTCTTTATTGTATCTAAAATGATTTGAAAGGGATTCCATGTTTTCCCGTTGTTTTTAAGGCCAGATTTAAAGTAGATTTTTCATTGCCGTGTAGATGATAATGAAATGAACATTGCTATGGTACCTGACACAGTAAATGAAGATATTTAGGATTATAATATTGCTGGATTTTTCATTAAAGTAATGCTTTCATGCCTTACACTTATAATATGATGTAATCGGTTAATATGAGCAGATTATAGTAACAAAAAATATTGATAATCTTATGGCACATGCGCAAGTCAAGTGGTCAGTGAGAGGAAGGTGGTGGTCATCACGGCAATGTTTTTCTTCTTTTTCTTCTTCTCTTTTGCCAACACTTGTCTGACAATATTGTGACCAGAGTTTGTATGATGTATTTAGCAATCCACAACTACAAACCAAATGACTGACGTAATACTAACATATCTGTTTTGCGATTGTGTATATTCTCCTTTATAACTACGTTATTCCGCAATATTCGATGTGTTGACGTTAAACGGGTGTGTGACTACTATACTGTTACTGCCCTTCACCAAACATCCATGCCGTGAATACGTTCATCAACTTCAGGTAGGCCTACCACGGCTTCTCAAACCCAATCCTCTCTATATAAGCGAGTTTTGTTCCGTCATAGGGACATATAGGGACATAAGGGGTTAATAGGGAGCTTTAGATTTGCGGCGCGGACGTTTGAGACGAGTGCGTTGGACGTTCTCCTCTCCCCCGCGTCGTGCTTAAAAGTAGCCTTAGGTTATGTATACGGTGGGACGCAACCTATAAAAAATAAAATGGCGCCCCCATTATATGATCGGTGCATCAACTATCTCTCTACGTCGTAAATTGAGCGGACGTAAAAATAGCCCAGAGCACGTAGTGAAAAACTCAGACGATGTGAGCTATAAATAGATAGACTTGATGCGCGCGTCTGCGCATGCTCAGAACATGTTGTTGTTTTTTTTCCTCTAAAGCTAAATCTAAAGCTAAAATCTAAAGCTCCCTAATATGATTTTTCAGAACAGTACCTAGATGCTGAACGTTAGAGGATGGGAAAATGGTGCATTGGTTAGCGACGTTTGTATTAGTCTTCACATTATGAAACACATTGATATAAATTATTGAGCATGCTTTAGAATTCATTAAGAGAGAAGGAATCTTAATGTTTGCTGACATGATTGTCATTGTTGGAGGTACATGTAAAAGCTCACAACATCAGACACAGCAACCATGGCAAATGTATATCTATATGCATATCGACTGAGTGTGTGCGTAGGGGTGGTTGGGTTTCAGTTGATAATAATATTTGTGAAATTTGAGTGATAGTGAATACAAATTATTGAAAAAAAAACAAAAGAAACACAAGTGTGACGTTTTTGTTTTTGTTTTTTTTTTGTGTGTGTGTGTTTCTCATGCAGGCGTGGTGTCTCTTCCTGCATAATTTATAATGTAAATCCTTCTTATAAACAAAGATACAAGTGGAGTTATACATCTAATATGAATCTAGTATAACTTTCGAAGCAATGTCCAATTCCGTAGACTAGCATGGGAACTTGGGAAAATATAACAAATTTCGATGTAAAGAGGACTTTTTCAAACTAGTAAACCTTTGGAATAACGTTCCTCCTGAATAACATTTCTCCGGAATAACCATATCTCATTCTTTGGATTGCACAGGCATTTGACGGAACGATCCGAAGCTTATTTCATTTTCATATTGTCGAACCTTCGGAATAACGAACCCTATTTCTATTTTCGATTTCTTTTTTCATTTACGGACTTTGCCAACTTTCGTAAAAACATACCTACCCATTAAGAAAAAAATAAGGGTGCAGATCAATATCACAGAAGTACCTTTGCACCTTTCATACCAGAAAGGTGCAGAGTTGCACCTTTAAAATGCTCCCACTGTGATACTGGTCTGAAGGGGGTGAAAGTTGCGCCCATGATGGTGCCACACTGGTAAAAGCGCAGCAAAAAGATATATCTTAGTGTGTACGCTAAAACGAATCTTATTTTTACTTTTGAATTAACCAACCTTCAGAAGACCGACACACACTTTATTTCATTGTTTTCGAACAACCGAACACTACCAAATATTGGAATCAACTCGCCTTTTTTTTTTTTCTTTTTTAGGACTAACCAACATTTAGGTGCACGAAAATTTTGTTTGTTTCGGAATAAGGAACCTGCCGTTTAACGAACATCAAAAATGACGAACATCAACCAGTGATATGAAATGAAAAAAAATACAATGAAAATATTAGGAGATGCCAAATAATAAATTATTCTATATCCGTAATACACGTTATATATCACTTCTCTCTTTGGGTTCCCTTCAGACAGCAAATGTACCTTGAATTTGACGATGAGTCAGGAAAAAAAGATAATGGCCTTGTTGATTTTGATGAAAAATAGCAGACAAAGGAAATAGAATCTCAGTTGGAAAGGTAAAGTGGTTTGTCATGCTGTCAATACTCATAATATTGTTAATATTTGGGACTACAAAAGAGTAAAATACCCTCCCTTTTACGGAATAGCTGAGGTGCCCTGATTGGGCTAGATCATCGGGAATGGACACGAGGTCGATCAGGAGCTTGAGAAAGCTGTTATCTGCTGTGACGAAAAGGCCGACCTCTGGACGGCAATATTTAGGTTGGTATCGGATGGAATGATGGCGTCATGATCAAGGCCATGGGCGACAATGGGAGTAGGGGGGGGGGGGGGCAAAAATATAATTTTAACCTCTCCCCCTCCCCCTTATATCTGGTGATCGTGAAGGAGAAACAAAAAGTAATACACGTTGACTGCTACAACATAATAATATTAATACAACATATCGCTTTATTTCAATTCTAAGATTGGAAAACCTTTTCCCGCTTGATCTTTCCCCACATGCAGATGCATTTTCATTAAATTTCATCATAAAGTTCGAAAATATTTCATAAAAAGTACACAGGAACGTTTGATTTCCATTCCGCAAAGATGGAAAAGCTTCCTCGTGTGTGTCTGTGTGAGCCTAACATGCGGATAAACGGGTGACAGATAACACAGCCTTTCACATTTATTATTCTCAGAATGTTTGTTTATTTATTTATCTGTCTATCTATTTTACTGTTTGATTGGAAATGTTCCAAAGCTCTCAGAAGAAGTGTCCACCAGATCGTTTGATTTCAATTTTGAAAATGCACAAACTCGTTTTTGGTAAGACCGGGGATTCCCCAAATGGGCGTACCCCCCCCCCCCCCCCCCTCCCCACCAAGAAGAAGAAGAAAAAAAAAATGGTTCGGCAGCTTTGCTACCAGGACTGCGCACATTATCCTGTTGCCATACCCCATCCTGGAAATTAATCGAGAAGCTCGTGATCATGGCTAATGAAATAGAGATTTAAATAAAAAAGAATAAAAATGGAGATGGCGTAGAGGGGGGCGGGGGATTCGACGCACGACGAATACAAATAACTGTATTGATACAATTTTTCAATTCGCTACCAAATAATTAGAGAGTTGACAGGTGATGATATGATTGATCTTCACTTTTTATTGAAAAGATTTGCTTTGTCCGGTTCTTCTTTCTCTAATAAAGGCAACTTCAACTTGGTGTTAAATTGCACTAATTTGTTTTGTGATTTCAGAATGCGTTTGACTCTGTGATCATGGCACACAATACATGTACTGTCAGTGCACACACATAGGCATGCAGATACACAGACGAAAACACACACAATGAAAACCATAAGCAGTCATTTCCTTTTGCGTCAAATGTACCCCGAGAAGTTCACAAAGCTGTGACGTCCTAATGGTACCGCTTCTGATTGTAGTGAACATTTTCTACATGACGTTTGGTGACCGTTATCTTGGCGAACGTTTTACAGCAACAACTCATTGACCTCATTTTCTCTGCTGGACTGGTATTTGTTGACGTTAACAAGGTATTCACTTCACGCTACCTTTACCAGAAGATAATATGGCAGGAATTGTACACAAAATTATTGGGACATTGATTCTGTGTGGTGAGTTTTTCTTTCAATAATAGTCGAATTATATTATTTTCTGCCTGATGTCACATCCAAAGATTGTATACTATTTAATGTCCGTATATCAAGTTATGTATATCAAACTGTGTCCATGCAAAGTCTAAAAATACATAATAATACATTATGTCATGCATTACGCATTCATGTATATTCTTACATAGGTAGATATAGACAGACAAACAAATAGAGAGGGATAGAGGGAGAGAGAGATGTACACTACCATTACACGTTGTAACTATCAAAGCTGAGTAAGTTTTACTTTCCCTATGCAGCTACAGCAGCATTAGGTTGTTTTAAAGTTTTTTTACAATCTGATTTGTACATCATGCATGTCATGTGATATAGTTGGGGATAAACATTTAACCTTCAGTTTTGCTAAAATCCATGAACAAAAATGGAAGGATTGTCAAAGAATAGTTTACATTATGGGTTCAAAGTGTCGATCAATTTTTGTCTCTTCTTGCATAGATTCTGCTTTTGAAGAAGATCATTGTCACAGCATAGGTACCTTTAAAGTAGGTTTACAAACATGATAGACAGATTGGTGAATGCAATGACATCACAAACTACTAGTTCACTGCAAAATAAAGCAGATTTTTCATAAAAAGAAACTCACAGATTAACAAACACCATCCCAAATTAATCCTCAAATGAATATAGTCCCCATGAAGAGTCTCTTTAATAAACCTTATCTAGTCTTCCAAAAGAATCAACATCTTCCCTCATCACTAGGACACTTATGCACAGCTTTCTCCAGCTCCAGATCGAACTCGTGTCCATTCCCGATGATCTAGCCAAATAAGTGGCTTCCTGGTGGGTGCCCATGCAATCAGGGCACCTGTGCTTAGGCTGGATATTTTACTTTTTTGTAGTCCCAAATATCAACAATATTGTGAATAATGACAGCATGAAAAAACACTTTAACTTTCCAAATGAGATTCTATTTCCTTGGTCTGTTATTTTTCATGAAACTTTTGTGGAAGTGTGAAGCCTTATTATCTGTTGATATTATTACAAACTTAACGCTGTTAACAAGGCCATTATTTTTTTTCTCCAACTCATCGTCAAATTCAAGGTACATTAGCTGTCTGAAGGGGATCCAAAGAGTGAAGTGATATAACGTGTATTACGGATATAGAATAACTCAAATTATTTGGTCTTCCCTATTATTTTCATTGTATTTTTAAATCTTATATATCTGGAAGACTAGATGAGGTTTATTCAGTGGACTCTTCATCGAGAAGAGTCAACATTTTCCCTCGTCACTTGGAAACGTATGCACTCATTGACCGTGGAATGTTTAGGCAAAATACCAGCTTTCACATCCCCCTCCCCTTGCACTCACGCACACACGGACACACACACACACACACACACACACACACACACACACACACACACACACACACACACACACACACACAGTAATCGTAAACAACCCTACATTTTAGGGTAACTCACATGCTTGAATTGAAGTACAATCATGTGTCTGAAGTGTACGAAAGTGTTTTTCCCCCTATTTACCAGCATATTTCGGACAGATATCCCAATAGAGAAAAGCGACATTGTGTTTACTTTGCTGCCTTCAATTTTTCTTGTCCTGTTCTGTTTTGTAATGTCCTTTTATGTCTTCTATCCTCTTTTACGTCTGGTCATACACGTTTTTTTTTTTTTTAATTCTTTTCCCGTACTTTTTTTCTGTGTTCAGTTTTCCGAAATGAATGCATCCTTCCCTTGAGTGGATACCTCCAGTAAAGGAGACCTCCGGATGATTGTCAGAATTTCACATTTGAACAAATATAAATTAGTTAAACCGAGTACAGAGTTTCGGAATTTACAGTGATTGGGTTGAGGAATAAGAATTGTTTTTAAATTTACAACAAATTGCAATGAACAAGGATGATGACATGGCAGCCTCACCATAAGAGTGTATGAGTTGGGGCTCAAGGAATCAGGACAAAAGAAGAATTCATGCATAGATTACACACAGGTAAACTTGTTAAGCAAAATGGTATTGTTATGAAATTACACTGCTACATTGAAAAAATGTGAAGCTTCTATGTCATCAACACTGTTCAGTGATATTTGTTTAAAATATTTTAGAGTCTTGTTTCTCTGCTCAAGGACCACAATAATTTCCACAAATCTAATCATGGAGCTGTAGATTATGTACTGCATGATGTGAAACTATGAAAATAGTCTGGAATGTCCCAGTAATAATGTTAGCAGAACACCTGTAGCATGTTTAGTATGGAGGTGGATAGCGTTCATTGGCAATGACAAATCTCATGTCATTTACATGTACATTCTCAATCTAGGATCTGCTTACGAGAAAAATACTTAGCAAATACATGAACAAGAACTAGATTTGTTAATTGTTGCGCAATTTGATTTTCTTAGAAGATGATGGGACTTTAGTCATAATAAATGAATTTTTAACCAATTTGGTCTTTTTGTTATATCCCTATACTTCCGAATCGAGACTAACCGCTATACAAAGAAGAGCACTGTCTTCTGTATGTTCACAGGTGTTCTGTTGTAAACGCGGTGCGCTTAGTCCTTATTCAAGACGGCGAAGGGAATAGCCAAAGGTTATGAGGTCCACAGCCCTTAGTCTTTATTCAAGACGGCAAAGGGAATATCCTAAGTTTATAGTACAGTTTATATCCCTTTATCTAAAAACAACAACAGCAAAAGCAATTCCTCGTGAATTCTACCGCATTTTTTCATTATTTATCTTTTTCCGGTGAAAACGCTACGGTAAAAACGCTAAAACCACGCCAATGTCGTTTATTTTCATCAAACAATGAAATATAATGCAAAAGCAATGTACCGGTACACTACAATACATACTAATAAATGATATTGTAAATGAACAAAGTGATTTTTGTTTAAAACAGATGTATTTGTTGAGAGGATAGTATAAAAACAGTATAGATGATCTTTTTTTTTTTTTTGATAGGAACTTTAGATATGAGAATGGCACATTGTTCTAGATAAAGACTAAGCGCACCGCGTGACAGCTGTGGACATCATAACCTTCGGATATTCCCTTCGCTGCCTTGAATAAAGACTAAGCGCACCGCGTTTACAACAGAACACCTGTGGACATACAGAAGACAGTGCTCTTATTTGTATAGCAGTTAGTTTCAATTCAGAAGTATAGGGATATAAAAAGAGACCAAATTGGTTAAAAATTCATTTATTATGACTAAGCTACTCATTTGGAAATGCTGTCATAGCTTGATAAGCATATCTATGTCCGACAAACAAAATGACACCAAAAAGGTTTTGCCACCGTCAGGTGGTACCAATAACCCATTGTTCGGGTCTTGGCCCATGGACTTCATGCACAGACTTGCAGAAAAAACAGCCGATGGCTGAGCAAGTTTCCTTTTATTACCGTGTTGAAATAAAATGAATATGAAATGAAATGAATCATGGCAAATACATAAAGTACGTCATTTCTCTGTGTGTGTGTGTGTGTGTGTGTGTGTCTGCGTTTTAGTAAATGTCTAGGACAGTAGGAGGGGTTTATTTTTTGATGTACGGTAATTAGGTTACATTCTATTATCATATGTTAGGGATCGTATAATTTTGGTCGAGACCTAACGTCAGTATTACAACATTTTTAGGTGAGATAATGAAAAACCTCCTAGGGAATATGAAAGAGCATGTAATTTCAAGAAGAATTCAACATTTATTTGCTGAAAATTGGTCTTGAAATGGCTGAGACATCCAAAAAAAAAAAAAAGCGATCCCAATAAAATTGACAGGCCATGACTCTTTTTGTTTTACCTTGTTTTTAGATATCTCAGTGATTTCAAAAACGATTTTAATCAAATAAAGTTTTGATTCCCCTTCAAATTGTATGCTGTTTAACGTTGCTTCCGAATATCTCGCAAGACGTTACAAGATGAATCAACACCTCAACCAGTACTACACAGTCCCTTTAAAATACCGTTTTTTATTTGCAATATTACATTCATGGCAGGATGTAGATGATAACAGACAATTTAAAGAAGGGAAGATTAATCCAATCCTCTCAAATAACAAGGATTATTTGTGCAAGGGAAGAATGCTTTTCATGAAGATCTGGATGAGATGAATATCTATGTAGGGGAGCGGATTTTTGATAGGAAAGAGCAGCCACATATAATCATAATTTAGGATTTCACAGTCAAGGTATAGTTAAAATTTTGGAAATAGGTGATGTAATTTTTAAAAGCAGTCAATGCGAGGAATACATTTGAGCTTAGTTGGTTGATGAAGAGCATTGTAGTATTTTATTGAAATTCTTTGAAAATCCCTAATTTTGTTTCAAGATGCCCCATCCCGAAAGGTGTCTGAACTTTTCTGTACGAAAGATACAGCAGTCATACACTTTACGAGTTAAAGATACGAGTTAAAAAACTATACCACCGAGAAGTACGACGTTCTTAACAAAAGTCAGGCAATTTCATACTATTACATGAAGTGATTTATACAAATGAAAATTATTCAAATTAAGTTTTGTTGACATTAAATGGTGTTCTTTCCGTAAACAAAATAATAGAAACATACACGCAGATATTCATTCTGGGACTGTGTGTATGAGCTGACAGATATTCGGAATGCAGAGTGGAAAGATGTCCATTTCGGGCTTGAATTCGGTTTGAAGTCACATGCTGTCGGAGACAAATATGTTACATTTCTGGAGGTGGTGGTGCAACGGTAGTATAGTGGCTGAAATATTAGATCCCAAATCCATATTAAAAGAAATTAATGGTTGCAGGTCACAACACAGAGCTCCGCACATTACAAAATATAGTGGAATATGATGAGTTTTAAGAAGAATATATATTGCTGCATTCAACATTAAACCATGAAAAGTTTAGAATCAGCTAGTGAAAAGAGCGGTGATGTAAAATTGCATTACGTTTGTGCTTTACGATTTCAGAACCCGTTTGACTATGTGCCCATCGCACACTTTACTGTCAATGTATACATGTACATACAAAGGTGCACACACACATACACACACACACACATGCAAACGAACACACGCATGCAAAATGAAAGACAGTGTTTTCCTTGTGCGTCAATGTATCCTAATAGGCTCACAAAGCCGTCATACATTTACCGTTTCCAGTAAAGTATGAATTTCATATAACGTTTATTCATTTCATTTTGGCAAACGCATTGGAACATAAACCCACTGACATTATTCCTCTGCTAGACAGAACGTGGTAGCATTTACAAGGGATCCACTTAAAAGTTAGAGGAGCTATTTTTACTAGAAGATATGACAGGAATTCTACTCATAATCATTGTGACGCTAATCTTATATGGTGAGTTTCTTTTCAAATGACCAAGATATGTATATCTGTGTGATGAAATAGATTTGTATCCGACTATTATATCTTTACTTATAGGCCGTATATTTTGTTTTTAATGGCTGCTGTACATAAATGTCTAGCATCTTTTTATTCATGTATTCATCTATGTATCTATTACAATTTATTATCATCACTTATATGTTTACGTTTGCGTGCATACGCAATGCGCCTTAACACCATCCATGTTAACTTGGAATAACTGCAATTAAAGCTGCCTAAAAAAAAAAAAAACCAAAGAAAATTATTCCAGAATATATAATATTGTATTCATAACTTCAAGAATAATCCTTGTTATGATACAGCGGGGGGGGGGGGGGGGGGGGAGGGTTGTCACTGGGATGGTAGTAGTTTCCTTCTTGTTATTATGGACTAAATTAATAGCTCGCTATGCATGAACACTTTCTGGACGATATTCAATTACATTATTAAGAACAAAGTGTTCCATACTTCCATTTTCTTTTCTTTCCAATGGACCACTTTTTTCCATTGTTATATTTCCATTGTTCTGTTTGAACTTGCATAATATACGAATTGCCATTATTGATTTTTCTACCATATTATGCTATTTTGCTTTATTATTTCCTACTTTATGATCCTCCCAATATGTTATCTTACAAAATGATAATACTATGAATCGTGTAATTTGTGCTAGCATTTTGCTCCAACTGCTGTTGAAGGGAAGTAGAAATTGAAAACTGAATTAAAATATATCATAGCGCTGAGGCTATTTTGCGATCTATCTTTTCATGTATAGATATATGCTCGTATTGTATTACTAATAAAGGTTTTCGTGGCCAAATTCCTGAAATGTAGAGCATTTTCATGTTTAATGTGCATTCATATTACTATGTTTGAAGTGGTGAAGTGATCTTGGTTTAACCATTCCACGTTTAAACGCTTTCAAATTTGCTGAAGGCACAAATCGGTGGTCACAAGTTTAAATTCGGATATAAGCATTCACTTTCGTGTTTGGGCATGGAATTGTACGTTTGTGCATTCAAGTTAGTACGATGAGCTGAATAAGCACTTAAAAGCACTTTTGTTCTTGAGAGAACGGTTGTTACAAAACATGAACATTCAATTTTGGAATATACGTATATTATTCATAAATAAGGAAAAATGTTTATGTGCAGCTAATCATTGAATGTGATTTACGTTAATTTCTTCATCTTTAATTTCATCATCATGATCATAGCATTTGTTTGTTTGAACATCCAGATTGTTTTTTGTTTTGTTTTGCTAAACATGTTATGTAAACTTCAATATAAATTTCTCATTTCCTCATGTCATCACATTACTTTCTTTATCTCTAATCTGCATCTCTTTTTCATTGAGATCAACATATCATATTGTGTTTATAACCTTTATGTAGAACTTTTATTTTTTTCCATTGTGATCATCACACTTATTTGTGATCTTCATAGCAACATTAAAACGCAACATGTTATGCAGTTTTTAATGGGATTCGCACAGTTTAAATTCAATGCTCTTTTCATAAAATTGTTTGCTTTATATGCCAAACTGAATACTTCAAAAGAGCTGTTTACAGGTGGAGACGGAGTTGAATAGCTATCACCAAAAATACATGCATTTCCAATGATTTAGAATGCGCAAATACGAAATCCCATGCCGACTTTGTCAAGTACGGTTGAATGACTATTAATCGATGCATGATCAAATTTGACGAAAATGATTGATTGACAACAGAATGAAATCGGCCGCAAACACCTTTATCTTCAGACCGAAATTATTAAAATTTTGTGCATATAACAACTACTGCAGACAATATTTAACGACAGTTAATTAAATTCAGCGTGGTGCTGTAACATGTCCAAAAGTTCATTGGCCAGGGAGTGATATGAAGATCAACAATAAATGTATGCCAGGAATTAATTCATACGGATCAACAAAATTCAAAGTCATCAACTGTGGGGGGTTTCCAATGATAGCAATACGAGATGCCTATTTTGATAATTAGTAATGCAGTCAAAATTATCTTTAATATAGTATATGACTCAACGATTTTTATCAAAATCTTGTATGGAAAAATTTGTACGGAGGGGAAAAGTGTTTTCTTTCCTTTTTTTTTTTGCCGAGGGTATATGAAAGGCAAAAAAGGGTCATTGTGCACGTGAAATTAGGTTCTAGTAGCTCCAATCATAGTTTTGACGCAGTGGCATCCCAACCAGTTGCCTCCTTAACTCTTTTAGGGAAGAAACAATTATCGTCACACTGGTGGGAAGCTTGTTCCAATATGACACTTGAAAAGAAGGAGTTTAATAATCTAGAAGTAATGCATGATTTCCTTGTGACAATAGTTATTCAATACTTTTTTTCTTTTTTCCCCTTTTTTTCACTTTGTTCAGAAGGAGCCAGAGCTCTCCATCTGGGTGAAGATGACCAAGAAATCTGTTCAGCAATGGAAATGATTTGCAGCTCAGTGACATTGGTCAACGGACAGACGGTTTCCATGGTACCCAAACTGATGACAGAAGATGAAATAAGACGATCGGGAAATCATCCCATGCTGGAAGGGAAAACTAGATTTACTTGTCGACTTCCCGGTATGTTTAATATACTTTTGATGAGATTGTCATTGACGAATGTGTCTTGCTGTACCTTGTAAATTTTGTTGATCATTGGATTTTTAATCCTATAATATCTAAAAATCTTCGTCGGATATTCGAAGAAAAACGAGTGTTTTGAGAGTGGTTTTCATGTTTCGTTCTTCTAACGTGTCTAATATCATGTACACAAAGTACACACACACACACATACACACATTTTAGTTTACTTCGGAATTTCACAGCTCTCAGAAAAAAAATATATATACATATATTACATATTGGTATACTACTGGATTCAAAGGATGTTAACTTGCAAGATTCCCATATTGAAAATGGAAATTTTATATTCATGGCAAAACCAATACCGTCTGATGACCATGACGATGCAGATCATACACTTAATGATGAAAAAAAGAAATCCCAACTAGACAGCATCGAGCAAGAAATTTAAACCAAACAAACTACCTTTGATATGTTGTCATGGGAACACCATCATAATGCGAATCAGTTGATGCATGCTGAATATTATAAAGGGCGACGGAGCGTATAATTGCATATTCAATTTGATACACCCACAATAATGTGTATATGCGTGTGTGCATTAATATGTGTGTGTGTTATCAGAGTACTTGATTATTCCTCTTACCACCTTACTTGTAATGAAAGAGCAATCATGAATGCGCAGACGGCCTGATATATGTAACGAGGTTAAAATTATAAAAATGTGGCTAGAATTAGTTTTTCATTGAAATCTAGTTTATGATGGATAGACTTTGTGTCACTCCTATACTTCTTCATAAGTAGATGGAATGATATGTCGTTCGTATTGTTAAAAGGATATAGTTTTGGTGTAGAAGAGGATTTATTTTTAAACTTTTTTTACGAAATACTTCTGAAATGCTACAGAGCATACATTCTAAGAGGAATTCAAAGCTTATTTTATGAAAATCGGTTCTGAAATGGCTGAGATATCCAAAAACAAAGCAAAACAAAGAGATCCAAAATGACGTCATGAACTCTAGTAGTCTTCTTATCCATTACAACACCAAAACTTTAAGAAATTAATAACTTTTGCATCTATTGTCGGATTTTCCTCAAACTTTCACAGATGTGTTCTACTAATGTTGCTGCTTTCATTCAATTCACATTGCTCTTTAGGTTTTGGTTTCCTTTAAATACTAAACTACATGTCTTGAACAAAACTGCAATCAAATAATCATCAATCACAGAATCAGTGAAAATCTGATTGACAATGAGGTGTATGTATAGGCCAGTGGTCCGTTTTGCCCGACGACTGGGGTAAAATGGACCTTCTTTGGGTTTTTTCCCCTTTTTTAAAGAAGTAATTACTGATTTCAGTAAAACTATAAAGGGTTTTGAAGAATTTTGAAAGAAAGGAACAAACAGCATCAACCAAATCTCATCTTGTCGCATCAGAAGAAATTCAAAGACGATACAAAGTAAACCTGTCCGGTTTAATCCATTTCCCCTATTATTGTTAATTTCAATCTAAAAACATATCATAATGGAGATTTGCCTCTTTTCTTTTTTCAGATTGTGCTTCTTCACCATGTGACAATGGAGGAAACTGTACGGAGACATACACTGGATACAAGTGTTCCTGCGGCGAAGAATTCTTTGGTCGAGACTGTTGTAAGAAGCACATCATTGTCCTCCTTCTAATTGCGATCGTGTTTGTGTGCGCTTGCGTTTGGGTGTGTTTTTATGTAGGTGTGTGTGTTTTTTTTTTCCACTATACATAATATTTTTATGTGTTAAGGTACTTAAAAAACAAGCCACATCTTCATGACTTTTGACATAAAATATGTTTCGTCTCAAAAAGCAAACATGATTTTTATTTTCAGTGTACAGCTAGTATTGTTCATATTCTTTTGATATACCAACCAAAAACCCCGAAAAGGAAAAAAAAAACATAGAAAAACCTTAAGAATCATGACTTCCTCCTTTTCTGTAAACAGGAAATCTCTGAGAAAATGAACAGAATTCTGGTAACTTAAGCTGTGAATAGCTGAACGTCTCTTATTGTCATCCCGCGCATTCTCTTTCGGAATACACCCTATAGACGTCATTTTCGTCATACTGCAGGGCCCTCTGGGTACCTCCGTGAGCTAATTATTGCGCTGGTGAATGAGAATATGAATAATGCGCACATCTTCGGCGCTATGGTGTATGCGAATGCACAATCGTATCATGTAAATAACAAGGCGCGTTTCGTTTCGTTTCGTTTCCTGCTTTGAAGCATGCAACGTAATCCACACACCAGACAGCGGTACCCAACAATTCTACAACTTTCATGGACTGAACCTCAGAACAAATATGACGTCACTGGATTTTGAAGTCAGCGCGGACCAGGCAGCTCGCATCGCCGTAACAATGGCGCCTTCTCAGACAAATATCCCGTATTTGATTGGTGAGATTCCTCCCTTGTTGAAAACAATATGTTTAGTTTATTCTAGTAATTTTTCTTATAATAATATCAACGCTATTTAACGATTTTCATTATATGCACGTACATTTGTATGTGCATGTGTACCACTTTATAGCTGTGCATATGTTGTATATATCCAGCGAGTGAGTAAAACGATGGGAAAAAGATTCAATCTTCAATCCTCCAAAGTTACCAAAATGATGTTATTGCAATAAGGTGATGACAGTATTTATATTTGATCTTTTGCACTGGGTATTAAGGGATATCAAGTCAGCAATCATCTTTGTTAAAACCAATCAAAATTGTGTCCTTCTTTTGTAGTCTGATAGGGGCAGTCCTCCCCCCCACCAACAAAAATTCTACACCACCTCTTTTCTCGGGCTCGGACATAGGATTTTCAATTAATTTGGCAAGTTTTTGGAATGAGAAAATCACTCAATACAAAAGTTTAGTTAGTTTTGGGTTTTTTTTTCTAATTTTGGCTAATAACATTTCCTGGATATCGTTATCCGAGGTGAGACACCACCTGTCAACACCTCATCACTTTATGATTGACGTCTTTCTAATATTCCATCGAAAATTGTACAGCAGATCGTTAGATTTTAATTATACAAATGCAAAAGCACCTCCCCATAGTCTCCATTACATACCTATACTTTTCATTTATGAAATGTTTGTCAACGTTTGGATATGGATAATATCGTATTATCAATGTTAGTTCACATACTTCTATGAATATATATATAAATATATATATATATATATATATATATATATATATATATCATAGCTCTCTTTTATGTTACTGAAAATTAATTGCGTATCCGCATGATACAAAAAGATCATCTGTTATGAATGCCTCAACCCTTATTGCCAGCATGTATTACTTTATGATGAAATTCGATACATTTCTGAAATGCGTGCATATATTCATGATATCTATGAATGTATTCACTAAGATTCACGTAAAATCGTATGCATGATGGCGAATATACCAAATGTTTAAAACCTTCAACTTTTGTAAACACGGTTTTGTTTTTTTCATAATCCTCGATACATGTCTGATATGTGTGCACTTATCAATCATTAATGCATTCACTAAAATTCAGGTAAAACATTGTTTTCCAACAGTTCTTGGTGGAAATAGAAACACAGTTACAAAGATTAAACGTCTCGGTGTGTTGGAGCTTAGCACGTTCCTGTCCAGCGACAACATGCTGTCTGGGTCTCTAGTGTACGATCGCTTCTGGCTGAACTTTGCCTCGGGAAACTTTTCACTCGGTCGCTATGGCAACGCAGAGCCGTTTTTCAGTTGGTTGGATTCAAACCCGTTAGAGTTCAGATCCATCGGACTTATGACTTGGTATGGGTCAACTGGTCGATGGAAGTTTCACTCGTTCTGCTAATGTACAATACGATCGTTTCAGAACCAAATGGTAACAGATGCAAAAGACTGAATATAAGAAAGCGAGCCTCAAATTTTATTTCATTTCATTTCATTTCATTTTATTTCATTCTCCTTTTTCCGACAGAACACAACACAGTATGAATTTGGTTATTATCAAAATCGTATACACACAACTTTGAAATGATATCAAATGATACAATAATAAAGTTACATATATATGCATGTATACGCAAAATAATACAAGTCTATGTTTCAGTCGAAAAAAAAGAGAACTGAGAGGTCCACTAAAAAGCAAGCTTGTAGATTGTGAACCACTCAAGAAACTCTAACGAAATACTTATGTGTATATGCTTAACACAAGTATAACTTAAACAAGACGGAACAAAACAGGAGACACAAACTAACATGACACGACTAGACAGAAAGGTGGAAAATGGAAGGAAGGAAGAAAGAAAGAGAATGCCTACATGCTGATCAAAGAAACGAAAGAAGGAATTTAAGAGGGAATTGAAGAGATGATTTAAACAGCCGGTGGTTGCATACAGCCGTGTAAAGAATATGATGGCTATTTCATGAATTAATGAGTTCAGAGATTAATTGATTGATGGTTGGATGATGAACCCTGTGGTTGTTGGGACTTGGTTAATAGAAACGAACATCAGAGAGGGTTTAACAGAAAGGATTTCAACTTACGCTTAAAGGAATACAAAGAAGGAGAATTTTCTATTTCACAACTTAATGAATTCCAGAATCTAGGGCCTGTGTATATAAATGTATTCTGAGCCAATAATGTTCTCAGAAGGGGTAGATGAAACTCAGTAGATTGTCTGGTGGGATAATTATGGAAAAATTAGTTCCTTGTAAGCATTGAATTGAATATACAGGGAAGTACATTTGTGTTGAAATTAAACATCAACTGTCCAAGTTGAAAAAAAATAAAATGTCAGGCTCATATTCCCCTGCTATAACTGCTACAAGATCATCGCGAATAAATTGAAAGATTTTGGATAGCATATTGGTTTGTTACTCAACATATGACTCAAAGAGCATCTAAATTGTACGTTATTGTTTTGTTTATGTGATACTCTTTTATTCACTTAAATTTACACCAAATCTCACCCCAGAGCGGTAAGTCACTATATCGGACATGGATTACATGAAGTCAAGTGGGCTATTAATGATGCTACGTTTACGTTTCATCTTTGCTAACATCTGTTTAAAATCACACTAAACCATGGCGCTCATTTCATAAATCACCATACAACAATTGCAACTATAAACATGGAACCTAATTTATCGCGCTAACATGCTGAATAATTGTATGTATATAGGTATGGATAGAAGTGTGTGTGTAACATGACGACCGGGTTACTGTAGTACGGACTGATGGCTCGACTCAGTAAGAGTATAACCCCAGTCCAATCTTTGTTTGTTTGTTTTTTCTAAAGACAGCGTCACATGTATATCGCAGAAAAACTACATAATGTGATCGAAGTTATGTACAATTTTGTTGAAGAGTCATAATTAAAGAAGGAACATAAGCACAAGTAGTTATGTACTTCTAATAGCCACTTTTCATCCTGCAAAAAATCACAGATTATATTAACATCTATATTTATAATAAGGTGTTTACACAATATTGCTAGTGCCCGCTTCTATATTGTATCTAAAATGATTGGACAAGTATTCCATGTTCTCCTGTTGTTTTTAAGGCAAGATTTAAGGTATTTATTTTCATTGCAGTGTAAATGATAATGAAATGGACAATGTTTTGGTACCTGGCACGATAAATGAAGATATTTATGATAATAATGTTGCTGGATTTTTCTTAAGACTTATGCTTTCGTGCCTGACACTTATAATACGATGACATCGGTTAATTTGAGCAGAGTATGATTTAATTGTCAAGTAGTCATATGCAGTGAGAGGAATGCGTGGTCATCACGGCATTGTTTTTTTTTTCTTCGTCTTCTTCTTTTTTTTTAAGCACAATTATCTGACACTGTTGTGAGTTTGTATGATGTATTAAGCAATTAACTGCAAACCAAATGACTGACGTAATAAGAACATGTCTGTTTTGCGAGTATGTGTATTCTCCTTTCTACAGTGCACTCCCGCTATATCGAACACAGTTATAACAAAATTCCGGTTACAGCGAAATAAAAATCCAGGTCCCAAATTATCGGCTCTATATGTGTTTTTTTATCGTTTCTCTGACTGCCCTTCACGAAAGATTAATGTCGTGAATACTTGTATCAACTTCAGCTACCATGGCTTCTCAAACCAAATCCTCTCTGTATGAACGAGTTTTGTTCCGTCATGGGGACACAGGGACTTAAGGGGTTAATATCATTCTTCAGGACGATACCAAGGTGTTGAACGTTATGGAAAAGAAACTTGCTAATGCATTAGTTAACAACGTTTGTATTAGACATTATGAAATGCATTGAAATTGAGCCTGCACTAGAATTCATTAAGATAGGAGGAATCTCAATGTTTGCTGATATAATTGTCATTGTTGGAGGTAAAAACTCACAACATCAGACACAGCAATCATAGCAAATGCATATTTATTTATATCACCTGAGTGTGTGTGTGTGTTTGTGTGTGTGTGTGTGTGTGTGTGTGTGTGTGTGTGGGTGGGTGGTTGGGTTTCAGTTAATAATAATATTTGTGAAGTTTGAGTGATAGTGAATAAGATTATTAAACAAAAAAAAAACAAGTGTGCGTGTTTCTTGTGTTTCTCATGCAGGCGTGGTGTCTCTTTCAGCATAATTCATAGTGTATAATATCCTTGTTGTAAACAAAAATTATGAATGTAGTGCTTACATTTAATTTGAATAGAATATAATTTTTGCAACAATATTTGTTCCATTGCGTGTTAAACTGTCATGGAACTTGGGGAAAATATAACAAATTTCGACGTGAAGGCTTTTTCGACTAGTGAACCTTCGGAATAACATTCCTCCGGAATAACCATATTTCATTTTTGGATGAACAAACATTTGGTAGAACGATCCGAAGCTTATTTTGTTTTCAAGAGTATCGAACCTTCGGAATAACTAACCTTTCGATTTTTTTTTTTCATTTACGGAATGACCAATTTTCGGAATAACATAACTACACATCAAGAAAGATTTAAGAGCGCAGATCAATGTCACAGCAGGAGTACCTTTACGGGTGCAGCTTTGCACCTTTCAAACCAAAAAGGTGCAGAGTTGCACCGAGATGCTCCCACAGTGACAATGGTGTGAAGGGGTGAAAGTTGTACCCATAATGGTACTTCCAGTGTAACACTGGTAAAAGCGAACAAAACAAAAAAAATCTTAGGGTGTACGTCATAACGAATTTAATTTTTTATTTTCGAATTTTTCGATCGACGCATATCTTACATCATTATTTTCGAACAACCGAAAAGTACCAAATATTGGAATCAACTCACCTTCTTTTTCATGTTCTGGACTAACCAACATTTAGGTACATGGAAATTGTGCTCGTTTCGGAATAAGGAACCTGCCGTATAACGAATATCCGAAACGACGAACATTACCCAGAAATATAAAATGAAAAAAAAAAATGCAATGAAAATAACAGGCGAGACCAAATAATTTGAGTCATTCTAAATTCGTTATACAGGTTATATTATCACTTCAGCAAATGTACCTTGAATTTGACAATGAGTCAGGAAAGAAAAATAGTGGCCTTGTTAATAGCGTTTAGTTTGTAAATAATATCAACAGATATGAGGCTTCACACTTCCACAAAATTTTCATGAAAAACAACAGACCAAGGAAATAGAATCTCATTTGGAAAGGTAAAGTGGTTTGTCATGCTGTCAATATTCGTAATATTTTTAATATTTGGGACTACAAAAAAGCAAAATACCCTCCCGGTGCCCTGATTGCATGGTCAGGAAGCCACTTATTGGTCTAAATCATCTGAAATAGACACGAAGTCGATCAGGAGCTGGAGAAAGTTGTTGTCTGCTGTGACGAAAAGGTCGACCTCTGGCCGTTTAGATTTAGGTTGGTATCGGATGGAATGATGACGTCAGAAAGGTCATGGGCGACAATGGGAGGGAGTACCCCACCCCCATATCCGATGATTGTGATGGAGAAACAAAAAGTAATACACTTCGACTGCTACAACATGATAAAATTTATAAAACATATCGCTTGATTTCATTTCTAAGATTAGAAAACCTTTCCCCGCTTGTTCTTTCTTATAGATAAGTATGCATTTTCAATAAATTTCATCATAAAATCCAATATATTCCACAGAAAGTGCACAGAACGTTTGATTTCCATTCCACAAAGATGGAAAAGCTCTCTCGTGTGTGTCTGTGTGAGCCTAACATGCGGATAAACAGGTGACATATAACACATGCCTTTCACATACATTATTCTCAGAATGTTTGTTTATTCATTTATCTGTCTATCTATTTTACTGTTTGACTGGAAATGTTCGAAAGCTCTCTGAATAAGTGTCCACCAGCTCGTTTGATTTCAATTTTCAAAATACAAAAACTCCTTCGGGTGAAACGGGAGATTCCCCACATGAACACACAACTCCACCGCTCCAACCTCCAACCCCCAACCCCCTCCCCCCCCAAAAAAAAAAAAAACTTTGCTCCAGCAGGCCTACGCACATTATCTTCCTTGCAAGTTTATTACCATACCCCATCCTGAAAACGGATCGAGAAGCCCGTGATCATGGCTGATAAAATGGAGATTCAAATAAAAAAAAGAATGAAATTGGAGATGGCACAGATAGGGGGAAAATCGATGCACGATGAATACTAATAGCCGTAGTGATACAATTTTTTTTTTCAATTCGCTACCAAATAATTAGCGAGTTGACAGGTGATGATTATGTTTGATCTTCACTATTTACTGAAAAGATTTGCTTGGTCTGGTTCAACTTTCTCTAATAAAGACAACTTCAACTTGGTGTCAAATTGCACTTATTTGCTTTGTGATTTCAGAATGCGTTTGACTCTGTAACCATGGCACACAATACATGTACTGTCAGTGCACATACAAAGGCGTGCAGATACACAGACGAACACACACACATTGAAAACCATAAGCAGTGATTTCCTTTTGCGCCAATGTACCCCGAGAAGTTCACAAAGCTGAAACGTCGTGGGAATGTTTCCATAACGCTTGTTGACCGTTATCTTGGCGAACGCTTTGCAGCAACAACTCATTGACTTCATTTTCTCTGCTGGACTGGTACTGGTTGGCGTTAACAAGGTATTCACTTTCAAGTCAGACTAGCTACCTTTACCAGAAGATAATATGGCAAGAATTCTACACAAAATTATTTGGACACTGATCCTATGTGGTGAGTTTTTCTTTCAACAATAGTCGAAATATATTATTGTCTGCCTGATGTCACAAAGATTGCATAGTATTTCTAATGTCTGTACATATATGTTGTGCATATCAAACTGTGTAAATTCCATGTCTAAAAATACGTAATAATACATCACATCATGAATTACGCATATAAACTTACATAGGTAGATATAGACAGACAGACAAATAGATATATAGAGAGATAGATAGATAGATAGATAGAGAGAGAGAGAGAGGGGGGAGAGATGGAGGGAGAGATGTACATTACACTTTACATGTACATTACACTTTGTTATACTATCGAAGCTTAATTATTTTCCCTAAGCAGCTATAGCAGCATTAGGTATAAAGTTTTTTTTTACAGTCTGATTTGTACATCATGCATGTCATGTGATATAGTCGGGGATGAACATTTAACCTTAAGTTTTGCTAAAATCCATGAACAAAAATGGCAGGATTGTCAAAAAATAGTTTACTTTATGGGTTCAAAGTGTGGATCAATATTTTTTTTTTCTATCCTTGGATAGATACTGCTTCAGAAGAAGAAGATCTTTGTCACAAATTGTATAGGTACCTTCAGACTAGGTTTGCAATCATAATAGATGGTGAAGAAAACTCATACAAAGGCATCACATACTTCTATAGTTCAATGCAAAAGTAGATTTTTCTTAAAAAGAAACTCCTAAATTAACAAACTCGGCCAAAAATTAATCCTGAAAGGTATAGTCCCGAAGAAAAGTTTACTGAATAAGCCTTATCTAGTCTTCCAGAAGAGTTACTACTGTCTTCCCTCATCAACTTGACCTTGGAATACTCAGGCAAAATACCAGCTTTCACTCCACCCCCCCCCCCCCCCCCCCGCACACACACACACAAGCACGCACACATTCACATACACACACAAGCACACAAGCACACATACAGTAATCCTAAATAGCCCTAAATTTCAGGGTAACTTGCATGTTTGAATTGAAGTATAATAATGTGTATGAAGTGTACGAATGTGTTGTTTTATTCTTTGTTTTTACAATTTACCAGTATGTTTCGGACAGATATCCCAAGGGAGCAAAGCGATATTGTGTTTACTTTAATCTACTTTAATTTTTTTGTTCAGTTTTCTACAATAAAGCAACTTTCCCTTTTGTTGAATATACAAAATGTGAACAAAAGTTATGATACGAATGTTTCCAGAGTAAAACGTCTACAGTTATGGTTTAATGGCGAAAATTGTGATATCTCCTTATATTTTTTAGGCTTTATTACGAAATTTGTGTATGGTAGGATTTTTTTTTAATGATACAACTGGCCTACACATAATCAAATATTATATCTCGAACATTGTTAACATCGCTGCTCCCAAATGGTAAACTATACCTTTAGTATTGTTGCGTGATTTTCTTAGGAAAAAAGAAAAACTATAGGTTTTTCCAAATTTCATCAGATTTGCATTCGATTTAACAATGCGGTCATTCAAGTTCGAGCGAATTTGAATGATCAACGAAATCGACATCCAAAATGGTAACTAGTTCATTCAATTTCATTCTTTTATCAGCATACGATTTCATGAGTTTCTCACACAAGGGTGTAAAATGGCATTCAATTTAAAAGTGGAAGTGCAGCGCATTCAAATTCGCATCAGCATCGCCGTGGAGAGCATTAAGGAATTCAAATTCACGATAAGGCAAACAATTACAAAGTATGGGCAGTATCTTTCGTTGTTGCTTTTATTCTTTGTAGTTACTCAGATGTTTGAATATGCAAACTTAATATACAATACCTTGAACTGTGATTTTGACACATATAAGCTAATAACTCGTGTAACCTCACTTTCAAACACATTCATTTATACACGATTATGATAACTCGTGTAACCCCACTTTCAAACACATACGATTCATACACGATTTTAGCCGCTGCTACATTATGCGTGAACAACTCGAATACGGACAGAATTAGTGGATGAAGAATGACCTTAACAACCAGCAAAATTGGCGATAATAACCCTTTGGTAAAATAAGTCAGTCTAAAGCTGATCCGATTGCGGCAACTTATGATATGGACACGGGAAACATTATAATGGAATCAAAATGGATCAATATGGATTTGAATGTTTAGGACCCCTCATTATGGGATATGGCTATTTCCTAAAATGTTACATCCATACTGTTAGGGATGAATGGAAGTGACAGAAAGGTCGACAGGATAAAAAAATACATCCATTGCAATTAAGATAATTAAAGTAGACTTTAAAATGAAAATAAAATTTTGTCATCCAATCGTATGACCGTGAAAAAAAAGCCGGTGGAAGTTGTGTACGTTGATTGAATTCGAAAGTGCGAAGTTGCGTAAAATGAATCTGAACGTCTATCCGGCGGGCGTGAAATTGAATGCCAAATTTGAGTCGTTAAATTGAGTGAATTTCTCTCTGAATTATAATATGATTGAAACACATCCATTCGTCTCGAATCTTCATCATTATAATATGATCTGGTTTATTTTTTTTTTCAATCGTACAGTTAATGTACATTGCCCCCTCCCCTTCCTCTTTTTTTTTCGGTGTTGGGGGGGGGGGGGTTTCAATGAAAAAAAAAATAGATACCGTTTCTACGAGTAATAAAGTAATAAATTTAATTGTAATCGCCAATACGTTTAGGAGCAGGTAGCAAAAGTGGAAGTATGATGAAAATGATAGTAACTTATTTTGGTTATTGCAATGCATATTTCATTCATCATGTTCATGGGCATGATGGGTGGTCCATTTTTCCCCTGCCCAACGGGGTATGCAAACACCACGAACAGCGCCAGTCAGCGAATACATTCATCGTAATGTACGCTCTCTTGAAACCGTAGACTCCAGTCATGCCAGTCGAGATTTTTCGGCTGTGTGTGTGTACTTTCATAGAGATCAGTGAGAAAACGGTAAACAATTCTTTATTACGAGGATTCTCGAATAAATCCGAATCGGACCAGCCGTCTAACACCATGGAATTCCCGCGCTACACGTGTTTATGCTGGCTATAATCAATAACATCGCTGTTTCAATAACTTTTGAGAAGAGCGTTTTGCCCACTTCAGTGTTTTGTGCTGGCAAATCCCCAAATCAAAATCCGACTTCACGTGAGGAAGTTTTGACATTCAACAGTCTCCAATCTTGTTAAATGAAACCAAACTCCAAATACAAGCATTGGGCTGGATAAAAGCAGCGATATTAATAGTAAGCATCAGTGAAAGTTTGAAGATATTGGACAAATTGATTGAAAAGTTATTATCTTGCTTACTTTAAGAGGGTGTCGTCATTGTTGGATAAGAATATTATAGTCCATGGCGTCATTATAGAGAACACTATAAGGACAATACAAGTTGAACTTTCTTTTTGTCTCTCTGTATTATATTGTTGTCCAGAATGACATAATGAACTGTTGTAGTCTCCTTATCTAGCGATGATGGCACCGAAACTAAAGGAAGAAAATGCAAAATGCTTTTGCATCGATTGCCGATATGTTCCTCAAACTTTCATTGATGTGTTCCGCTAATTGCTACTTTCACTAAATTTACATTTCAATTAGGATTTTGGTTTTCCTAGAACCATTAATATTAATGGGATATACTAACATGTAACTAAATATGGAAGCAAACATAGCCATCTCAAAAAGTGGAAAATCATGAACTTTCTTTGTTTACCAACGCATAGGAAATTTACCAGGTAATCACATCGCTGCCTCTTCTAATTTGAGTGAGAGGTGGCAATCAATATCAAGGACAGTTACAGTACGGTGAATCCACATCAGTCAATCTAATGCCCGATTTTAATGGAACTTCTATTGTAATCTTTTTCTGATTCTATATTTTGTTTGCTACAGTCAACTTAGACACGGTGTGGACCTGCACTTTGGATGTAACGTTCGTTTGATTAATTTCATGAACTTTTCATGATTTTATGGGACATTCTGAGGATGTCAGTAAATAATAGAAAGGCGTGTGCGTCACGTGCAAACATGCATAATAATATGAAAATGCTGACACAATACACACTGAAGTTCACAATTTCCATTTCATTGTCTGCTATTCTACGCTTGGCTATCATTTGGTAACACTAAACAGCAGAGCCATACCGACTTCACCTCCCCTGTTGATGCGATATTTGCTTTATGCACTTGTAAACATAATGCCTCATCATTTTTTTTTTTTAGACAATCAGTGAACTTCGCTCCCACGTACCATTGGTGGGTTTGAAGAGTATAGGATTCTCTGTATAGCACTGGCGTAGCCAGGGGGGGGGGGGCGATGGGGGCGATCGCCCCCCCTAAGATTTGGACCGGGGATTTTGGAGGCGGAAAAAAAAATGCGTGTATACTGTATGCATGCACATGAAGCGGGTCTCCTTTGCAACCTTTCATCAAATAAGATATTCTTTTGAATATTTCACTCAAAGTGTGCACCAGATCGTTGAATTTCAAATCAAAATATGCAAAATCTCTCGTGCTTGGGAGGGGGATACCCCCTCCCAACCCCCCCCCCTCTGTGCGTCTTTCCCTAGCTTAGTACACTTTTTAGATTTACAAAAAATTATGAATAATTCTGAGTGCACAAGACTTATCACTTATATTCCGAAAACTCAAGGTTCCCTCATGTATAAGGGGAATTTCCCCTTTTAATCGACCCTTTCCTCCCTCAGTCCCCCCCCTCCCCCATCAGTTTTTTTGTGTGTGTGTGTGTGTGTGTGTGTGTGATTTTCCAAACGTTGATTCCATCAAATGTGCGTAGACGAGATATCTCAATTTCAACCTTAAAAAGGCAAAAGCTCAATCGGAAGGGAAGGTTGGGGATAACACTCGCCCACGCCTTCTCCCTGCTCGCCCGCCCCTCCCCCACCCTTCCGCCATGCATAGAAGTAGACTGTGGCTATACCCAGATCGCTTTATTTCAATTCTAAAAACGCAAAAGCTCCGCGAGCGGGAGGAGGAATCCCCCTTCCCCTAAGCTCTACCTCACTAGACTTTATACATAGTGTACACACAGATGGTGCACATTCAGAATAAGAGCTAAATTCCGTGATTTTATCACTTCGATGAAAAAGTATTGCACCAAAAATTTGCAACAGATCGCTGAATTTCAGGTCTGAAAATGCAAAATCACCTTCGTGTGGGAGGGGATATTCCCCTATCTACACCCTCGTGTGCATGCTTTTTCTGTTTGACTGCTGAACAGACAGTGTTCATGATCTTCCGTGTAAGAATTAATACAAGAAGATTATTTAAATGATACCATTTTATAGGCAAACTGTTCAATAATAATCAACACTAAAATATACTGCAACTTTAAACAAGTGGGACTGTTTCAACTCGTTAAAACACGCAAAAACATGCATCAAATTGCACCATTTGCAACATCAAAATGCAAAAAGTTCTCACCGTGGGAGGGGGGACACCCCCTCCCACACCCTCCCCTCCCCCCTTCGCTCTCTCCGCTCTCTCGCGTTCAGTCACGTTCATGATATTCAGTGAAAAGGATTAATACAAGAAGCGTATTTAAATGATAGCATTTTATAGGCAAATTGTTCAATGATAATCTACATCAAAATATACTGCTACCTTAACCAAGTGGGACTGTTTCACGTCGATAAAACGCGCAAAACCATGCATCAAATTGCACCATTTGCAACATCAAAATGCAAAAAGTTCTCATCGTGGGAGGGGGGACACCCCCTCCCCTCCCCCCTCGCTCGCTCCGCTCGCTCGGGTTCAGTCGCGTTCATGATATTCAGTGAAAAGAATTAATACAAGAAGTGTATTTAAATTATACCATTAAATAGGCAAATTGTTCAATGATAATCTACATCAAAATATACTGCTACCTTAAACAAGTGGGACTGTTTCAACTCGTTAAAGCACGCAAAAAATGCATCAAATTGCACCATTTGCAACATCAAAATGCAAAAAGTTCTCACCGTGGGAGGGGGGACACCCCCTCCCACACCCTCCCCTCCCCCTTCACTCGCTCCGCTCGCTCGGGTTCAGTCGCGTTCATGATATTCAGTGAAAAGAAGTAATACAAGAAGTGTATTCAAATTATACCATATTATTATAGGCAAATTGTGCAATGATAATCTACATCAAAATATACTGCAAGCTTAAACAAGTGGGACTGTTTCACATCGATAAAACGCGCAAAAACATGCATCAAATTGCACCATTTACAACATCAAAATGCAAAAAGTTCTTACCGTGGGAGGGGGGACACCCCCCTTCCCACACCCTCCCCTCCCCCCTCGCTCGCTCCGCTCGCTCGGGTTCAGTCGCGTTCATGATATTCAGTGAAAAGAAGTAATACAAGAAGTGTATTTAAATTATACCATATTATAGGCAAATTGTTCAATGATAATCTACATCAAAATATACTGCAAGCTTAAACAAGTGGGACTGTTTCACGTCGATAAAACGCGCAAAAACATGCATCAAATTGCACCATTTACAACATCAAAATGTAAAAAGTTCTTACCGTGGGAGGGGGGACACCCCCCTCCCACACCCTCCCCCCCCCCCCCACCCCTCGCTCCGCTCGCTCGGGTTCAGTCGCGTTCATGATATTCAGTGAAAAGAAGTAATACAAGAAGTGTATTTAAATTATACCATATTATAGGCAAATTGTTCAATGATAATCTACATCAAAATATACTGCAAGCTTAAACAAGTGGGACTGTTTCACGTCGATAAAACGCGCAAAAACATGCATCAAATTGCACCATTTACAACATCAAAATGCAAAAAGTTCTCACCGTGGGAGGGGGGACACCCCCCTCCCACACCCTCCCCCCCCCCCCCTCGCTCGCTCCGCTCGCTCGGGCTCGGTCGCTTCGCTCCATCGCACACTAACCGCCCCCCCCTAAGATCAAATCCTGGCTACGCCGTTGCTGTATAGCGAGGACAGGAATAATACACAATCTTTTCATAACGTTATTGTTATTATCATTTTTCTTTTTGCAGTAAGCGGCCATTACAATCTAAATGTTTAGTCTGCTTTTATTGTACGCAATGCAAATAAATGTTGCTGCTGACAGGACCTATATATATACATCTTAAATACATGTTGACTTTTGTCGATTCATACCCAGGTTGTATTTTTCCTTTTCTAATGATGTGTCATAATACACTTTATAATGATTCATTTTACTTGTGATGCCCACAACAAATTTTCGAGTGCAAGATTCTGTCAACCACTGCTAAGAGACTATTATGACTAACAAAAAAAAGTGGAATGCAATTATCTTCCACATTTCCTTCAAATGCATTTTGAAAATCATATCAATAATAGCATGGAAATATGCTGTTACATAAACATATGACGAGAATTAAGATATTCATTAAGACACATTATAGGCCTAAGTGACGTTTAGGGTTTATATCAACGTTTAGATCAACACAAGTCAGCATGTGTTTGCATAGCATATGGTTCTTTAAAAAGTCGAAAGTCTTTGAAGATGTCCGAGCTGGGAATGTTGAATGACGGGGTATTCCCCCTTCCCAAAAGAGGAATTTCTGCAACCTAATTTGAGGATCGAGATTCAATTAAAATTTGATATCAAAGTTCATTTTCAGTTTGATTTCGCGTTTAAATGAACAATAGCTCATTTTCCGTAGAAATATGATATCAAAATATGATTTAGGGTCCGTTCTGTTTGGAAAAGTCCTTAATTAGCAGGTACCAGAGGGTAGGGTGAAAAAAAAACAACCAAAGGTAATAATCTAAAGAGATAGAAGTGTGGTTGCAATGTGGGTATAAATTACTTCACCCAGTTAACTGTTCAAACAATAGATGACTATGAGCATCTGAGTTATTCAATTAAAAAGATATATTTACGTCCAGTGTTGGGACTGATTTTTTTTTGTCGAATTTCTTGTGTGTGTCTGTGGTTGTTTTTTTTTTTTATTCCTCGTTATTACTTATCAGCTTCTGTCACCAATACGACTCGCACGTATCCGGTATAGTCCCATTAAAACTACATTCCACTTTACCGTTGATTTCATAATAACAATATTTCTATCCATTACCTTGATTCTTTGTATTTTCTATTTGTATTCACTGATTTATTTATTCATTTGTTTATTTTTATAATAGTTCATTTATGTGTGTATTCATTTTTATTTTTTCTACTTATTTATCTATTTTTTTTTTTTTTTGGTCAGAAGTGGCCAGGGCCCTCCGACTGGATGATAATGAACAGAAGACCTGTCCAGCAATGGAAATGATTTGTAGCTCAGTGACATCGGTCAACGGACAAACGGTTTCCATGGTACCCAAACTGATGACCGAAGATGAAATAAGACGAGCTGGAAATCATCCGATGCTGAAAGGGAAAACAAGATTCACTTGTAGACTTCCCGGTATGCATACACCAATGAAGAGGTTGTCATTGACGAATGTGTCTTGTTGATGTACCTTGTAAATCTGTTGATCGTTAGATCTTACATCCTATACAGCTGCAAATATTCGTCAGACAATCAAAGAGTTAATGAGTGTTTTGAGATGTTATATTATGTTTTACACATTCACACACACACACACACACACACACACACACACACACTTCCAGTTTACTTCTCAATTTTTTCATCTCTCACAAAATATTAATATTATGCAGGATTTTTTTTTGTAAGGAATGTTAACTTGCAAAATTCCCGGAAGTAAACGCAAATTCACCAATGATGCGAAAGCCGATACCATGTGATAACGATGCAGATCTTACACTTAATGTGATAATAGTAATATAATGATATATATTATATTATATATATATATATATATATATGTGTGTGTGTGTGTGTGTGTGTGTGTGTGTGTGTGTGTGTGTGTGTAGCAATAATAATGTCACAACAGAGGAATGCATTAAATGCCAATCTTGATTTTAATGAATAATCCGAATTTTCGAATTTTCGACTGTGCACTGTCATCCCTGATGAAGAGGAAGGATCCTCGAAAATTCGGATTATTCATTAAAATCAAGATTGGCATTTAATGCATTCCTCTGTTGTGACATTATTATTGCTATTTCTAGTACTGCCAATACGCGGAGCAACTACAATATATATAAAATATATATATATATATATATATATATATATATATATATAGAGAGAGAGAGAGAGAGAGATATATATATATATCATATACATTATATACATACAAATATCAACACACACACATATGTTTGCATATTTGTCTGTATGTGCGTGTATTGTATCTGAGCACTTGATTATTCCACTTTTCACAATAGTGTCATTTAAAATTACTGGGCAACCAGGAAATGCGAAGATTGCCTGAATGCTGCAGCAAGGCCAAAAAGAAATGTGGCAAAATTTGGTGTTTGATTAAATCCGGCCTGTTTTAATGTGATGGATTGGGTGGTTTAGATGGTTTTGATGATATCTTGCGTGATGCAGACTTCTACGAATAGTGGGTAAAATATTTGTTGAGAACATTTCAAAAAGTATGAAATGTTGTTTATTGTTGTTTATCTCTTTTTAAAGGGGAAGGCTAGTAACTGATCAGTGGGAATCAGTGGAAATGCTGGGAGATGATTGTTCCAATCCTTATGGGATTCATTCAAGAGGTCATTGTATATCTATTGTTGTGTGAAAATGATTTGCTTCAGAATGGTCTCATATTCAAGTAATGTGCAGTTTAATACTTCCAGGTTAGCGTCCCTGGTCAGTGACAGAGCATTAATCTGCACATTACTTGAATATGAGACCGTTCTGAAGCAAATCATTTTCACACAACAATAGATATGCAATGAACTCTTGAATGAATCCCATAAGGATTGGAACAATCATCTCCCAGCATTTCCACTGATTCCCACTGATCAGTTACTAGCCTTCCCCTTTAATTTCAATTTGTTTTCACAAACCATCCACGTGTAACACAAACCCCTAGTGAGGACAAGTACATTGTTTTGTATAATCATACAAACAAACTGAACTAGGTTGATGTTTTAATACATGGAAGGTCGCGTGGGACCTTGAAAAAAACACTGCTTGTTAAAGGGAAAGGCTAGTAACTGATCAGTGGGAATCAGTGCGAATACTGGGGGATGATTGTTCCAATTCTTGTGGGATTCATTTAAGAGTAATCGGTGCTATAAATAAGTGAAAATAACTCGACGCAAGAATTTATTACATACCCGCACAAGTAATTTGAAGAAAGAATGACTTATCTTCATGTGTCTCATTCTATTACCAGTGCTCACACGGATCACAGCTTTCTCTCGACGACTTTCTGCTCGCCCTGCACAAGGTGGTCCAGAAACAGTTTGAGGAGAGGAGAAACCTCTCCACGGATACGTAGCTCAATGGTTCTCTGGGACTTTTCTCTAGCATCACCTTGATTGGAGAACTATCCTTATCAGAGGAGTGAATTTGGTGATGCACAAATTTCCCTCTTGATTTGTCTGGCTTTGGAGCCTTTATTCCAAGGACATACCTCAAACTCTGATGCAAGCACTACTTCTCATGTTTTGTATGTCTGTTGTGGAACATCACTTTTGCATGTGCGATATAACATCATAACACATAAGCAAATTTGATAGTGATACTTCATCTTACCCTACTGGAAACTCCATAGTAAAAGAAGGTGTATAGAAAAAAAGAAGACAAAATATATAGAGATATATATGTATGTCAAGGCCTCAAAGGCATTCTAACACTTTGCTAACCTGAATCTTGATACATTTAAGTTAACATATTAGTCTTCACATTTTGATTTGCAATTGTTCCTTTTAACACAAGAGCCTTCTAAATATAACATAGTTATTACTCTCTAAACTTTACTTAAATTAGTCACATCACATTAATGGTGTAGAAAGACAGCATATGCCATAATGCGTCATGCTCTGTTATGCTCATGACTTTTGTGTGTTGGTGTAGTAGTGTGGGACAAGTCACAGGTGTGTAATGGCCAATGTGCAACAGTTGTGTGTATTGTAAATTGGTTTTGACTTATTCGGTAAAACTGAGAAAAATACTTATATTTAATAAATCTTTTGGATTAATGTCATTATTTCTCGGGGGGGGGGGGGGGGGGAGGGGGATAAAATTGTTTGAGTCACTCAGGCAGTAAAATTGAAATATTGGAATTGATAGGATAACTCAATATCAGATACATGTACATGTATGTGGATTTGTTCTTTATTTGAATCCTCTGTGCCTCTATGATGTAAACTTGAGCTGATGAGCATAAGGGTCTTCTCATGCATAGTCTTTTCACTTTTCTCTCATTCACACTGCATTCTTGTGACCACTCCAGTATGCTCTCTTGTAGCAAAAGACCTAATAAGCGGAATGACATGAAAACTCTTGCCATCTTGTTTGAAGTGAAGCCTTGTTGCATACCTTTTCCTAACTAGAACAATTCTCTGTAACCGATGTGGATATTTGTTACTTTGTCTTTTTACCTTATTCACCAGCCATGCAACTCTTGACACTTCATTTGTAGTCAGTGCCCTTTTAGAGTGGCAAAAACGTTGTAGAGCTTATTTTGTTGAGTTGTTTTCAAATGTATTTTATACTAATTGAGTTACTGTGGCAAGTCACAAGCAAACTTGAATCATAGTACAGGGAAACACCATTATAACAAGCTTACAACAAGGTACAAGTGTACTGCTCTTAACATGGTAAATTTGGCGGCCTCAATTTGCCATTACTAGTCTTCTTTTTTTTTTTTGGTACCCTTACAAAAGCAAAAACAGTGGTCCTTGCAACCTTGTTATCAGGATTTTCAAGTACCTGAAAGACCTGGAAGCATGGGTGGCCTGATTCATTTGCTGCCTACTGAATGGTGTACATAATGTACTGTGGTCAGCGAATATGTGCATAGAAGCGTCTGCTAACTGGTGACCGTCAACTCCACAGAAATGCCAGCCAATATGATTTTACAGTATTAAGTACGATATCGCCTCTTGAAAGTATGACTTTTCACCTCTTGAATACCCCCCCCCCCCCCCCCCTGAAGTCAATTTAAACTGGAGAAAACTGCTTCATCACACAGAAAGGTGTACTACTAAATTACTGCAACCCCTATAAAAATGTTAATTGAGTGGGAAATATGCAGATTTTTTTCTCATCAGTGATGATGAAGTAGCAACATTTTACCTGCCCGTTCTTACCAGAGAAAAATTTCTTCTGACATTTCGCTGGCCCAGAGCTAACAGGCTAGTGGTGATCTCAAAAATCTGATTTTTTTTGGAGGATATTCCATCTGTTGTTTTTCTTTTTTAATGTCAAGAAGTTGGCATCTCTGACTCCAGTTGAGATTCCTCTGCTGTGTGTACTAATATAGAGATTAGTCATAAAGCTGTACATAATTTGTTTCGGCAACTCTTGAATACAGATGACTCCCTTCATAATGAAGGCCTTGGGACAAGCAATTTTCTTTCATTACCGGTATATCGAAATTTCTTTACAGCTGAACAGTAAAGTATATGACGATGTGTAGATTATTATTTTTGGAGCTGAATTTGTACTTTGCTGTAGGTTTTGGGTTTTTTTTTAATACCATGTTCATTATAACAAGAATGCACTTTATATCTGAGCTAGATTAGCGTTCCCACTCCGTGGTAGCCCCCCATGCCCATTGGGTCTCTAAAACATGCTTTATGTCACATTCAGCCAATCACGGTCCAGCATCACGGTCCAGCAGTGACCTTTGTTCAGCCTTCTCCAAGTTGGTGTGCAGTTTTACTAGATGCTCTCTGGTGATATCTAAGGCTTATTTTTTCAACATACAATACCAATAAGTAAGAAATCCTTTCCAACGGGAGACACAGAGCCAGGGCGGGAGAAATTAAATCTCAAACGGGAGAAAGGGAGATTTTGCAAAAATGGGTTTTCGGCGGGAGATCTCCCGTTGAAAACGGGAGAGTTGGAGTCTCTGTTAAAGTACACTTGAGAAGGGAGAGTTTGGGTTGATCTTTTATCACTTCCACTAACAAGTCACACACTCTCTGGATACATGTACATGTATATGGTGTGTACACATTCTATAGATATACACTCCATGCTTACATGGTATGTGTGTGAGCTTGATACAGGCCACTGAGTTAGTGACAAAGTTGTATACAGTTGGCTAGGAGACATACATGTACATTGTATTTCATTTTCTGAACAAATTAACTATTATAGTTAGAAATGTCTCTGAAAAATATTTTGCAGTCTTGGAGCACACTACTGCATCACATTAGCTGGATTTCTGCGCAAGTCCAAGAAAACCTTAGACTGAAATACAAGAAGTCAAAATTAATTAACCTGTCCAAACGGCTATACCTTATTCAAATTTCAGTCAACTTTGCTAATCAATCCAACATGTTCATTCCCACCAGATGCACTGATATTATGAATGGAAAGAAAAAAATTGTTTCTATATTCTTAATTTAGGTTATTTTATGCCCATTGTATACAAGATTAAGTGTATGTGATGATAGAAGTGTTTATTTGCATTTTTTTCTTGAAGACAATAACTAGATTGTTTTTGGAAATGTACATAGAAGCTATTCTTATTTCTATTAAATATCTAGAAAGCATGACGATAGAGGTGGTGTTGTATGGTACAGTGTCTTCTTGTGTGTATATGTGTGTGTGTGTGTGTGTGTGTGTGTGTGTGTGTGTGTGTGTGTTTGTTTTTACCACAGTGTAAAAGATGCTTTTGCATGTACCCACTTTAAAATACATCCACAGTCTCACTCGTTACTTGAATTCACAAGCACCCATCAGCCATCCCGGGACACCCTCCGCTCCTCACAAGGTATCACACTTGCTCATGAAGAAAATGATACAGTTACTTTTGTGAATAATTAAGCAGCTGCACCTCTCCCTTGACAAAGACCTCATTACTTCTTCATTAAAACTCCAGAATTTGGATGTAACTTGAATAAAATATTTAGATACAAAGGAAACGAAGTGAAGAGCTATGTGCAACCTACAAGACCTGTGAAGCTATGGTATCATCACCTATGATATTTACATGTACATGTGCAAGGGTGTGTGATTGTGATCCATATTGCTGGTTCGTGAAGACAGTGCAACTCAAAAACTCTAGAATCTTACTACTTGCCATACTTAAAACTTTCATGCTCCTGTATTCACTATTCAAACATCGAGTGAAATTTCTCCAAAGAGAGTAAGTGCACAGTCACCCGTAACCCTAGTGAATTGTTCCCATGTTTATAAATTGGATGTTGTTCTATGCTCAAGACACAAAGGAAACTGGAGATCATGTTCATTTTGTTACATATATACACATTCCAATCATTTAATGTGAGTGTAACCTCTAGGTTGGACAAAAGGTACTCACAAGCACTATGCAATCCACATCTTTTTAGTTTAAATTGCAATGCGTATATCATGCCTCGCATCTGCTACAGTAAATATTTGCCATCACTATGGAAAAGTGATTCAATCACAAACATACAGATTGTGTAGAAACTGAAAGTGATGCCTAACAACAAAATGAGAGTGTGGGATACAACATCAGGAAGGTGAAATAGATAAAGAAGAAACCAATTGCTCTCCTTTGAAGTCAGGCACAACATCGCCAGGAAGTTATGCGCTTAATGACAGTATTAGCCAGGTGCTTTGACAGAAGAGTGCATCAGTCTAGTCAGCAATCAGGACTAGCACTCTCATAGCAGATAAGATCTCCCTTGCAGCAGTTTGCTCTCTCTTTCAATGTGCTGGCAACAACGAATGTGTGCGCTTAAATTCAAATTGGAGCAGCAAATCAAAATCCAGTGTAAGAATTACACTTTTAACAGCAAAAAGTAGAGAAACGTGCTGCAACATACTTAAGCAGAGTACTGAGTACCAGCACCTATTTGAAAGATCAAATATGCCATATTACAGGGTAGGAAACTAACATGCACATATTTGTGCATTGTGGAAAAATATTTTTTGGACCTAATTTTCCTTTCATTTTGATTTGCACATCACCAGGAGAACCAACATACATGCATATGCATGTAATGTACTGTGTAACTGAATTCTTTCCAAAACTGTTCTGAACAGATTCTAGCATTTTCAATCAAAATTTCATGTTGAAATATAGCTTGTAATTTAATGCCATGTGAAATTTCTTTCTTTTCTTTTTTTTAAATTTCATCCTACAGATAAGGCGGTGCTGAGCATGGCTTCAAAGCATAGAGGAATGTTGAAGACATTCCATTGTAATGCTTTAGAACCCAAACCTGTGGTTGCATGGATTACAAAGGGTTGTCACTCCTTGTACAACATCTTCCTGGTACACGTACATTGTAATATGATGGTCAGTACATCTTGTGATTCCATGTCTCTGACATGCTGAGCCCATCAAGGCCAATCATGCAAGTTATAAAAATACATTTGGGGTTGGCCTCCAACCTCCACAAAGTACCATATTGCAGGAAAAAAATGACAGAATGGTGCAATAAAATAAAAAAGGATATCTTGATCTACAATATTAAGCAACTTAAGATGACCACCTGTTCTATAAATCAATGACTGACATTTATCATGCTAACAGTATTGCTAAGGATGGCTAAAGTCATTATGATACGAATATTCTCAACTTTCTTGGTAATAGCATGTATAACATGGGAAAATGAATGTAAGAAACTCTAATTTCCCATCAAATCTATGTGAGTTTTGCTTGTACACATGACAGCTACTTGCCTTCTGAAGAAAGCGGCTCTCATGCAAGGATGTTTTCATAAACATGCCAACACACAAATACATGTAGCTGTTATAATGGTAAAGCTTTTGTCTAATCCTAGAGCTATGAGAAGAGTTACTAATAGGATGCAACAAACTGAAAATAGCAATTACATATCCATGTTGCTTGTGCAAATAACTTCTACCTCGTCCAGTCAGGAATAAACAATGATTATGCCAAATAACTTAATTTTCCTGTATATCTACAGACCTCTTCTGCGGATGACAAAAGCCATCCAGTATTCATTTGCAAATTGAGGAAAGATATCAAAATACACCTTGTCTCACAAGGGACACACTATTTTGCCTGTTAAGTTTCTATGAAACCGCTCAAAGAGCATGGGATAAACAAAAGGAAGAAAAGAATAAAAACAAAACATATACAACTAATGCAGACAAGAACACTGCTATGAAATATTCTGTCCATTGAAGATACTGGTTAATAGCTGGGTTTACATGTTTTTTTCATGCGATTCACACTACAATATGGTATTAGTCTGATGTTCCCATGGAAGTAACATTCATTCAAACCAATCACACAAAGTGCATTAAAATCTCCTTGTTTGCACATGTAGATATGTATGTGCCCTGATATTAATGCCAATTGTTTAATACAATGCTGGACGTGTCCTTAATATATCAATATAGGACATACTTTACATTTCCCCTGCATTGTAAGACTCAAATCTTTATATTCTCTTTTTCATGTATGTAATCTTATCTGAAGTAAATATGAGAACCAAAAGTGAACCTGTAATTCCTTTTTGCTTTCAGAGCAGGATAAACTGCTTGCATAAGAAAGAAAAAAGGTCACAACAGAGAACATAGAAACATATGAATTGAGATGAGCATGAGCAAAAATGGACTTTGGAAGGCTTGTAAAAGCAGGCCTTTAATGTGGCTAATGTTAAATTTATTTGAACAATATTGACACATTAAGCATGCTTATAACAGCAATACATTTTCCACTGCTTCAGGCTTCTGGCTTCCAGCTTCCAGTTGCACTACACATAATGTATTTCCTCTTCTCCTTATTGCCCCCCCCCCCCTTCCCTCCCCTTCCCTCCCCTCCCCTCCCCTTCCATTCTCAATCCCTTCCTTACCCTTGTATCTACAGGGGCTAATAATGAGTTATGCTTGAATCTCCATCCTTGCATTTCGTTGACAAGTAGCCAACAGAGAATAGACATCAGTTGTATGGCTTTACAACTGTTGATCATGTGATGTTACTTGCACATGTCACCAGCCCATCATCGATGACCACCCCTCAGCGCCAACACGAGATGTAGGACGGAGCCGCCCTGAACCTTGTAGTCTGATGCTGTCTTCTCATCATTCCTTCAAGAAATGTGCACAGAGGGAATTTTGTGTAAAGTCAAGAATGCCATCATTTAGTTTATCTATACTACTAGTTTGAAGCAATTCCAAGCACCACAACCACTGGAGTTTTGAGCAAATAAACACACTACATCTATACCTTAAAAATGCTCGAGTGACATCTTCATGAAAGCTACTACTGTAACAGTGGATATTTTCACGCGAGTAATTTTCGTGCTCAGCGGGTAAGATGAGTTTCGCATGTTTTTAATTCCGCAAAATCAAGACATTAACTTCTAGAACATATAGTAAACAAAAATATTCGCATGCTTTTTATTTTTGTGCTAGTTTCTAGTTGCGCAAAATGCGTGTAAATTTCAACACTGAAAATTTCCACTTTTAAAGTATGATTTTGCCACTGTGAACATTTCTTACATAGTCTCCAATTTATTGCGCTTTATTTGTGACTCCTGTGGCCTCAGGCAATGACAGCATTCATGTAATCACAGTGGATCCCTTCTCAATGAAAGGGTTAGATAATCACAACTCGCTGCATAATGATAACAAGAGACTTGCGGGTCTAGCGTTCGCCCGAGTATCGCAAGTTCACCTTTCACGCAGTCACTACTCTAAATTATTCACAGCTCTACCAAAGCTCTACCAGGCATTCTTAAGTAGAAGATGAAAATGTACAATAATTGCCCAAATTCTTTAAGATTCCTTAACTTTGAGGGGATTGGGGGCCCCCTTGGGACCTCTGGGTTGGGCATGGTGCCCATTTTGATAAATTGAGATCCTAACCCCCTAGGGATACTACCTGCCAAGTTTGCTGAAAATCCATCATGAGGTTTTCAGGAAGAAGATGAAAATATACAATTTAGGCCCCCATTTGGACCTCCCCACCACCTCCCCCTGCCCCCAAGAGGGGCACCCCTGGATCTGCTATGAACAAACTTGAAACTACAGTCATTAATGTACTAACTCATAGTATTAATTTAGCTCTATCACTTCTGATTCTAGAGAAGATTTTTAAAGATGCCTTCATTTTTGGAGGTTTGGGCCCCTTGGGGCCCTCCAGGTGGGATATGGTGCCCATTTGAACAGATTGATATCGTCTGCCCCTAGGGATACTACCTGCCAAGTTTGGTGAAAATCGGTCATGGGGTTCTCAAGAAGATGAAAACGTACAATTTAGGCCCCATTAGGACCCCTCCCCTGGGTCCCAAGGGGGGCACCCCTGATTCCGCCATGAACAAACTTGAAACTACAGTCATTAATGTACTAACTCATAGTATTAATTTAGCTCTATCACTTCTGATTCTAGAGAAGATTTTTAAAGATGCCTTCATTTTTGGAGGTTTGGGCCCCTTGGGGCCCTCCAGGTGGGATATGGTGCCCATTTGAACAGATTGATATCGTCTGCCCCTAGGGATACTACCTGCCAAGTTTGGTGAAAATCGGTCATGGGGTTCTCAAGAAGATGGATACGTACAATTTAGGCCCCATTAGGACCCCTCCCCTGGGTCCCAGGGGGGCACCCCTGATTCCGCCATGAACAAACTTGAAACTACAGTCATCAATGTACTAACTCATAGCATTAACTTAGCTCTATCACTTCTGGTTCTGAAGAAGAAGATTTTTAAAGATTCCATAATCTTGGGAGGTTTGGGCCCCCTGGGGGCCCCCTGGGTGGGGGCATGGTGCCCATTTTAACAAATTGAGTTCCTAACCCCCTAGGGATGCTACCTGCCAAGTTTGGTGATAATCGGTCATGGGGTTCTCAAGAAGAAGATGAAAATGTACAATTCAGGCCCCATTAGGACCCCCCCCACCCCCACCCCCCCCCCCCCCAGGGTCCCAAGGGGGGCACCCCTTATTCCGCCATGAACAAACTTGAAACTACACTCATCAATGTACTAACTCATAGTACTAACTTAGCTCTATCACTCCTGGTTCTAGAGAAGAAGATTTTTAAAGATTCCTTAATTTTGGGGGGTTTGGGCCCCCCTGGGGCCCCCTGAGTGGGGCATGGTGCCCATTTTTAAAAATTGAGTTTCTAACCCCCTAGGGATGCTACCTGCCAAGTTTGGTGAAAATCAGTCTTGGGGTTTTCAAGAAGAAGATGAAAATGTAAAAAGTTTACGCATGACGCACGACACACGATGCACGACGCACGCCGGAATCCGGACGATGAATGATCGCAATAGCTCACTTGAGCCTTTGGCTCAGGTGAGCTACTAGTAATAAGCTATTGTAATGAAAATGGTTCCATGACATATGCTTCGGTAATAATTGCATTGAACACTGCAACAAATGCTCCGAGATATTCACTCGGCCGACACCTGCTATGCTGACGATTGCCAATGGAGCGAGTGTTGGCAGAGCAATTGTGACCCGCTACAACAAAAGGATCCTAAAGTCGCTGACAGCTAAGCCGAGAAAATCGAGTTTGAAGTCACATCATCAAAATTGGTCAAAACAATCAGATTTTTGTATTTTGCAAAATTTTGTAGTCTTATGTTTTGTCTATCATCTGCCGAAATTTCGAAGCTAAATGATCAATGGAAAGGCAAGATATCAGCGTTTTTTCTGGGCCATGATTTCCCGAATTTCAACGTAACAGAAACCTGTCCGAAGATTTGGATTTAGCGCGGAGTCTAGCCCTAGCAACAAAGGGGTGATCTTATTGGTCAGTGCGTGACATCCTGATTACTGATTGGTCGTGCGTAGACCGCCGGCGCTAAGCTTGAGTGAACATCGCGGAGGTCGCAAGGAGCATGCCTTCTATTGTCAAGCTGTGAAAACTGTCTCGACTCCCCTTGATCATGATAATGTCGGAAGAAAAACTTTGAAAGCGTTTTTCTCGAAACTCTGATTTCCTCAACCACTTGACATGCGCTAATAAAATCATCGATATCTCCGCAACCGAGTACTTTTATGAGTTGTGCTATATATGAAATTAAAGTAGAAGAGTAAGGGAATAATGTCATGCCATTTTCAGAAAATTATCCTCCCCCGACTTTCGGATCCTTTTGTTGTAGCGGGTCACAATTGTCTGCGGAGTAAATGTTGGCAGAGCAATTGTCTCTGAGCATTTGTCATGAAGCATATGTCCACAAAGCATGCGTTTTGTTACCCATGGAAACAAGGAATGCAACAATACAAACTTGCAAAATATCAGTTTTAGACTACTATAGCTGAAGAAAGAATAAATCAACTCTACATAATCAAACTGATCCACACAAAGTGAAACTGATCTTATGACTGTCACTTTAACTACACATTATGTCATAAACGTTTCTTGGACAAGACACGTCCCCTTCCACTCACATTTGTTTCCCGCTGAAAATCAGCCGTTGCTGTGGTGGCGGGATACCCTCCTTCTCCTCCACTCTCTCCTTTATCCTCTCCACCTGAAAATGATACATCACAACAAAGTCCTGTCAAGAACAGAATGATGTTGGCAGGGTTCTAGGGCAATTACCCTTGGACAATTACCACAGACTCTTCCCCTTCCCCTAACCCTACACCTGATACTAACCCTAACCCAAACTCTAACCCTAAACCTAACCTTAACCCTAATCTTTACTCTAACCTTATCACTAACCAGCATTTAGCAGGGGGGGGGGGGGGGGGGTAACTGCCCTGATACTGCCGGCATATCACAGACTTCTCGTTTTGACCATATATTTCCCCTTTTCCATTCCTCGATGATCTGAGATGGTGAATGGCTGTTCCAGCATTGTGCTGTAATTTGTGTTGTAATTTTTGCTTGTGTGTTTCATTTCGGTTGAAGCTTTGTGTCAACTCCATGCTCACATCTCTCAGGATGGTTTCCTTGGGTACCTCTATCTCTCAATCTTGAAGGGTTGATGCTAGCTCGTATCGAGGATATCTTCTCTGAAGACTTCATGAATGACTTTAAACTTTTTGCACAGATCAAGCTTACGGTCGAACAGAGCAATCTCCAAGATACCCAAGAAATCAATACAGATGGAAATAATGCATGAGCTAGTCACTTTTGTGCAGCATCACAAGGATCTTAAAGTGAAAACAAAGTTCTGGTAAGGGCTTGAGAACCCGTCTGGCACCATTTCATATTTGCCTGCAATTTATCGAAAGAGTCTACAAAGAAACTTACCTGGCTGACGCGGTTTGCCGGAATGATGAGTCATTTTGGAGTATTTTGAGAAAAATAATAAAAGTCGGAAAACCGACTTTTATTTCAGAAGGCTCGAGACTAACTCGGTCTCAGGGAAAACTCGACCCTATTTCAGACAATTTACACGCAGTTCCTGATCGCCATATTCTACTGTATAATACCAAACGAGGCCTTACTGAACAGAAAGGGCTAATCCTGTACAAAACAAATTGACAGCGCGCGATCCTCAAGCCTATAGGCACATCACCTCAGTTGCTGAGACGCGCGGTCTTTGAAGTTTTTGTTATTGTTTATCAAGCGTCTTTGATTGTTTTTAGAGGTGCTTGATAGGCGCACACTAATTTTGCACGCGCGCTAAAGAGGTTTTTGATGCGCGCGTTGTAACAACTCGGACCATTTCTGCGAGTAGCCAGAACGTGAAGCGCTACAATGTAGTTTATACAGGCCGCTCCCATAGTACAACACTGTACAATCCAGAGGGACAACTAATACAACTCATCCCGCCGTCAAAGCGAGGCCGAGTTATCCCGAGTCCGAGTTTAGCCTGACCCCATTGGGATAAGTTCTGAGACTGAACCTTTTTAGTTAATATTTCGCATTTTCGGCGTTACCCATCGAATATCTTGTTATTACAGCGTTATTACGCACTATTTCCTAGGCATACGTTCACATTTGAGAGCGAAATTTGACAACTTTTGCAGGCGTACCAGAACTTTCTTTGGGCTTTAAGAGTTTGACATGATAGGATATGTTTTAAAATTTCATTAGACCTCCAAGACACTTCAGGCCATTAAGATCATTCCTTTCCATTTCTCTTTTTTCTCTTGTTCTTCATATATTAGAAATGGTGAATAAAGAAAAACAAATAAGAGGAAAAACATACTCCAGGGAAAATACATGAACAATAACAATGAAATATGGAGATTGCCATGGAAAAGATTCAGATACACTAAGTGTTTTACTTTTTACTTGAAATACAGATCTAATCTTTAATAGTGTAATAGATTGTGGAATATCTGCACTCACCTTGTCTGTTGGCTCTATATCAATCTCAATCTGCAGTGATAAATAAACAACAACAGTAAAATAAGTGCATGTACGTCAAAAACACAGCATACCGCATCTGGAGGATAATTCTAGAATGTTAGAAATTATGAAGTCTTTCTAGAACAACAATTTCCACATAACAGTTTGACAAAGCTATGCATCAGAACACATCAAATCAATAGCATCACTCAAGTTACTTGAAGTAAATGACCTTTAGAATCTGATTTATAATGTCATTTCTTTTGAGGTGAATTTTAGTACCCCTTCATAGAACATTATCAGTTCATATATATACTGGTTCTCATGATTTGTCATTGACGGATTGATGCATCACAATAACAGCCATGACTGCCAAAATACAAATTAAGGAAATATCATCATACAGTAGGTACGCAGGAAAGTTTCTTAATTATTTGTGTACAAGAAAACATTTTGCGATTCACACTAGCTGCTATCTAGCATTCACAGTGATGGCCTTAGTAACCTTGTCTCAGAGTGCTCATTGATTTCATTTTTGTTAGCCAGTTTCCCTTTCACAGCCAGTGCCTCAGAATACACTTACCTCTTTCCCTGTGAGTGTCTGGTATGGTGCGAACGATGCCATTGGTGTTTGGAAGCAAACAGGTATTCCAGAATTCAAAAGGGTGCCATGGAGGAAAGACACAAAAATATTAATGAATATTTTGCACATAATATTGTCCTAATCTATTTGAACATTCATTCAACTGTTGAAATCATCATCTTTCATGATATACATTTTGTATCTACAAACAAAATGAGCAAAGCAAATGTATTAAAAAAAAAAGTGGAATCTGCCATGAACAGCACTATAAAGCCCAAATGTACATGTCTGAGGTTTACAACATATACACTGAACAGTAGATCAGTCAACATATTTGTTTTTTGGTATCCTGAGGTACCAAATAGAAATCCATCATTTTGTTGAAATCTTTAAGTGAAAAACTGAGCAAAAAAAAAATGGGATTTCATCACGATGGAATCCCATTTTCTTTGCTCATTTTTTTCACTTTGATACTATAGATCTAGATCATATACATTTCTGGTTAGTTTCCATCTGTTTGCTCTTTATTTTGTTGAAATATATTTCTTCTTCATTATACAGCTGACAAAGCCGAGCATGTCAGTCTCTGTATGAGTTACATCTTCACTGAGCGAGGGCCAAACTAATTCTTCACCTGCTTAACCCATTGCAGAGTGCACATGTCCACCGTCCATGGCAAAATTATTCTGTGAAATAATGACAAAAAAAATGTCCACAAAAAAACTTATTCCGATCGGTCTGTTACCGTCTACACAGTTACCGATTTGAATCATGTGCATGCAAACACACATGCCTTGCCTGCAAGCAGGGGTGCACGGTGGTTTGTGCCAACTGTGATGGGGCGTCGGATGGATCATAAAGGGGTATAACATATCTACATATGATTGTTGTGGCTAGCTACAAAATGTAGGACGTTAAAAAATGGGAGGCTGTTGTATCGCAGTTTTCTTCACGGTTTGTTTGCACCATCTCACAATTTTCTGCGACGCTCTGGCAATGTCCTACTTCTGGCCTACTGTCCAAGCTTTTCTGAACTGCCTGCATTCTATATTATGATTAATGTGGACAATGAAACTGACCTGGGGGTGTTTCACAAAGCTGTTCTTCAAGTTACGAAGGACTTATAAGAATGACTGGTGATCAGTTCTAATATGTGCTATACTTATCAGAATCTCAATAATTCAGCACAAGAACTGATCACCAGTCGTTCTAAGTCCTTCGTAACTTTAAGAACAGCTTGTGAAACACCCCTGAATGGAAGTCACTCCAAGAAAGACGAGAAGCACATTGTCTGACTTGCTTTCACAAAATGTTAAATAATAGATTTGATATTGATTATTTATCACACACTAAACCCAAGCTCATCAGAAGTAGACACGGGTACGCGGACATTCTCACCAGTTTGAAGTACCATCCTCCAGACTAAAAGTCCACAGGAACTCATTCTTTCCCCGCACAATTAAAGTATGGAATGAACTTCCTTCTTCCGTAATCACACAAACTGATTCAGCTAAATCTAAAGAGATGTTACTTAATGGAATAATTGTTTAAACGTCCACCCTCCGGCACCTCCAGTTAAAACTCCAGTTGGAGTATTCAGGAGGATCTCAACCAAAGTATCACAGAGATAGTAGTGTTACTGCCATGCTCAATAAACTACAGTGGAACACTCTTCAAGAAAGGAGAGCACAGCAAAAAGTCTACATGATGTATAGCATTCTTAATGGTCTGGTGGATCTTCCAGTCACCTACTTCATACCAGTTGCAGGACCGTCAACACGCGGAAACCCACATAAGCTTAAGTTCCATTTCCCCATTTGCCAGAACTCACTTGTTTCAATCCACGTTCTATCCAGATACTATTCAGCTGTGGAACTCCCTACCACCTTCCACCATTAATAGCTGCACCTCCTTGGAGATCTTCAAGAAGGAGGTGCAACTTGTTGTATTAAAAGCTCCGATGAGCTCTCATCTCGTTTTTTAGCCGCACATAGAAATTTTTGTAGAACACAATAGGATTTTTTTACCTGCACACTGTCACTGTACACCCAGCACTTGACAAGAACAAGGTACGATAATATGCCAGAGGCGGACTGTACCAGACTGGAAGAAGTACCTTGGTACTGTACCAAGACCAAGTACCCCCCTGTGTGCATGGCATGGTGTGAGGTAGCCCCGGAGACCGCGCCGCTATGCGGCGGGGTCCTGGCGGCTACCTCGCAGTTTCGCTAAAGTGAGAATCACGAACAACTCCCTATTGCCACATACGGCGACTTCATGAATAAATCATGGGTAAATTTCTATCGTAAACACAGTGACAATAAAAAATGAAATATACATTACCCCATCCCATTGCCTTGGTTCTTTTCACCAATTTATCTGGAAACTGCAAAATTTTCCACATTCTTAAGGAGTAAGCGGCCTGCCCTAGTGGGAGAGCCGTGCTGCCATTTTGAACGTGTATATCCATTAGTACGCATCTACGCATGTAGCGAGTAATACGTAGCCTTTTGTCAAGGCCCTCTCACTGTATGGTGTAGAGAGCCCAGCCAAGTAAGGTAGCACAACTCGCTTCGCTTGTCCGTTCGCTCGTCCGTTACAGCGAGAGGGCCTTGACAAAAGGCTAGCATGCAATGTTAGTGAGCATCGGTGAGCTGAAGATAATTTGCCTTATAAGACAACATTTTCTGCATCATAAGCAACAAAATGCATCAAACAGTCGCCGATTGGAATCATTTAGGTTTAATCAACCCATGTACGTATTCCTAGTATGGTTGGGTGTTCATAATACCGGACACCTAACGTTTTTCTATCAATAGAAATGTGAAAAATCTCACAATTTGCCTGAAATTTTACTCACGTGTGGAGAAAATACCCCGGATTCACAAGCGCGCTCTGAAAATGCGATCTGAGGTATGCGCTCTTAGATGGTGGCTTCGAACGCATGGCGTGTCATTTTTCCGCACTCAGTTGCCCTGCTCATTTCTACAGACCACCCTGACAATACGTATAACGGGCACTTAAATGCGTTTTTTCGACAGGCCGCTGTTTTTTTCTAGCCGTCATTTTTTCCCCAATAATATTTGAATATATTTTGATTCCTTCGATATTACTTTTGAAGGACTGTTTGATGAATTTGACTTGATTTTCATTAGGAAACTTTTCATCGTAATTGAAATAAATTAGATGAGTCGGTTTTTTTTTTTTCACATTCATTTCTCGTTTCTGCATCAACTCGTACGGTCGTAGCGGGTGACAAAATGTTTGTCATGTGTATGTGTAACGTGTGTGCACGATCGCACAAGCGGCGGTGACAATTTTGTGGTCAAAATCATCAAATTTATTACAGAAGGATACTCTACATCGAACAACGAGTCAGCAAAGGTAGGCCTAGTTATATGTAGTTACACGATAAACCTTATTCGATTTTGCTATAGAGGGAATACTTAGTTGTTTTCGCCACATTTTACTCGGTAGCGTAGCCCAGTGAAGAATCGAACACCGTTGCGCGTAGTCCCATGCGTACATTTTCTGTCTGTACGCGCAATGCCATTATAATGCGCGGTCGGTCGTTATGGACCCGGTCGGTGGGTTGAACACCTACCATACTAGTAGTTTTTGTTGAAAAATTAAGGAAATATAGCGCCAGAACGGCACCCGTTTTGTACAACATTAAGATCTGGATGCGAAAACGGCACAGCCCCAACGCTGCACGTTGGGGCTGGTCGCAGTTAGGTGTGAGGTGACCTACAACTTACAAGACTACAAGTCAAAATGTGAGACTACTGACACTGTTCTGAGAGAGGTGGTGACAAAAATGCTTTCATGGGCTGTTCTAGCCCGTCCTCTTATTGCCTGACCTGAGACTACAGAGAGGGCATATGAATGTTGAATATGAATGATGACGCCCCAAGAATAAATGGCAAAAAGGATTCCACCCGTTCCCATCCCTTCCATGGCCATGCAATAAAGTTCTAGGAGGTCTAAAAAATGAAATGTCGAGTCTGCCCTGGCAAAGGCGGATGATTCATTCATTGACATTGTATTGTTCAACGCTGAAGTTATTGCGACAATTACCACCAATTTTGGGCTATTCTGGATTTCCGAATTTGTGCTAGACACGTTATACAACTGACCTTTACTTTAATCAACATCTTGAAAAAATCGAACGCAGTAGAGTAGCTTGATTCTGGAACCTGGAACGCAATTAACTCGAGAGTCTGAGCTGACTGATCCTGTGCTGTGGTTGAGATGGTCCGCAAATGTTCAATACACGTCCGTGCCGGGTGGTGATGTTCTGTGTAGCTGTTTCTGCTGCTGCAAAACATACGATCCGTACGAGCGAGCATGCAAAAGGTACAGTAACCTCTTCTTTTGGGCAAGAGCTCCCTCTCGCGGCGCAGTACGATAACGGTAGGCTATGTTCTCGAAGGAAGAGATGCATTATGTTTCCGGGGTGCGTGTTTTTTTTAGACGGCACAGATTGGGGAAACTAAAAATCTATCGGGGACCCTATCCCTAAACCTAACCCTAATCCTAATCCTAACCCTAACCATCAAACCCTAACCCTAACCCTAACCCTAACCCTAACCCTAACCCTAACCCTAACCCTAGCCCTAACCCTAACCCTAACCCTAACCCTAACCCTAACCCCAACCCTAACCCTAACCCTAACCCCAACCCTAACCCTAACCCTAACCATAACCATAACCATAACCATAACCAAAAACCCTAACCCAACGTTTTTCCCATAGGTTTAACACGCGCCATGCCCCAATCTGTGCCGTCTTAAAAAAAAACGCTTCCGGGGTCCCGTTGCATAAAACTTTTTTAGCAACCTTAGAAAATTCTGGTTGGGATTTGCCCAACCTGATTTTCTTACGGTTGCTAATCTAAGAATGTAAAATCCGTTGCATAAAAACTCTGGTTGGGAGCTTCCAACCGGAATTTTGTGATTTCAACCGGAAAAAAATCCGGTTGGAGTTTTATGCAACGGGCCCCAGGAGGTGACCTCTCTGCCTGTTTCAAGCAAATTTAATTATTATGTGGATTCCTCGGTAACAGCAGGGAGGTTTTAATATTCTCACCTCCCTGGTAACAGAAATTGCATAATTTTATTCGGGACTGTGTTCCTCGGAGAATTAAGAACTGTAGGCCTACTATTTTTGCCAGTTCCCATTTCATAGTTTCAATTAGAGCCTGCTTGTCAGTAATCTAATGGGCACTCAATGATGAGGTGGAAACTATTTTAATTCTTTAGTTTAACCCTGGAAGTCATAGAATTTTACAGTTTTACAGCAACACTGTGTAACGCTGAATTCATATAAAACCTTTCGCATTTATTTTCTTATTTTATTGAGAGTTGATTTAAAATTGTTTTTTGTTTACAAAATTTCTGGTGGAAAAAGAGGAAAGTAGAAGAAGTGAAATTATTTTTTTGATGTTAAAAAACTGATGAATTAATATATTTTTGAAGAAAAGTATTTCTACAGTGTACTATCAATGCAGAAGGAAATACAAAGTAAATATGTGAATTTCGAATGGGATTACATTGTTTGGAAATTGAGAAAATAATAGAAACTTTTTGAAAATATATCATATACTTGGAGAAACATAGTAAAAAGAGATGATTGTAATAGAGATCTTGAGTTGAGTACAGTGTAAAGATAATAATAATTATATCAATACTAATATTGATAATAATAATAATAATAAAAAAAATAGTAATAATAATAATGATAATAATTATAAAATTCAATGATAATAATAATGATAATAAAAGATGTGGATATTTTGCACTGCAGAGCAAAAAAAAAAAAAAAAAAGCAATACGTACCCATATATAACATTTTCTTTAAAGAAGTTGGCCGTTAAACCGAAAGCTAATTTGAATGGCAGTTTCAGAGAATTTCAGTTTAAAATGATGTAGAACCTTGTGTATACAAAAGAGCATTGTTATTTTTTTATTCAACATCCAGGAAATAATTTTATACACATTTTGTGGTAAAGAGGAGGAGACATCGTGAACCATTTTTTTTTTTAAAGTGAATAGCTAAGATTGATATATAGGCCCTATTGAGTGTGGGGATAGCCTATACATTTCAGTCCGTAAACATTAAAAATATGGAATGGGAGGGAGTTTATGTTGGAGCAAAAAGACTAAACCAGCAGTGAAAAACAAAGCTAACCACCTTGCAGTGATACAGGATCAAGAGGAAGACTAACAAAAAAAGAATAAAGTAAAATGGCTGAACAGAGAGAAAATCAACCTACCACTTTAGGAAGAGCATTGTTCATCTGATGATGCAGAGGTAGGTTCTACGGATGGACGTGGGCAAACTCGCTAGGACCCTCAGGGGGAAAAAAATAGAACGGGGGGGGGGAGTGCAAGATTAAAACAAAAGTGTGTGGCAATACGTCATTATTATTATTATATTTCTTTTCTTTTAAAATTTTGATCGTTTAATCGCTTTTTGGTTCACATACATTATCATGCATGAATCATTCATTTTGTTGTATAGGACCTATTATTCGTCTCTATATATGTAGGCCTATGGATGATTTGTGATATACTGATATATTTTTTTCATAATTTCTATCAATGAAATCATTACTTGGTTCACTTAGAGTACTGTATAAGTTACTTCATTGTGCTGTATAATTTGCTTGCATGTTCTCACCGAAGACCTTTATAGGCCTATAGGCACTAGCGGAAAAAAAAAAGTCCTTTGGTTTTCACTTATTTGAAAATAAAAATAACTTTTAAAAAACAACAACAAAGTGTATAGGCTATAATCGGTAAATCGCGTCCACTGCACGCGGTACAGTCATAATCGTGTACCGCGGGGTATAAAAAATAATAAACAACGCTTGAAGAATATTTCTAGGCCTTACTGTATACATGTACGTGAAAACGTTTTGTAATTTTATTCTAAAAGATGTGTTTGAGGATATGGAAAATATATATCACGCAATATTTCGTGTCTCGAGTGTCATTTCTGTCACACAACGATGCGACTCTCAGTATGGTAGGTTCCTACCAAAGAGATTACACTTAATATTTACTGTGAATACAGGATTGGATAATCGAATGTTGATTTGAGACTATGGTGTCCAATGTCCAATGACAGAGCATTTTGTTTTCAGACAATCTAAGTCGCATTTGTGAGTCGGTGTACTATAGATTTAAAAAACGAGCTGCAAAAGTTTTGTGTAGTATGGCGAGCTTGAATCAGAGATTGGCTAGAGAGTCTAGAGAGCGCTGGTTTGAAGCCGCGGGAAAACTGTGGCGCGGGAATACAAGGTACGATCTTTGGTACAAGTTGTACTATGATTATTATGCAAGGAATGCATGATTCGTGAAACACCGCGCGCGCGCTGCTCCGATCATCGCACACTCATGAATGCCGCGCCGATGTGTACTTCGCTAGCGCGCTCTCCCTCCGTCGCCGTGTACGTGTGTGTGTGTACTATGATTTACCACACAGTCGGCGAGGGTCGTATCACGGTTTCTCTTTACTACTTTGGTTGGTAGCATTTATAATCTACCTCGAATTTGCCAGCTAGGTTGGGAGGTGATTTGACTGTTTGTGACCGGACCGACTGAGGCCACATTGAGGATTTCGATTTCGATGTCATTACGACCGAGAAGAAACCGCGTTGAATCTCTAATCTAACGTTAGGGGCTCTACTCTCACATCGTACTTGTACCACCAGCGCCAGCAGCAGCGCGGCCTCTGTCTACCGTCTACCAGCAGCAGTGTCTCCACACCAGCTCCGTCCGGCGCTAGTCGCTAATTGCAGACGGCACTAACTTGTTGAGGATCCGATCCCAAGCTCCGGCAGCTACAAACCTTGCTTTATATCTTACGAAGTCGTGACAGTCGTCAACAGCGACCAGAATAAACTGTTAGCATCTCGTCAAAAGCCGAGTCTCAATCTGTAACAGTTAAAGGTGCCTAGACTGTTCTTGCCTAGCTAGAACCCAACCTAGAATTCTTGAACCCTTTCACAGTTTTATTAGTTTCGAGCCGTGCTGGGGCCCGGGCCGGGGTGCCTTCCCAAGAGGAAATCGCCTGGACCTGTTGACAACACTGTACTGGGAGCGCAGTCATGCCGAGGATTGACAGCGACATCAAACTGGACTTCAAAGATGTCCTTGTGCGGCCAAAGAGGAGCACATTGAAGAGCCGATCGGAGGTGGAACTTCAGCAGAAAGTGAAACATCACATGCCATGGCTACTTCTGTGTGCTGTTCTTGCTGTTTTGTTTTATAATCGCTTTTGAGTCTTGTTTTTTTTTTTTTTCATGCTTTGTTTGGGTTTGTTTTTGTTTTTGTTTCGCTAGGGCAAGTTACATTTTATGGGCTACATGACTTGTAACTAGATCTAGAGAGTGTTCTATATCGTTTATTCATTGACTCTTCACTGAGATTATGTTATGAATATTTTACTCATCTCCCTTCTAGCTATGCCAAAAAGTTATTAAAAAATTGCCAAAAATAGTGTTTGCTGGTTCCATGTAATTTGACAAGACTGGAGTGGTACGTCTTCACTTTGCTGAATCAATAATTGTAGGGCCTATAATAGACACTCTAACATATTTTCTGACCAGCAAAAACTCTATGATATGCTTTAAATTTATGTCACTTTATGACATTGCACATCACTTTATGTTAGGCTTAGAAATAGAATTGAATTTAAAGATTTGATACAGAAACTATAGTAAGTAAAACCTGTGTTATTACAAATGCGACAAACAAGTAGACGTCTACAATATTTTGATGTTTGGAAATGAGTCCAGATTGAGGCAAAGTTTGATTTGTATTTCTTTTATAGTGGTAGCCATGCATTCCGGTAAGATCATTGTTTATTGTTATTTATTTTTTTCATCAGTTAATTAATTTTTTTTTACTTATTCATTTATTTAGTTCTTTTATGACAGCTTCACTGAGCACATATTTTCCAATCCCATAAAATTTGCAGTATCAGCACAGAGTCAGCCATGGTTGTGATGTTATGAGTGTACTGTGTCCTGCCGCTGTTAACTACAAAAAGCCACTGGTTTCTAGCTATGTCAGAAATCAAGACCTTATTTCCAAAATGATTGACAAAAAAAGGAATTGATATGTTCTTGCTTTACCTACTGTACCTACTCTTGCTTTGTGTAAATGTGCAACCCATACAATATCAGTACAAGTATGTAAAACGATTATTTTATAAGAAGGAAAGCACAAAGTGGCAGTGAAGTTCACCTCATTATGGTGAGAGCTTATCAGTGGCAGGTCACAATATACTTGTACATGTTTATGTTGAATTCATCTGGTTGTTAAATCCTTTTCACCGTTTGCAGTGTATAGAGTTGAAACATTCATGTTTGGGGACACTTTTTACAGATCCATTTTTAACCATGCTCCATGTTTGGTGTGGCTGCATCCAATGTTACGGTCAGTTTGTATACATGTGTATTTAGAGCGTAATTGTTATAATTCTCGCTGAAAAACTCCTTGTATGCTGGAAATTTAGGTAACAGGAATGACAGTTAAACACTGCCAAGAACTTGTAACCCTACATGTACATTTTCCACATTGTCTCTTAGAAAAACAGATCTTATAAATGTAAATGCAGTGTTTCAGACAATATTCAAACAATATCTGAATGAGGAAGAGAGGTTTGCAATAACACTATATGTATGTAGTCCTTGAAAGAACTGTTGTTTGGTGTAAGGTGATATATGGTCAAAGGACAGGAGTGATCTGAGCTGGAAGTAAATGTTGCACTGAGGGAGTCGGGGGGAAAATAGGAGATGGGGACAGTTGTAAAGAAGAATATGGTGCAAATTGGGTAATGGGATCGGACGTCAGTGGTAGGTGAAAAATGAACCGAACAGAAGGGAGGAGAGCGGAAGGGGAAGGTTTGAAAATCGAGGAGATATGAGAAAGAGAGAGGTGCTGAAGATGTGAATTTTCAAATGTTGTTTAGAAAACAAAGTGAGAAAAAGAAGCCAGTAAATGGGAGTGAACACAAACTATGAAATGCGGATTCAAATATTACTGAAAGTGAAGAAAAGGGGGGGGGGGGTAGTGTTAAGAAGGAATCCCGTGGAAAAGAGCTGTTGGAGAGGGGGAAAATTATAAGTGTAGTCCTGGAAAGGATTCCTGTGGAAGAAGGAATGTGGGAGAGATAGCAATATTTTAATGTGTTGTCCTGAATGGGAGGGAAGAACTGAAATTTTAGTCCCGAAAGATGGTAAACCACGGCAAGTGGTGATATGGTCCTATAAAGGTCTGTCAGCTGTGACGAAAGTTGGAAGTAGAGAGAAGACAGAATGAGAGGAGTCAAAAGAGAAGTTAGTTATAGGATAAGGGGAAAAGTAAGTAAGAAGAACAAAATAATTATACATCTTAATGCCAACAAACAAGGCTCAGCCTGATCTCTCTTAAAGTTGAGGGTAGCACCAGGCGAGGTCTTTGTTTATTGCTTTATGACAGATTTATCGCTCATAAACCTGAAATATATACGTCACAACTGCAGTAAGCTTCTCATTTCTAAGCTAACTTGGCATAAGTCGACAAATTGCGCAAGATAAAGCAACAAAATGATTACAGTGTGTTTCCTTTTCTCTTGTTATTTTGTTGGCTTCTTGTAGGTTGACATTCGCATAAGCTGACTGAAATTCTCAGGGTCCATGCATGTCAGCTTATATGTGAGGTCTACTGTATTTTAATCCCAAAAATTCCTGTAGACTCCACAAAAGGACAACATTTCTTCTATCTCTTGCTGGTTGAACATCCTTTCATGGTACATCAGTATGCAATCACCGTTACGTAGAACAATCTATCGCTGACCCTTGCATGCATATAATGCAACTCTCGCAGGTGTATACATTGTACAATGTACGCTGTAAGTGTACAAAATTGTACCTGGTACATGATAACAAACAGTGCAGCTAGTCCATGCCTACTTTACATTTACTAACTGATACAGTGGGCCTGGTAATTGAAAAGCAATAAGCATTGAACATGCAATGATGCATTTCATTAATCTTACAAACAGACAAAAGTGACTCATGGAATTCATGGTGATATGTATTCAATTAATTTTGTAAAAGCCATTGATTATGTCATTGATATAAAATTTCTCTTAACAGAAATCATGGACTTGTAGATATTTCATTGGCATGTGTTTTTCAAAACAAAAGCTGAAAGGTTAAAGTCTTCCGTAGTCTGGCAGTCCACTTTCACCCCACTTATTTCTAGCCTTTTGCCTTTAGGCTTTTTTCTTTTTCTTTTTCTTTTTTTTTAGATTGGCATTTTGTAATTCTATTTTATGACCTTCCTCTTCCGCCAGAGGCCTGTGTTTCACCAAAATGCTTGATCTTGAACAGTGTGTGTTCATATTTTTGTAATACCCTGGTATATTAAATTTTTGCATTTCATTCTTCTTCTTTTTTATTGCCTATGGTATTTTGGTAGAACATACATGTATGTGTTTCAAATGTTTTTTTTTTAACTCATATACCTCATGAACTTGGTAGAAATATGTGGCAAATATACCTTTGACACATCATGTAATTATTAAATCAATAACAACAACAAGAAGAACAACAACAGTAACCAAACACCCCCTCTCATAGATTATCTGTGTAGTATTAAAGTGCAGCTGAATCTACCATGTAAGTGTCCTATTGCCATCACACATCTAGGAATCTCAAGCTGAAATCTGATGCTGTAACTATGTGAATCAAAATGCCATTTTAGAAGAAAAAGAGGAGGGCCCTGTGGCATAAATGTTGAGATTAAACGTGATAAGCCAGGAAATTGGGCATTTTGCAAGTCTCTGAATGCAACTTTCATTTTAGTACGAAATTCTGACTTGCAAGTACAAGTGTACCTGTTAACATTTGATTTGTGACATATAAATAAATATTACTATTGCATCTTTTTATATGACAGATCAGAGGAGAGGGGTGTTTCACAAATAATTTAAGTCAATCACCAGTCTTCAATGTATTCTGAGTTCCTTATGAAAGTTAAAACTTTGGAGACTTTTTCATGCAGCCATTGATACACAAAATGAAATAAGTGACAAAGGAATTTTTCTGTAAATGTTTGTAACAAATTGAAGTGGATTTTGAAAGGTTGATAAAATTAAACATAGAAACCAATGACATACCAGCATGCCTACAACAGCTACTCTTTTCATCTTCCTTTGCTGGCCGCTGTCGACAGGTTTGACTGCACCCTGAATCAGATGTCTTCTGTGCTTCGTCCCCAAAATATGCCTCCTATCCCTACGCATATTGATATGTGGCATGTGACATCAGATTTCAGTTTCAAACCTGCCATCGTTTGGAGAGTAATGACTTTTGTGTTTACTGGATCTGTACACTTGTAGTCACTTAATATAGGCCTGCTCGTATACTTTTACAGGTGTATATTGTAGGGTACATACATTATGCACACACACTGTAGCAAGAACGATTTTGATTTTAATTGACATTCCAGGCATGTATGCTATTCATGTGCACAGTTGAAATTGTAGAAAGAGACTAAGTTTGCCATATATTTTGCTACATCAATATCTTGCCAACAGGATAACACACAGACTAGCCACATGGATGTCCATGTGTTATTTTGTTACATGTAATTCCATACGAGACAGCACCATTGTCCAACATTCTGTAGGTCTATATCAGCTGTACTACACTATGGTGTTTGTAAGCCCTCTGCCCACGTCCTAGTGATTGTAATGGGTTCTTTAATCAGTCCCTTTGACAAGAAGGCTGTCGTGTGACCTCTACCCTTTTCTAGGCAGATTGATTGTGCCTCCTTCATTTGCAGCGGGGGACGAGAGTATAATGGGATTTGTCGCTCGTGTAGTGCAGTTTCCAATTGGCACTGATTGCAGAAAGCCCTTCATAAACATGCTTCATGCCCAATTTTGGCCTGATTGGATGTGATCAGAGCTTTTTAGAGGACCACCAGATTGATGGAAGCCACTCTCCACTAATCAAGGCCTTACACTGTGTGAAGCAACAGCAGCACTCACTGAAATGCAGTGAGATTTTCAATCCACTTGCAATGCGAAGTTATATTCACAATATAAATAAAAGGGAATGCTGTGATACTTTCTATATACAGCCTGTACTTCAAAAACATTTCAGACATTGACTCGGTACTACTGGTATGATTACCTTTGTGTGTGTCCATCGTACCGAATATTCTAATCTTTTATTTCATTCTATTCATGAGTACTGGTAAACAATGCCAATATTCTACATTGAACTGAGTTGCCTGTTGTGAGGGCAGTAAAGGAGATAGGGGGATGATGATTCAGAAAGATGGATACCTCTAACTAAGCAACATTGAAAGTATTACATTTATTTTTATGAGGAGTAAATAAAAAAAAAATGTAAAGGAAATTGAATGTCAGACAGTGTATACAATAAATGAAAAAGAATAGGAGGGAAGAGGATTTTTTTCCTCTGAAATTGCCGGATATATTGTACAACAAGGCATTGCTTCTTTGTAATTTATGCCATTTGATGTTAAGGTCAATCTCTACATGTATAATTCACATCTCAAACTGGCATTTACTGTAAACATCCAAAGGTGCAGGAGAGCGGGAAGCAAAGTAAACATCAAATAGATGGATCCACATCAAACTCTAGATAAATTGTTAACCCGTTGAAGACGAATCCTGAGTATCCACAGGCATGTTTCTGGTTTTTGGTTAATGTTGTTGATTTAAGGATTATATCATGAGTCAGTGGATCATTTGCCACATATTTTACCAAGTGTCCCGAAAGAAATGCGTGTTGTAGCAGAATCAGCCCGTCCTCAACAAGGTAAAGGCCATTTGAGATAAGTTGCTCAGCTGTTTTACTTAGCTTGTATAATGATAGAATATCAATTAGATACAAATCATGTTCAAGATTCGTCGCATCGTTATACATACTGAAGATGTTGGGTTTGAAATCCACATGAATTAAAAAAAAAAAAACCTCTTGAGTCGGCTAGACAGAACAATGTGATCAGCAATCTCTATGCATGTAGCAGCTGTCAAAAATGATCCAGTAAGGTTGAAAGTGCTGCTAATAGGCAAGAATACAGTGATAGCTTTTACGTGCATACTAAGTGAGGGAAAGTGAAAGTGTGTGTATGTGTGTGTTTTTATGTGTACATTGTATGTGCATGTTTGTGTGCAGTGCAGTCACATCAGCCATTTCAGTAACTAATGCATCCCTTTTTAGCTTAAAAAATAATTAATGAGATTGTAAAGTGAAGAACAACAAAGAAACTGAAAGATACCGTACATTTTACGGATATACAGTCAAACCTGCCTTAATAGCGTTCACTTGTCTATAGTAGCCACCTACTTTGTGTGGTCACTAAAAAATCCATATGAGACAAATCCAGGTCAAAGATACATAGTACTCTGCATAGTTACCACCTGTCTATAATAGCCACCAATTTTGTATCCCATGGTAGAGTTTTTAGCTGTATACCTGCAGCCACACTGACACAGTGCTTCAGCCCCTAGATGGTTGAAGCACGATGGAGCGTTATTTACCAGTATGATACAGACATTAAATTCATTTTCATTACCATGTACTTTATTCATTCCTTATAACATCAGCTCTTTGTTTTCTTCTGCCCCTGTGTTCTGTAATTGATGTAGGTGAATCTGGAAAGGTCTTACATCTTCAGAAATTCCAAGAAGACCTATGATGGCGTACCAATCATGGCTGCCAATATGGACACGGTGGGAAACTTTGAAATGGCCAAGGCACTTGCTAGTGTAAGTTCATATTTCATAATAACCCTTCAAAGCTTTTGTTACTCTGTATTTCATTCAAATAACCTACTGCGTTCATTCATCCTCCTCCCCCCCCCCCCCCCCATGTCAAATGTCCAGTATGTGTCGTGCTTTATCCGCTGTCCATCATTCGTATTAAAGCTTTTCATACTTTCAGCTTCTTCCAGAAACCCCATTAGGGATTTTCACCAAACTTTAAAGCAGGTAGCATCCCTAGGGGGAAGGAATCTTGCATTTGTTCAAATGGGCACTACGCCCCTTTTCCCCTTGGGACCCCAGGGAACTCCAGAACCCCCAAATCAGAGAATGTTTAAACAAAACACAAAAAAAAAGAAAAAGAAAAGGGGGGGGGGGGAATCCTTCTATAAAACCAGAAATACTCTGAGAAAATACATTTAGTAAGTTTACTTTCAGGTTTGTTTTTTTATGGCAGATCCAGGAATGGCCCCTTTGAAGCCAGGACCGCATTGGCACCATTCTTCACATTTTGATCTTTTTGAAAATGCATGACTACCTTTTCTGCAAACCTCGTAGGAAGGTATTATTGCCAGTATGATAGATATACAAATTGAAATCATGTCGTGTGTATTTTTCTTCCTTGTTCTTTCATAGCATGGCCTTTTCTCGTGCATCCACAAACACTACACGGTACAGGAATGGGTAGACTTTGCAAACAACAATCCTGAAACTCTCAAGGTAAGGAGTCTTGTTTTAGTTGTCTGTTTTCCCAGTACTTTTTAAAAATATGTAGTAAATTCATGGGGCAGTACCCCTTGGAGTATGGTACTTACCACACACTTGTTCAATGTATGGGAAGTTACAGTGTACCTATGCCTCGTGTTAACCCATTGAGGACAGTCTGATTTTGCTACAACACGCATTTCCCATAGACACCTTCCTGAGTATACCCGGGACTTGTCTTCAATGAGTTAACAGCTCTGTCGATGTCACAGACTATGTTTTGTTTGTCTGTTAGAATTAATTTCAATCCAGGCTGACATGATTTAGATGTTTACTGGGGGTAGTGTAATGGGGTTAGTGTATTGCCACATTCAATTCATGGCTGTAGTTCAACCAAATCCTTAGTTCAGCAGTTTAGTGATGAAGTAGGCTGTTCGTCTAAATGTCTTGCTCGCAATGTTTACTTGCACTTTTGGTGCAATCACAAGTACAATAGTACTCTCTTCTGTTGTATTGTTGACTTGAGCTTCCTTATCTGTTGTTGATAGTAAACAAGATGATTCTAAAGACAGATTTGATTGACTTGGCTTGGGCTAAACTAACATGTTTCATGCACTGCTCTGCTCCAACAAAGCACCATACTCTGATAACATTTGTTTTTATGCCTCCACCTGAATGGTGCTAGAGCCATTATTACATGTACGCCACTGGAAAACTCATGTTTAAAATTTGCCCTTATCTCAAATTACTCTGACTATAATATTATGATGTAACAGACAATTACTTTCGCTGTCAGCACACACAGAATGTTGGAACCTTGGGGCTTGAAATGCTATTTTCTAGAGATTCTAAGTCACTGGACTTTGGGTGTATTTGATTACTGTCTTAGGCCATTCTGTACTGTACCTGTGCAAGTTATGCCAGAGGAGCACTCGAACACTCCCAATGTATACTGTAATGCACCAAACCATGCCAAACATAGACCACTTCCCAATTTGCTCCACAAAGCTTACCATACCGTACCATGCCAGAGGATGCTTGAATGCAAACTGGTCCAAAAGCATACCATACCAGAATTTGTTGACATGAGAAGAGTGTGCGTACCATGTCATAATATTAAGGATGTAATTTTGTTTTTTGGGGACATATGTAGCCTAAGTGAATGAGGTGATCCCTCTGATGCGAATCCAAAAATAACTCATGAGGTATGCTATCTCCACAGAGTACTCAGACGTTTCCAGTCTATTTTGGTATGGTACAGTTTGGTTCACTTATGAGCACTTGACAGCTCTCAGTCCATCATGGTATGATATGGTTTGGTTCACTTTTGAGCACTTGAATACAGCCTTTGTCTTAAGACTTATGAAACCTCTCCATGGCATTTTAAACCCTGTGTATGGATCATTCTACTGTGTGAAAAGAAGGGGAAATTCCATTCTGAATATTGTATTATCAGATATTTTTGCAGTGTTTTTTATTTGCTTGAATTTTGTGAGTTGACTGATTTCACCAACTTAACATCGTGCCCAAATATCTCCTCATGTTGCTGTTGCTGGATTGCAAATTCAGCTGCTTCTGAAATTGTCTGCAAGAGCAGATTCACAAAATGTTATGTGAGCAGTGTGGTGATTACAGTATGATGTAGACCTTTCTCCATTGCATCTCCATGGCAGCACTGTGCGGTGAGTTCAGGGACCTCTAAGAAAGATGCTGACAAAGTGGAAGAAATTATTGCAGCCATTCCATCCATCCAGTACATCTGTCTGGACGTTGCCAACGGCTATTCGGAGGTGTTTGTCCAGTGTGTGAAGGACTTCCGGCAAAAGTTCCCAGAACACACTATCATGGTATGTACTGTAAAACCAGAAATGTTTACGTGCATTTTAATTTCACAAATTTGTGAGAACCAAGATGAACAAAACTAAAATGCGCACGAAAGTTCTTGTTGACACATACATTTAAGGTCAGTGCAGTTCACGAAATTTTACGGCACAAAGAAAGCCGTTGTGAATATATCTTGCTTTACAGTATACTGCAATGAAAAAAAAAAAGGCACAGTAAAACACTAAATGCACAAAAGTCACCCCTCCACGAACAAAAAAACAAAAACAAAACAAAACAAAAATTTTCCAAGTTGAGACAGAAATATTAGCATAGATCTTCTAAGATTTGTTGTCAGTTTAAGCATCAGTTATATATTTAGCTGTTTTAGAAGTTGTTTTTTTTTATTACTCTGAAGTCTGCAACCATACTAAACAATGGTTTATGACCAAAGTAAGGCTCAGTAAAAGAGAGATGATTATTCTTTCAAAAACACAAAATTAATTTTAAAAAATGTTAGATAAAGATATGCAGCTACAAACCACAGAAACATATTTTTTTGAACTCGCTGGGTTAAATTCTTCACATCCAGCGAAGGGCTGCCATGTATACCTTGAAATAAATGCAAACTGGCATGTTAATCATGTGAATTACCTGTGTACCAGTGTAAGTGTGGTACTGGCACATACACTGTGTAGCAAATACAAGTTTTTATCAATGTAACAGTGTCGTGGTGTTGATGTGTAAAATATTATGTGTTGATTATGTTTCTCTCTGAAGGCTGGGAATGTTGTGACTGGTGAGATGGTGAATGAATAGGAAGACCCCTGAAATTGAAGCATTTTTATAGAATTTTCTGTACAGGTATAATATGTTCAAGAGTTTGCTGCCTATTAGTTAGCATTTCTGTAAAACTCTAATCTGAGCATGTAACTGAGACAAATTGTTCATCGTACATGCATGTCATGACTGGTGTTCAGTGTCAAAAGATCTAAACAGTTATTTTCTTAATTGTACCACCTTAACATTCAGATGCAAAAACTGTGAAATGGACTGTCAGAGATGTGAATTATGCATGTGTGTAACTGTTATTCTTACAAGTGTTGCTTTCGTGTGATGTGTATTTTTTTTTATGCCTCCGCCACGAAGTGGTGCTGGAGGCATTATGTTTTCGGGTTGTCCGTCCGTCCGTCCGTACGTCCGTACGTCCATACGTCCGTACGTACGTCCGTCCGCTTTCGTTTACGCGATAACTTGAGTAATATTTACTGGAATTTTACCAAACTTGGTCCAAGTATGAAGTATGATGGGGCAATGATTCAATTAGATTTTGGGTGCAATCGGCTAAAGGTCAAAGGTCAAAGGTCAAGGTCAAATCATGAAATTGTATTCGTTTACGCGATAACTCAAGACTGGATGGAGCAAATTTCACCAAACTTTGTTGGAGGATGATGTATGATGGGACAATTACTTGATTAGTTTTTCAGTGAAATCGTACAGAGGTCAAAGGTCAAAGATTAAGGTCAAATCCTAAAATTTATCTGTTTACGTGATAACTCAAAACTGGATGAAGCAGCTTTCACCAAACTTGGTCCAAGGATGATGTATGATGGGACAATTAGTTGAGTAGATTTTAGTGACATTGACAAGAGGTCAAAGGTCAAAAGGTCAAGGTCAAATGCTAAAAATGTTGCTATTTCCCCCATATCTACGCAATGCCTGCAGTTATTTTCTTGAAACTTAGTGTAGACATGTACTACTGCATAAAGATTCTCCAGAGAGAGTTTCATGTCATAAGGTCAAAGGTCAAAAGGTCAAAGGGTAGGTGAAAATATTGCAATATCACTTTTCTCGCAAATGGTTCAATGTATCTTCATGGAACTTGGTACATATGCATGTACTGACTGGCAGGGATTATCTAGGGAATTTAGGGGTCATGGGTCAATAGTCAGGGGGTCAAAGGTCAAGGTCAACTCCTCAAAATGTTACTATTTCCCTCATATACTAGTATATGCAATGATTGCATCATTAGTTTTAAGATTTAATATATGTACATGTATTACTTAATGGAGATTCTCTTGGAAATTTCCAGCCAGAAGGTCAAAGGTCAAAGGTTAAGAGTCAAAGGTCAGGTTTAAATGAAAAAAATATATATATATTTTGTACTGTAATTACACTCTTTCTTCATACCTTGAAGATTATACTCAATGCATAAACTTATAATAAGGTCGGTCAGAAGTCCAGTAAAAATTTTCAATTCCCCAAATATGTGTACCTGCACTCTTTAATAGACAATTATAGCAAACCCAGTTCGTGGAAAGTGATCATTCAAGATATTTCTGACAAACCTGTTAATTCGATATTTTGCCAGTTATGTGAAACTGTCATCACACATTGTGAAGACATTGTACTATACATCTATTGGGAGAATCATGCATTATGGCGGAGGCATCAGTCGCCATAGCGACATTTCTAGTTTTTTAATAACAGGCATTTTTTTCACTTTGGCCATGCCACACAGGTTCTGTATGCACCACCAGGAAAAAAGCAGGTGTCGGCTACCCTCAGCTAAGTGCAGTCATTGAGTGTGCTGATGCTGCGCATGGTCTAGGAGGACACATCATATCGGTAATAACTCATTTAGGTAAAAGTGTGTAGTGTTGAGTGTGTAAGGAGGGCTTATTGAGAGTCAATTGAAGCAAGCACATCAATTTTGAGGGCAAGCTTAAATTAGCATTTCTCATCAGTAGTGAGGTGATGATAGTGATGGATGTAGATGACATTTTTAGCTCACTTAAAGGGATCGTATACTTTTGGTTGAGACCTAATTTCAGGTTTCTAACATTATTTGGTGAGATAATGAGAAACCTCTTATGAAATATGAAAGAGCATGTAATTCTATGAGGAATTCAATGTTTATTTGATGAAAATTGGTTTTAAAATGGCTGATGAGATATCAAAAAAAGAGCGATTCTAATAAAGTGTGGGACCCACACTTTATTACGATTGCTTTGTTTTACACTGTTTTTGGATGTTTCAGTCATTCCAAACCCGATTTTCATCAAATTAACTTTGAATTCCTCATAGAATTGGTATGCTCTGTACTATATCATAAGTGTTTTCTTGGTATCTCGCAAAAAGTTAAAAGCCCAATTCTCACCTCCACCAGTACTGTACCATCCCTTTAAGGCCACAACATTGAACTTACAAATTTGTATTTGACATGTCATGATTGTTAGTCCATGTTTTTCAATTATAGAGTTTTACATATTCATTGCCCCCCGTGTAAGAAAGAAAGTATGATCTCTTACATTTGTCACTTCATTAACAATCAATTAATTTGGGTACATATCTTCTTTCCACCTGTTCAGGATGGTGGCTGCACATGCCCTGGAGATGTTGTAAAGGCATTTGGTAAGTTAACAACTTTCTCATGGGATGAAGTTGTGCCATTTGTCTGCCACAGGGCTGCACTTAAGTTTATAATTTCTTGATAGTTTGATTTTTTTTTTTTTTTTTTTTTTAAACCCACGCAAGTGAAAGGCAAAAGTCACCTATGGCAATCCTTCCCTGGCTAGTATCTTGTGTTTGTCAACTTCTTGTGTCGTTTGTGACCCATTAGTGGGATATGGTTCTGAGACATTTGCTCCTGTGACAACCGCTCCTATGAAGAATCTGCATGCTATAAAGCCAAACATAAATTCTACCCATAAACATGACACTGACCCTAATCCTAATCTTCACATCAAAGTAAACCTAAAACCCTATCACAGCCCCGACCCTAACCCCAAGTCCTGGGAGAAAATAAGACTGGAGCAATTGTTGCAGGAGTAAATGTTGTGTCACTTTGCTGGTCACTAATACCCACACTCCAGGATTTATTATGTGGACACAAATCTAATCAGTTTGTAGAAGCTGTAGTTTTTCTTCTGGTTTTTTTTCTGTCTGCAGAAAATGTTTTACAAAAAGGATTGTGGTGCACTATTTCTCCTTTCTAATGATACACCTTCCTGAAATATGTGTTCATGCTTTGTCATGTTGACATTTGCATTTATACTCACAGCTGTGAACCTTTCAGTTCCTGCAATGTATGGGTTTTTCTTCTGCAAACATAATATAAGTGGTGGAACATTGAACATGTATTTTTAGCCTTTCTGAGAGCTGTGTTTTAGCTTTAATATATTTTTGAGGAAAACACATCTGCTAAGCACTTAAAGGACAAGTTCACCTTCATAGACATGTGGGTTGAGTGAATGCAGCAATATTAGTAGAACACATCAGTGAGAGTTTGAGCAAAATCAGACCATCCGTTAAAAAGTTATGAATTTTTGAAGTTTCTGCTCAGTCACAGCTGGATGAAAAGACTGCTATAGCTTGTGATGTCACATGAGTACAACGATATAAAGAAAGAATAAAGAAAATTCAACATATTTCTATTTTTCTCGCATAACGAAAGAACACTCGACTTCTCTCTTTCTGAAGGCAGGAGGAATAATATTACCCTTAACATACGTCAGTAGCAAGTCGAAGAAATGTGCACTTTATTCAAAAAGTAAAGTTTTGTGAAATTCTCTTTTTATTTTCCTTATATAGTTGTACGCATGTGACATCATACACTGTAGTAGTCTTCTCTTCCAGCATTGACTGCGCAGATACTTAAAATATTCGTAACTTTTGAACGGGTTGTCCAATTTTCCTCAAACTTTCACTGATGTGTTCTACTAATAATGCTGCATTTTTTTTACATCCTTATGTATATGAAGGTGGACTTGTCCTTTAAGTGAATGTCAAGTCCTAGTACAACTCTTTAGTGCCACCAAACATATGTAACATCAGGGAGGTGCTAGAGAAGGAGAGACAACTACTGCTCTCCTTTGAAGTCATGCGCGGCACCGCCGAGAAGTTATGCGCTTAACTACAGGTGGAAACCAGGTGCTTTGACAAAAGAGAGCGTCAATAATCGGGACTAGGGCTCTCACACCAGGAAAGACTTCCCCCTACTGCAGTTCGCTCTCTCTTTCAATGTGATGGCAACAATGAATTTGTGTACCTTGAATTGGAGCAGCGAATCAAAATGCAGTGTAAAACTGACAATTTTAACAGCAAATAGTTTAAAAGCACACTGGAACACGCTTTAGCGGAGTACTTTATTTGAAAGAGCAAAATATCCCAGATTAAAAAGATAGAAAACTAACATGCGGAACTGTGCGCATTATAGAAAAATATCAGGTTTTAAAGAGGGCCTAATTTTCATTTCATTTCGATTTGCGCATTACGAAGAAACTAGAAATACGTGTTTATAGTATTGAATTCTTTCCTAAACTATTCTAAATCAATTCGAATATGTCATTTAAAATTTTACGGTGAAATAAAGCTTGTAATTCAACAAAAGGTGAAATGCGTTCTTTGTCTCGGAACTTTGTCTTGCAACTAGAGCGGTGCCGAGCATGACTTCAAAGCGTAGTGGAATGCTAGACATCCCATTGTAACGCCTTGAACCCAAACATGTGTTTGCATGAATTACCAAGAGTTGCCACTTCATCTCTGTAACACCTCCCTGGTAACATGGTAGGTTATCAGTAGAGAAACAAACCATAGGTTGTCATGGGAGTGATAAAGCATAGACACTGGGTGCATTTATCCTTGAATTGGAATTTATGTTCTGTTGCCATAAAACACAGGTGCTGGTGCTGACTTTGTGATGCTTGGTGGAATGTTCTCCGGTCACGACCAGACAGAAGGGGAGGTGATTGAGCGAAACGGAAAACGAATGAAGCTGTTTTACGGCATGAGTTCAGCAACGGCCATGAACAAGCATGCAGGCGGTGTTGCAGATTACAGGTATGTAGTGGCAGACAGGCATATATTCTCAGTTCAGATGTTACTGTGATCGAAGCCATTTGGTAATTGCCTGCTTAAAACCACAATGTAGTGGACTCAATACGTAAGGATCACATAATCTTGTTGGGAAAGGGTTAAATGTGTGCAATTTGTTTTATGAGCACTACTGGAGTGCTTTGTTTTGTTTTGGTCTTGTTATTCACTTTGAAATATCTACAGATGTTGATTTCTGCACTCACAGCAGTGAGAGTATAAATGTTTTATTACTTTCAATAAATGTATAATGCTAGCATGGTATGGAGACATTTCCTCAAATCCTCAAAACCCAACACTTAGATGTATTATATAGGCGTAAAACACACACATTGTTTAAAGGAAATTCAGGAAAGATGTGTGTAGATCAGTGGGAGACTTGTGAGGGTGTGACATCATCATCTCACCTTACTTGCATGTTTGGTTGCTTTATCCTTATTTCATGAACATGTTTGAAACTCTTAACATTCAATAACTTTCATATGGTATATATGTAATTTTCATGAAACCTCCACCTTTCTGTGCATTTGATTTACTCTGTTGCATCCATTTTGAACATGGTATGGAATTATTGGATAAGTTTGTCTATCAGGGTATTCTGTCTCTTCGGCACCTCTTGCAAAGTTGTGCAAAGCTCAGCCATAAAAATCACTAAAATAGCTATCACATCATCAATTGTCACGCATCATATGGAGTCAGCTGGGGAGTCCACCTGCATACTGATCTGATGATGTCACAACTTGTAGAATTGGTCTCTTATCAGAGATATTAGATTAACCCTTACTGTGCTTTTGTTCACCATTAAGATTGGCACATGTGCTGTAGTGCTTTCTTTGTCAATTGGCACAGATGTCGGTAATCTATTATTGTCAATAAATAGAGATTACCTGAGACCCCTAATCCCTATTGTGTCACCATGGCCTTCTTTTTGGACCGAGGCACATTGCTACACCTGAGTGGTCTCGATGATCTATGATTAGGTCATGTTTGGATGGATTATTGAATGCTGATGAAAAAAGCTTGCCTAGTTAAGTGCCAGGGAACACGAAGGTTGAAAAAGAGACAGATATGTACGTTGACAGTTTGTCATGGATGGTTGCTGTATTCTCACAAGAGTGAAGAGTGATTTTATAAGAAGTCATGAATCTCCATCTTGATTGCAGAGCAAGTGAAGGCAAGACAGTGGAGGTACCGTACAAGGGAGACGTCAATACCACCATCCTAGATATACTGGGTGGGCTGCGCTCGGCCTGTACTTACGTAGGAGCCAGCAAGCTGAAGGAGCTAAGCAGGCGCACCACTTTTATCCGTGTCACACAACAAACAAACAACATATTTGGAAACTCTACATAAAATATCTCCTATAAATCAGTAACTATCCTTATTCTTGATCATTGTTGTCTCTTTTTTTGCTTTACACCGTGCTTTTAATCTTCATTCATCCTTGCCGAGTTTTGAGTGTTTCATCTCACTGGTAGTCATGTGTTTCTATCAGTGAAATCTCATCTGTGTGTATTGTGAAATACTGGGTCTAGCAGCGTTGAAATCATGCTGTGGCTTTTGTGCAGTGCAAGGAATCTTAGTAGAGGAAATAGTTGTGTTTTAGAGAGTCATTCAGGGCTACTAATGGGTAATGCCTTGTGTGGAAGATTTGAACATTTGCCATTTTTAAATAAGTCATTTTTATCCAACGTGTTTTAATTTAGTTTGGCCATGACTGCATAGCATGTCTGGTGTTTTGATCAACATAGATATCAAGCAAACATCCATGTTTTCTTTTTGTCAGTGGTAATTTATGTGATCTTCACAAATTTATATTTCATGACTTTGGTAATGTTGCCCTGTGATGTTACACAGCAGTGTATTCAATATGACAACATACAGTTGTGAGTGTGCTGTTTGAAAGTTTGTAAAGTATGCCATATACCGACAGTTGTGAAGTATACCATGCACTGTATGTGTTACCAAAGATGATGATAGTTCAGCTTCATACATGTTTTTTGCATTTTTTTTTCAGTACTCCGCCTGTTTGCTGTTTCTTTGCCTCAGTGTGCCATACTTCTCAATCCACCTACTTGTGCCATACACCCAGAACACATTTTTATGATGAATGCTTCCAGCTGTTGTGAGTCACATAATGTGCCATGCCTGTGGGCTGTATGGCATTCAAAAAAAGAAAGAAAGAAAGAAAATCAATCAAAAAAAAATTTGAAAGCAATGCTTCCAGTGGCTGTGAGTTGTAAAAATTATGTTTAGATAATGATCCTCAATCTTGAGGATAAGCCAACTTCGAAGATAAGCTCTATGGAGCGCCAAGTGTCATACGGGTAATTTAGTAACAAAATCACTGATGTCATTGACGTAATGACTGATTTCGTGACAAAATGGCCATTTTGTCCTACAAAATGACTGATTTTGACAAAATGCTTGATTTCGTAATGAGATCGACCATGTGACACTCTGCATCCCATCGACATTATCCTCGAAGCTGGCTTATCCTTGAGGTGTCAAGGATCACCATCTGAACATACACTGTATTAAAGTAATGATTGTAGTGATAGTAACACATGTCATAGTGTCGGCTTACACTTCTCGCTCTTGAGTAGCCATTGTTCTTTTGCAGCGGGACATATAATCATGCTCAATTGTGATCAGTCTTACAAGGCCCTGGCTAATGATCACTGAAGGATTACTCGTGTATGGTATGTTTATTTATATAAACTTTTTATTTTCCTGCAAGTAAATTCTTAGTGGATCTGTGATGCATAGGTTTTGAGGGGCTATACAGCAAATGTTTTCAGCATGTATGATAAAAACTTGCCCTTGTGATCTAGTGAGCTCAATTCAGTTATCATGCACTATTGGTTGTGACAAATATATGTGGCAAGCTACTTTGTCCACTGGATTTTGTCAATGCTGATCTAAAATGCAAATGCATAACTACTGAAGTAGGAGGGTGTACCTTGTACACCTTGTACAGATTGGTCATAATTTTGCTCATGGACCCATAAGACAGTATACAGGCATTCTGATCCAGTGGCCACATGTGTAGGAATAAGGGGGGAAATCTTCACTCATAATCATATATTTTGTGGGGGATAATATTCATGTAGAAATTTGTTGACTAGACAATTTGGAGTACAAGCGTTTTCATTTAAAACTTGATGTTCCCTTTAGAAGCAATTTGAAAGCATGAGCATGACAGAAATATTCATTGCTGCTTAAAGTAGGGTTCTCAGAATTTTCTGCAGCCATCGCATGTAATCATGCTCTCACAAGATCTTTGTCTCGAGTTCTGTGGATTTGGTTGAAGATGAATGCAATGAAAGGCTGCTGTTTCTATGAGCGTTGGTGCAAGTACAACTGTATGATTATTCATTTTTTGTATGTGTGTGTTTGTTATGTTCAAAATGTGAAATATTCATGAATACCTCTGTAATGAGGCTGCATACATCCTATAATGATGTAGTTTATTCAGTTTCTTTGCTTTATTTTGTGTTGCTGTGAATCTGGATTTATGTCGTGCACATTTTTAACAACTGTCCTTTAGTGTACTTTTTATGCATTGGTTTTAATTGAGGGTAGTTCCACTTTTGCATTTTAGTCCCAAGAAGTTGTTGCCCCTTTGTCAAAGGTAAAGCAATGTAAATGCACAGTCAGCACATGGCCAACTTAAGGGAACTGCAAGCAGCATTATGCCATGTTTTGACTATTTTACATAAAAAACAGACACTTGTAGTGGATTTCACTTATTACTTAATTAAGGGAAGTCTGAAGTCCCTGTAGCTGCCTAAGGCACATGTAGTGCAGGACTAGTACACATATCTGATAACTGCACAAAGTAGAAGCAGGGCTGAATGCAAACATTGGGCATATTTATACTTACATCATTAAAAGTTACAAACAGTTACTGGTACTTGAATTAATAGCTTATTTGAGTAAAAACTTAAAGTACATGTATCCAACTGTTGTACAGAGTTTAACCATTATTATTTCATACCAAATGATTGGTATAATCATAAGGGCTTGATAACAGGTAAATAACATCAGGAGAAAGTGGTGTCATTCTTTTGTACTTAACATGCTATCCATATTTTTAGCAAACAGTAAAAAAGATTAGTGATCTAATTATATAGTTTTAATTTTGACATACATATACCTCTGTATGACATTTTTTTTTTCCATTCCATAATTTTTGAAATGGGTGAGTGATTTTTCAAGGATATGGTCATTCAAGAGCAGTGTGTGGCAGCAAAGAGCCTGCACTCAGTGCTAACAATTTTTAGATGGTTGTGTTTGCTGTTTACACAAACTGTACATTTGTGTATACTTCTCAAACTAAACTAAGTACATTATATCTGAATGTTTTTTCTGGCTTACTCTGTTTCTCTCTGTCTCTCTTTCTCTCTCCCACGTCTTGTTCTCTGTCCTCTGTGCTTGAATACAGTCTACATGCAGTCCATGGGCTTTTGAGCAAATATTTTAGTCTCAGGATAAATGAAACATGCAAAGAATATTTTATGGTGGATTCAGTAGATATTAATATTATGAGCATTGCAGCAACATCAGTGATATCCTTACAGTGTTAGGAATTTGTGTTATGCTGTCACATATGTATAGGCTATCTGTATTTTATAATGAATGTGATAGAGGATACAGTACCATTATCTCAAGTTTATCATAATTTCAACCCACATGGATTTAACCCCTTATAATCAAGAGATTTTTCCTTTTCCTGTGATGACAAAATATTACGTCTGTGATATGTTCAGACTGTATCAGAGGCACATGAAATCGAGATTATAACTGTATTGCAGGTAGTTGAAGACAAGCTTTTGTGTTCAGTGTGTTTTGCTGTGTGTGTTGCTGTGTATGTGCATATGTGCGTATGTGTGTGTGAATGTATGTTTATGTGTATGCTGCATCTCCTCTAGGAGAATACCTAACTGTTTCTACACCTGTGGCTTTCAGTGTGTGAAATTGTGTGGCTGTTTGTGTATATATAATCTATATGTATATGTAGTGTTCTGTTAAGATACACTTGCTAAGCATCCTTCACTCTCACTGTAATGTACCACTCTAAACTTCCACTAGAATGTTTCTGGGCCCTTTGGCTGCTTTCATGTGTGTAGTGTCAATGCACAAGTGCTTGTTTCACCTTTGTATGATCGCTGTGTAATTTTGTTCTGCTTTTTTTTTTCTGTGTGTCATATTTGCTGCACAGGACACTTGCATCTTAACAAATTCAGTCTAAAAGAGACACAAAATATGTTGGTAAAGTATTTTGGACCTAATATGTAGGCCTATTCTAACCCCCTCGGGCTCAACACGTAAAAGTTTCATTGACATTTATTATCCTGCTTGCCACTGGTGATGATGCAGTTAAAGAAGCTTTGTGTACTACTAACTCTTTCATGTATTCATTACCTTCATTTACGTAAATCTCATTTGGTTTCAAGTCATAGAGTGGTGGGTAAGGTACATTGCTAATTGGATCAAAATCCGCTCACTTGCTGAATATCTGATGGACCTGGACATGGGATATCACTTCCCAAATGAAACGAGCAGGGTGCCAGAATTTCATCTCACTTTTGCATGATGCCAGGTACATTTAGTGCATCAGCAGCAACAGGAGGTAATAGAGCATTGGTGTTACGAGACTAACATGATCCGTAATGTCAGCCTAGCATCCATGCTTGTAGGTTGCCCCTTGCTTACTATGCATGGATGCATGTCACAAACCCTGCTCCAATTTTTAGATGCATATATATGCAAACTCATGTTATGAGATTAGTATCATAGATAATGAAATGGATATCATAGTCCTACAATGTGAGTTGAAGAATTTAAGACATAAAAATATCAAGGTCGCAGAGATCCAAATTATATTTGAAGAAGTTTTTATTTTGTCATTCAGAATAGGGAGGTGTTCAGAAGCAGTGAAAGGGAAATTTCATCCTGACATTAAGATGCTTTGTACAAAAACAGAAAAATCAGGGAGTAGGTCAGAGAAAATTTGGAGAAAAATCAGACTAAAAAAGTTCTGAAGTATCGGTGAAGTTTATAGAGTATTTTTTTTTTTATTTATAGTCGTAGTTTTAAGATAAATCCTATTGGAGTAATATTTGAGATTTATATCAATATTTTGAGAAGATTAGTCAAGTGTTCAACCCAGTGCTCATGGGAATCTAATGGGTTCGATATATAAATGAAAAATCTAAGATGTGGAATTTTAGAATCTCACAGGGATATTGGTTATTGTTGTTTTGTGAGCAGATTGAAAGCTGACTTGTACCAGTTTCTTTTTTCAATAAGACCCAATGTTAATTCTGTTGGCTTGAAGGTGCATTATAAGTTTGTGTACATTTGAAAATCATTATTTAGTCTCATTTGTATGATATCAGTCAAAAGAGTGAACATATACCATGACATTGCTAAGATACCATTAATATAATGGGATATAGGTTATTGTTACTTTGTGAATAGAATGAAAACTGGTTCTGTATAACTTTACTAGTTTCTTTTTTCAATAAGACATAATGTTGAACCTATTGGCTTGAAGGTGCTGTTTACCCTTGTGGACATGTGGAAATCATGTGTTTGTTCTTTGTATCAGTTCCAGGGAGTAAACATACCATTTCCTCATTGCATGAGGCGTTGGATGTTGATATGGGTTAGGGTTGTTTAGAAAATAGAATAAAAGCTGGCTCTTCATGGACATGTATCAGCTTCTTTTTAAATGAGACTTAATGTTGAACCCGTGGCTTGAAAGTGCCATTAACCATTGTGGACATTTTGAAATCATACTTATGTATATTTTTGTGGTACAGGCCAGTCCAGGGAGTGGAAATACTGTGTCATCATTGTGGAGACATAGGACATTGATATGAATGACCTTGGTTATGCGCTGTTTTGAGGAAAACATGTTTTTTTGAGTGCCAAAAAAAGTGGGTGTGTCTGTGCTGTTTCACCTGAGCAATGAGCAATGTCAAATACATCATTATCATCTTCCTGCAACTTTCAGTGGCATGTTGTTGCATTTTAATTCTGGTCATTGGGTCTGTCCTATGTATGTTCTGTATGCATTGTTGATGATGTTGTTTGTGGTTGAAATATCCAAGAAATATTGTTGATTTCTTTTTTTCTTTTCTTTTTTCTCCTTCTATTGATACATTTATCTACTTGCATTTGCCTATGAACGAAGGGTGCCTGACAAATACAAAGCTATTTGCCAATCAGTCTACTATACAGTGTACTTCTGAGTTACTGCAGCATATCACGAAATATCAGTCAGAGTACTATGAAACTTCCCACCCATGTTTGCCGAGGTTTGAATGAGGGGCATATGTATTTGTGTGTGTGTGTGTGTGTGTGTGTGTGTGTGTGTATGTGAGTGTGTGTGTGTTCTTGGGATGCTGTTGTGATATAACACTTTCCATCATAACAACAGTGCTTAAAAATTTTCAACAACATGTAATCAATGCAATGTATCTTGGCGTCTGAAAATAATCCCACATCGTGAGTGCACTCAGTCTACATCTCACCTAAACTGTCAAGATGTAACAGCTCTGTCACATTGAAGCACATTTGAGTGAAATCAATGTAATTCATGGCAAGGATCATTAGTGACTCACTGTACTTTCAAAAAAGTCACAACCACAATCAATCCTCAAAAAAAGGAACTTGGTCAAGTGTATAAAAATCCATTTGGAGTTTATTTCACAAAATGTATTTTTCTCAATGTTTTCAATGAAGTATGAACCCAGAGTCTCGATAACAAGCCCACAAATTTGAAGATCATATACAAATGATCGATAATATTAATTAATGAATTTGGCATTGGTGTCCATTATCATCTCCAGGGTATTATTGCTTGGAGCGATTTGTGCAGTAGATGAAACCAATGGCATAACAAAATGGCACATTTCAGTTTATGTGGACTTGTCTCCTCCCGTTTCTTTCTCCTATTCACAAATCCTCGTCACTGTCATCGCTGCTCTCACTGCCCACGCTGCCGCCATTCCTGAGGCAAGTGACTTCGGCGATGTAGTCCTTCAGTGATGGCCTCTTCTCCCTGGGGCACTGGTAAATGTACATTCCAAAGTCCTCCAGGTCCTTCAGTCCCATTCGCTGCCCGACGAAGGCAGTCAATCTGCCCAGGGCGTATACGTCGCTGGAAACCGAGCATGGTTTCCCGTCTAGGGCACATTCCGGGGCAATTTGACTGTAGAGCTGCTCGTCTTTGTAACTTTGCTTCTGTGATGCAGTGAACCGAAGTCTGAGAGGCCTGTTGATACTGCTGGACCAACCAAAATCAACGATCTTCACGCCCCATTCTTCTTCCGACTCTACCACTAGCACATTGTCCTCTTTGAGATCGTTGCATAGGAAACCCCTCCTGTGCATCACGGTCAATCCGTCAGCCACATCCTGCATGACTCCCATCCAGTCATCCCTGCTGAGATGGGGTCCATTTCTTTCCAAACAATCGGCGATGGAGTAGCTCTTCCCCTTGGATTCATCTCCGCAGAACTCCATGGCAATACCAACCGTATCTGGTCCGACTTTGATGCAGCCGTAGAACTCGGGAAACCAGTCTTTGTTGCCGAGGGCAGTCAGAATCTGAACTTCTTGCTTCAATTTTCTGATCACTTGTCGCCTGTCCTCTCTGCAGAAATCTTTTGGCGGAACTGACATGACTTTGAGCGCAACAGGGCGGTGGCTAATTGCATGAGCATAGAGGTAAACTGTGCCGGTAGTACCACTACCAAGTTCAACCTCGTCTCCAGACGCGCCCCAGGGAAGAAGATCAGAAGTACTCCTTACCATGAGACCTCTGGCAGATAGGTTCTTTGGAATGAATCTCTGAGAGTTTGTGCTTGCCGCGTCAAAGCTGGGGTTGTCATTATTTAAAGTAAGGATGACAGCTTGGAGAGAGTCGACAACCTCTAGGGAGGCCTTGGATGGCTTGGCTGCCGATTTTTTCCTGAGTGGAAGTACACAAAAAAGTTGAAAAGAGGTTTAAACAAAAAGAACTAGAGAGAAAATAGAAAGACAACAACAACAGCAAACAATTTTTTATAAACAAACAAATAAATGAATAAACCAAAAAGAAAACCCAAGCCAATATACCACTGTATTTGTACACTGAAATGTGTTATGCGTTTGATTTTTTTGTAATATATATAACTCTGCTGCAAAGAGCATTGATGTTTTCAATCCAAATATTGTAACAACACTCCTTGAAGATTTGCTATCGCAGAAGTTTGGTCTCTTTCGTGTACTCGCTTGGAGGTGCCTGTAACACTGTCATCTACACTTCTGCATGTCCTTTTCCTGATATCTCCTCAGATGTTCTGCCACTCCTAACTCTTGCCGCCTGATGCCTGTTTAGATTTTAAACTTAACGGCCGTTCCTTCTGTCAACTCTGGTACCCTATATAGTATCACTGAAGTAGAACCACTTCCATGCCGAAGAGATGAGTATAGCTATTGTGCATTAAACTAAACTTCCTTGTTCTCATCTTACTTCTTTGGTTTGGTTTCTTTCTTTCTTTCTTTCTTTCTTTCTTTCTTTTTATATATAGTAATCGATAGATTGACATTTACATGCTACTGATACCAATAATGACGACGGTATCTTTCTCCTTACGTCACACGCCGTTATATACGCTCTAATGCTAAATCCTAAACACGAGCATAGGACTAATAATCAATGGCACAATTGATCGACAACGTACTCTGTACCACTCCCGAAGGAAAACGAAATCTGGCATGGAAGTGCGGAGAGGGCGTCGTAGAATGCTTCCTCGGGGCTACAAGGCGATGAGTGGATAGCAAGACGTGCCGGAGAAGCTGCCATTTCATTGGACGAAAGTAGAGTGACGTCACCCTCGCAGGCATTTTCGATGGCCATAGTAACATTTGACAGGTTACCGCCCAGTGCGGTATTGGTGCCAGCGTCCCCATTTGATCTGAGGAAGATATTATTTTCAATCGTTGTATTTCTCTGTTTGACAATGTTACATTGCATAGAAAACGGTAATGCGTTGTTGTTGTTTTTTATTACTTGCACAATGAAATATGATCAATTTCATCAAAATATTGCAGATTATGTCAAGTATGCTCTCCTCCCTTCAGTCAATTTCAAATTCTCTTGAAGTATGTCTCTTGCTCGTACTCATGAGGAACATCAAAGGATATCCTTCCTAACAACCCAGACAGAATTTAAAAAATAATTTGCGTCTTTCTCTCGTGAAAAACCGACAAAAACACTGCTACCTACTTGTCGAAGGGCACCAAATCAGTGAAAGTAGTCTGAGCTCCCCGAGAATAGACTACAGGTCCAGGGATTGGTGAGGTTTGGACGGCAAGCGTGCACTTTTGAACCTATAGACGAAGAAGAAGAAGAAGAAGAAGAAGACGAAAAAGAAGAGGACGCAGACATGAGTGTCGTCGTGCAGTGTTTAGTGTGTGTGTAATTCCAAGCAATAAAATGCAAAATTTGAAATTAATTTTGCCGTATCTTCACATTCAACGCACACCTTATTATATTCCCGAACGAAAACTACTTCTTTGCAAAGGGCGTGTGTATATCTAGCTTACCATCGAAGAGAGCAAAAAATGCCGATTTTTTTTTTCTTACATTTAGTCATATGATATGAACTTATGAATGCGACAGGCGGTATCTTTATATGGAATCAATTGATTGGAAAGTTCATAGGCAAACCCTTGTTTTGAGGTGTTTTTCTTTTCTTTTCTTTTCTTTCTTTCTTTCTTTCTTTCTTTCTTTCTTTCTTTCTGTTTCCGCGCAGGCTCAATTGACTCGTGTGAATGAGAATATTGACTTCCGTCATTCATACCTGAAGACACTGAGTAGCTCGCTTGGCCTTGTCGCTTTCTGCAAGCAAGGCCTGCTCAAGGCTTGCGACTCGTTTCTGTCAAATAAAGAGGAAAAACAAGCAATAATCATCACATTATCAATCAGGAAATCTAAAAGGTTATATCTTCAGGCATCTCCTGCATTATCATCCCAGAAAACTCTTTTTTCTCTAATCTTGACATCAATGGAGAATACAGATTATTCCTAAGACGACATGATAGTATTATGGTATGTTTTTCTTATAGTCTCTTGCGTGTATGTTCTCTTTCTTATTTAAATTCTAAGAACAACATCGACTCGAAAGTTTTAACGGGTAGTAAAACTGCATTGTGGCTAATCTGGTTATCTGTCTAATCACAACACAGCACCCATAACCCGCATTTAATAATGAAGCATGGATATCTACTTACCAACAGTGCATCCTTGGAAAGTTGACACACTTTTTCTTTCTCGATCTCAAGTTTGTTCTCGAGATCTTGAATCTTGCTCTGACTCAGCGACCACTTCTCTGCCATCTTAACGAGCAAAGACTCCTCGCAGCGTTGTGATTCGACGCCCATTGTCTTTGCGACGTCCTTGTAACAGAGACAGACATTTCGGTTATGATTAATTGTCGTGCAGGTGCCTAGAACCTTTGTCTGTACACGACAAGAAAGGAACTCGATTTCTGTTAATTTCTTGCATCATTGACTTTGTTTAAATAAAAACGTCACAATAAGTTTCCATAATTACTATCCAACGATCATTGACAATCGTTAGAGGTGTTCGAAAATATTTCTCGAACACATTTCTATAATCATATCAACACAACATTACTCCAATACCAGTTTCTTGGGAGTCACATAAAACTGATGGACATTTTCTGCTGAACCTGAGGAAGTTTTTTGTGTGCTCACTGAACAAAAACCACCGTCATGGAAAGAAATTATTTGCTTGAGATTTAAAACCCGAAATAAAGCACGAACTTATTTGATGTAGCAAAGAAAGACAGTATTAAATTGAGACATATTTCCCTACCCTAACTGTCGCGCGCAGCGTCTCCAGCCGGGAGTGTGATCCGCGGAGTTCTCGGCGACTCAACATCCACGCACGAGGGATTCTCTTGAGTACACCACCATTCAGCTTGATGGCAATATCATCCAATCTCATAGTACACACAAGTGTCTGTGGGGGAAAAAAGTATGTTATTATCATCGCTGTGACAAAAATTGATTATATGCGATCGTGTCGTATCTATGTTGCACATTACTGGCTGAAATCTGTTGTCTTTACAGCAGAGCAAACGTCGTTGTCAACACAAAGATAATGAGTCCATTTTTCCATGTATATAAGGAGTTCGTTTTCTCTTTCAGCATTCATCTTTTGTCGTTCGTGTTCTTTTACCGAATAAAGATAACAAATGTATTTTCTAAGTAGGCCCTATTAGATTTCTCGTGTTCTTTCACTATGTGAAAAAATTATGCTCATTCAATTAAAATAGTACATTTACGAGCAAATTGTACCTACCCTGAGATAGGATTGGTAAAACTGGTTCTTCTCCCTTGATCTTTCAGTCATCAGGTGGAGACGCTGCACATTGAAAAACATAGATGTCAATAAAATTCAGACACGGAGTAGTTTTCATAACGTCAACACATCACGACAGACCGCCTAAAAGTTCATCTTCACGACTGACAAATAAACTGCTATATTAAAGCGACGTGATTTGTTCGAATATGTGGCTATTTGCGCCGACATGCTGTCTGTGAAAGAATCATCCGCGAAATATGAAAACATACCGGTTTATATTTTATTTTCTCGAAATCATTGTATAGTCTATAGGGAAATTGGGGGTTTTATTGGACATTTTTTTCTTTTAAAAGATATCAAATTGCATGAACTATACACAAACCGATACGAAGACGCCATTCTGAGAATATTTTTTTTCTTCAGTCAGTCATTGATACAGCAGTCTACAGCATGAGCCAGAACACAAATAATGGCCAATTGACGTTGATTTCATTAAATTCAGCAAGCTGTCTCCTTTTCTTTACTCTACACGAAAATACCAATTATACCATTTCAATTAACTGACCTTGATAGTCTCTTCCTTCCTATCCAACACACAAAGACTTCTAAGAAGCAGCGAGCCACAAGGGAACTTGTCCGATGGTGGCCGGGTGTTGGTCTCCGTCAAGGGTGTGTGCAGAAAAAAGCCAGATAATCTCTGCAGTGAAATAGAGAAAGAAATAAACAAAGAGACGACGATGACAGCCTGATTTCATTTATTGCGGTATAGACGACTTGGATACAAGGCGAGCAAACAATGCCCAGGGATTCGAAGATAATGGTATCAATTCCTAAGCTCTCAGTGTTCGAGCTGACTTTCATGTAAGCATGTATAGCAAAAATCAGAAACACAGGATGGTGCGTGTCCTACAAAAATCAAACATGAAATGAAAAACTGAAAGGGTATTGAAGTGACACATCCTTCCATAAAAATAGGCAACTAAGTCCCAAAATAGATGTCACGACTGTGACATCACCTCACATACAATGTGACAAAGTCCTATTGACTTGAATACAGAAAGTCACTAATTTTCTTCGAATGAGTCAGATGATATTTGTAATACATCAAATTGTTGTTGTGCTATGATACTATACCAGTGATTATTTCCAGATGGAAATGGTTGAATTGATGAATTATAGACAAAACATAAAATTTTATATGTGTTCAATCTAATTGAGAGCTGTGATATGATGAAATCATCACTCTGATCATCTAATGTGTGGTTGCAGCAATTATCTCTGGTCTTTCAAACCAAGTGAAACTTAAAAATTTCACAGCTTTAATATTTGATGTCCAATTTTGATGAAGCTATTATAATTATGATATTTTTTAATTTAGTTTTACTTCATTTCATAAAGTTAACGTGAATCGAGAGTGGTACCGTACTGCACTTAAAGAATCATCAGTTTTTGCAATCATTCACAATCTGACAGCCTAGCATGGTGAAAGCGACCACACACCCTGTATCCGTCATTCTCCGGTGTGTACCTCGAATCACAGTCCATCAATACAAAGGAAACAAGCAGACAGTCATCTATTTATTGAATATCAAGTAATGATGTGCAAATAGACTCGCCTGAAAGAGAAAAATAACAACCTAAGAGTAAGGTATCTGGCTTCAAAACAGTACAGAGGATTCATTTTCAAGCGAGTAGATATTTATATTAGGCCTAATGCATGTTTCAAACAGAAGTCAACAGAATATTTCCCAAACATTATTTCGCGTATATATCATATACAAAAGAAAGGACAAGAAGAGACCCAATCAATGTTAGACTGGACGTGTCATATAATTATATACCTGAGCTTTAGTTCTGGCATCTTTGATGATATCTTGGCATAGGAGAGACGTGAAGATGGAAGACGTCTCATTCGCCATCCAAGAACCAAGATAACCAAGAAAGTATGGCATCCTACAATGATAAGGAACAAACAAACACAAAGCAAAGTGCATTGCATATTGTTCAATTCAATTTTGCTGCAATACATCATTCTGTTCATCTACTTAGGGAACATGGTATTTGTATGCTACATATAGCTTCCCCACACAAGTACACGATATATCAAACATCACGGTGAACATATAACTAGAAAGGGTTCTAGGAACAGAGTTAGGTGTTAGGACTTGACTAGAAGTTCGGTATTTCTATAAAATCATTTTTTTTCCATAATCCTATCTCAATTGACAAATGAACAAGGTTTATTGTGGTAGATGCCATTGAAATTATGCTGTACAGGTATAATTGCATTAACCACACTTGAATGGGTAGATAGAAAGGTTATGATAATAGTCTGCATTTATAGGGCATTTGCAGACTCTCTATGCAATTTGCAGAACTCCATAGACCTAAATTAAAGATAAGTATGTTAGATTTTGCCATTTGCTCAGTGCCTATCTCAACCCTAGAATCGGTGCCGCAACAGCGAAAGAACGATCTCCATGATATTTATGTTACTATGAAAAAATGGGACAAGCTGGTACAGAAAGTAAATACTTGTCAGAAAAGCAGGAATTTCTTGTACGCATTTTTGTGGGATATGATTACCTAGTAGTAACCTAAAGTAACCTAAAGTAACAAAGACATACTTGTAAGGACATGTCTACAGAAGTATTGTAAACAAGAGAAATCATGTGAAAGTCTGTTTTACCTGATTCTTTCGCAAAATTGAATGCAAAAGGAATAGAAAGCTTTCCACTGCTCCGAGGTGCAGTCAAAAGCTAAATCAGTCAAAGGACTAATGACAACATTTCCTATCGACATCTGTTACCAAAACAAGACAGAGAGAGTGTGCGCGTGCGTAACCTTCAAACGTCATCAAAGACTTTTGGTCACGCATATTTGCATAATACGCTCAGCCAATGAAAGAACGCGAGGCCAGGGCACGCAGTGACGCACTGCTTCTCAATGAACTTTCGACGAATAGCAATGACGATACCGCGTTCCGTCTGACAGATCCTAATGAAAGTGCAAGTGTAAGGATATGAATAAGGGAGTAATACGTGCCAATGATGAAACGTGTATAGAATTCGTGTCAGAGTGATAACTGCATTTCGAGAACAGGTAAAGGAGACGAACAGATAGAGAGAGAGGGAGAGGTGGGAAAAATGTGCATGTTATGTCCATTATGTAACATGATAATTATGTCACTTGACATGAATTGCCTCTACAACTACGGGTCCGACTGTTTGAACTGCATTTCTAAGTGAGACCAAAAATATGCGCCTGCTTCAATTTAGACTACTCGGTATCTGATGGTGCAAAGAAGTAATATTTCCGCTCTAGAGTGTGTGTGGTACCAGAGTGAGCCTAGTTGTTTTTTACTGCTGTGAAGTCTCTGCTGTATAGCCTGTTGCATGATTAAACAAGAAAGCAGCAAATACCGGCATAGAATCAGAGTCAGTTTATTCACTGTGATGTGTTAAGATAATATACAGGGGACAATTCTGAAAACTGATGTCATTAACATCACTGACGTATGCCGCAGCCTTTGCTCAAATATGAAAACTCCACTCTTCCCCTTGACTTTGACTCACTAGTCATTCCCATCAAAGTCACTCTGCATGTATACAGTATTATTTGGATTCAGAAGCTAGAGTAAAGATCTTCGAAAATTGTTAGCATATTTAAAATTTCAGCACAACACACGGTTCAATTTAATTTTTTTCACGCATATTTGTTTGCGCCAAATATATTCAAGCTATAATTTCTATTTTCTAACGTTCCATAGGCCTAAAGATAATTGCGATAATGTAAATTTGCAGTAACTATGCGACAGCCGCACTATAAAAAACAACAACAAACAAACAAAAACACCCGAAACAAAACAAAACACACACACCCACAAACAAACAAAAATCACAGCATAATATTAGTCCTATTTATTGTTTCCTTTTTGGTGCCACTGTATGTGCAACTGTTCGCAACTTTCACATGTTTCAAACATCATACGATCATCATAAAACAAGGTCCTCTTCGATCTTCCACCTCTTTCGAACGACAATCCGGGGCGAGGTTTGTGCATAGAGATGTAGGGGGGGGGGGGGGGGGGGCGCACATTCGCTCGCCGAGATGACGAGTGAAGAAAATCACTCATAAAGTATACATCTCTATGGGTTTGGGCGATAGAGGTGCGACGGCACGGGTACGGATCGATATATCGGTGCTGAAGTGCCTTTCCGTCGCTATTATATGTACCGTTACCCGACGTGAATATTATGTAGCTGGGACTGCGCGAGGCGCCCGCAGTGTAAAATGGCAGACCCACCGAGCACCCTCCTCGACACAGACAGCGACGAAGAGTTACCTGCTGGATGGGAAGAGAGAAGCACTAATGACGGGAGAGTTTATTATGCCAAGTAAGTAAATTACTCTCCTTATTTTATGTTTTAGGTGGCATCTGGACTGTGCCTTAAGTAGATATTTGTATCGCCTACAGTCGTGGTTGCATAGTAGCGAATACCATACTAGACGAAACGCAGCCCCGCCCCGCAGCTAGCCGGCTGCGGTTGGCTGAGCTCCCGCTGGCGCTGCGCTGGTGTGAAATGCTAGTAGTAGTACAGCTGTAGTACCGCCCGGGGGGCCGGGTCGTGACATGAATGTGAGCATATCTCATAGACTGTTCAAAGTACAGTTATTTTGGTTCAAGTCACCTGATGCCCAAAATGTAAAGTTACACATTGTGGTCGTCAGGACACTATTGTAATTATAAACTGCTTCATATGATCATATTTACACATTAATGTTACTTTAACCACCCAATTATTGTACTTTTTCACTTTGTCTGTGGTGACACTTTTCATGTAAATTACATTTTTAACCCGTTTAAGACGGTTTGATTTTGCCACAACACGCATTTCCTATAGACACCTGCCCGAGTATACTCGGGACTCGTCCTCAACGGGTTAAGTACAAATGGCACATTTTCTTGCAGTATAATGTCTTGTATGCACTAATGGTAAAGCATTTCATGGGCTTTGTGGTAAGGTTAGGCAGCTCAGGGAATGATTGCATGCTTTTGAAAATGGATCTGGTGTGGAACATGGTGTTCAAATTTTTGTGAGGGCCCATCATCCATACATTATTTCATATCATAGTGCACTTCACGAAGACGGTTGACCTGATTGTATTATTGCAGCGAAATTCCCCTACCTGTAGTTTGATTTCAACTGTCATCTTGAAACTAGATTTAATGGAAAGTGGATGGGCACGTAGAATGCAGCCGACACATAGACCTATACTTGTTAAATGTGTTCATATAATCACTTGCCTATTCTGTTGTTCATTTCTACCGTGTGTGTGTATGTGTGTTTAGGGGGAAGGGGGTAATGTCTGCCAAGATTTATCTTGTCATCATAAAAAGACAAATTTGTATCTGAGGAATACATTCTGCTACCATTCTGTTCTGTGACCATGCCAGTGGCGTTACTTGCATGGTGGTTGGCACGGCCGGACGCAATGAAAATTGAAATTATGAGATTACAAATGCAAGGGCTTGATTGGTATTCATTTTCATCTTGAGAGGCGCATAGATACATTTATGTATGATTATAATACATTGTGCTCGTTGGTGATTGTATTTATAGTTTTAACTATGTTTGTAGTATAGTTGTTGTTTTTCATATTGTCCAGCACTGGTGACAGTATGTAATACTGGATTTTGATACAATAATTGAATCTGTAGACTTGGACTGTTTATTTGCTCAATAAATCCCATTTAAACCGGAGACCAGTGGCAGTGTGTCAGACGTCATCATATGCAACTTAGTCCAGCTTACAACAATACTGTTGTGTGTTTGCTAATTACAGTATTTACCATCTATGATTTACCAATAATCCACAGCAGTGTCCTATTCAACTCTGGACATAGTCTAAGCTTATTGCACGATGATGGTGGAATAAATTGTAACCATCATGCATACACCTAGATATTGTGTTTGTTTCTTTGGTTCTTCTTACGGTCGCCTGAGTGGATGACTACTGTATAAGCTGTTATTTTCGTGAATGAGGAGGACATAGACGTATGCGCGAGATCTTGTTTTTTGAAGTGACGCCGACGTAAATTAAAATGCACTATTACTCTAGCATCTGGCAACATTTTCGTGTGTTGTTAATTTTGCAATCCAACTGTGATTCGCAAATTTCGCGAAAATGAAACCTTTGTGAAAATAACAGCTTTCGAATATACACTACTCATGCCGCACATCTCCTGCCCCCTTCCAAACACCCCCAAAACAAAACAACAAAAACAGCATAAACAACAGATGAACATAATATGAATTTGTTAGTCCATAAAGATAATGCACGGATGACTGTCATGAAATCTGGAAAGATGACAGCACTAGGAACATATTTGGTATGTACCTCTGATTGCTCATATATGCAGTAACGTGCAAAGACTTACATTTAAAACTCAGCCTTACCCTTTGAATTGGCTCCCAACTTTGATGACCAAAACACAGCATTTGTGGTAACTGTTGTTGGCATTGTTGCTCAGAAGGCAAGTAGGCAACCAGATGACATTTCTATTTACCATCTATATCTGCTATTTCAGTACCTCAGTTTTCTTTCTCTGTCTCTCTTTTCCAGCCATCAAGACCAAACCACAACATGGGTCCACCCTCGCACTGGGAAGAGGAAGAGGATAACTGGAGGTATGATTCTGCAACCTGATCCAAGGCAATGGTTTATTGTGCCTCTGTAGATGGTTTTTACATTGTTCCCATGAACAAAGATAACGTCATTGTGATGGTTTTTTTTTCATTATTGCCATAAGTTAGCAGTTTGCATTTTTAGTAAATCATGAAAAGGGGGTCTGTAAAAGGTGTAGCCAGACCAACAAACTTACATTCTGAATACTGTATTGGTATACCTGTTGTTGTTTTTATTCAACCATATGTCTGTCTGTCTGTTGGTTATGTTTTCATTTCCTCATGCAATATGAATCTAACCTAGAAACCATGAAATGAAAGGACTTTCAGAAGCATTCCCAATGACATGATGATGTTAAACTCTCTAGTTTATTCCTTAATCCAGGGAATGATTTTCAAACTCAAATTTGATTAGCAATTTCAGCTGATAAACAATATTTCATATGGTATCTTTTACACTTCTATGGGAGAAAACTGCTACACAAAAAATAGTTGTATAGCATTGGTGTAAACATGCATAGCAAATTGCGATGCGATACCAGAAAAATAATTTTCTGATAATGCATGGATTATCTAAAGTTAGGGGTCTGGTTTCAGTGGACATGTATTCAAAAAGAATATCAAATATTGCGTAGTTTGTGAATGCTTGGGTGGCAAGTGTGATTCAAACTATGACCTTATCTTTTCATGTAGTCAAAAAAAAAAAAATCTAGAAAGATGTGGATGCCTGGTGTGTTGGAGTTGTTCTTACCTTCAAGCAAAGCTTGGTGAAATGACATGTCAGTTGGAATTGATTCTCACAGAACTTCCCTTTGGATGGACAAAAGCAGTGGATGACAAAGGAAGGCAATTCTTTGTTGAGTAAGTTCAAATATGCAAGTGACATAATTCAAATTTTACAGTACTTGGTATTTGACGTAACATATCCTACTTTATGATTCAAATCCGTCTCTCTGTCACATGCTGCTGGGTAGCATTGTCTCAGACATTATTTAGTAATATGGATCATGTGCAGTTTGCATTTAGTGCAGATGTTCACAGTATGGTTTAGGCAAAATTTTCTTTAGCTGACATTAATGGGGGTAGTTTCTTCAGCAGTTGCTTATTATCTTCACTAAATAAAAAGAAGGATGAAGTAATTTAACAAAAGTGGCATCTTTGAGGGAAAAATCTGCAAATCAATGAGCATTATTGATCAATCGAGAAAATCAAAATCAGCATGACATGATGACAAGAGATAGAGGAGAGAGAGAGAGAGAGAGAGAGACCGAGAGAGAAAGAGTGGGAGAGCTAAAGAAGAACTCGATTAAAATGAGGAATTCAATGTATTCCAGCTGCTAATCCTAATCTTTATTCGATGGGGACAAATTTCCATTATATTTTACTTAGGAAATTAAAAAAAATGTCTTCAGAGTTTTCATCAAGGTAAATATTCTGTTTCTCTTTTTCTTTTTGTTGCCACCATAGCCATCTCAAGAAGAGAACGACGTACACAGATCCCCGCCTGGCGTTTGCCATGGAGGAGAGCGCCGACCCCAGCAAGCTCGCCCAGCGGTTTGATGCCTACAGCACAGCCCTCCATGTCCTACAGGGACGAGACCTAAGTGGGCAGTATGCCATTGTGACGGGAGCAAACTCTGGCATTGGTGAGTCTTTTCTTTTTTTCAGTCACAGTGACCAGCATTTGAGTGTGGAGTTTGTCATCTCATTGTGAACGTTGCATTCTTATCCACCAATAACGATATTATGCTCAGACACCCAATGACAGCAGTACCTCGTGGACCTGACACATGCAGAAATGCAACATCACGTGTAAAGCTATATTTGAAAGGGAAGCTTATCGTCGATGGGGTGACAAAACCTTGTATCTGCAATTTTGGTGAAAATGACTTTTTTGCATTTATGGTCAAATAATCGGTTAAGTGATGTCCTGTCCAAATCCTAGCTGTGTTACCCCCAAAATGAAGCCACCATGGCACGTCAAAGGAACGGCTGTCCCATTTGGTGTAGTGCTTTGGCAGCCATGTTTTTTTTGCTCTCCTGAACATTTTACATTTTGTAGATACGAGGTCTTGTCGCCCCAGCGACGTAATGCTTGTGTCGGTTGCCTGTAAGCTGATAATTTCTCTGAATTCGGTTTCAATAAGATTTGTACTAAGTATTACAGCTTTGGCTCATGAAAACAAACTTAACCCTGTCTTCTTTCCACACAGGAGACTGAAATATCTTATCCATCATAGTCAAGCATATTGTTTATGGAACGAAGTAAGAAAAATATAAGGATGCAATTATGTTACTAAAATGCCAGTGCTTTCCACTTTTGCACTGAAAACAGTTGTTTTCATATTTCACTCTTAATGTGACAATGTACTCCAGTGTTACTTGCCAGACTCTCTCACTGGTATTTGGTTACTTTACCTAAAATTTGACCTTCATACAAAGTTAGACAACCTACTCATTCATATCGATGTCACAGTCTTCCATATTTGCCCCAGTGATGTATAACTTACATATTGTGAAACCAGAAATTTTGTATGCATTGTAATTTTGTGAATTTTGCAAGAGCCAAGATTCACAAAATTATAATGCACATGAGAGTTCTTGTCTACATATTATGAGATGAATGCCTTTGACAATGCAAATTTCATGCTGCAAAGAATGCTGTTTCATGCCACGAATATTTCTGGTTTTACGGTAATTCCTATTTCAATTGACAGTAAGATTCAAGACATCTTGGCTAGTGAGCCATGCAAGCAAGGCAGCATGTCTGCCTATCAATGAATGAAACACAGCAATGGTTTAACTCTTTATGTGCCACGTTCATACGCCTGACTCAGTAGAGGGCGTGCCAACTTCGCATATTCTGCTCAAACGCACAAACCTGCCCAAACCGATTGATAAATTGCCGAATGCCACAGTTCAATGAAAGCGTTTCTGGCGATTCCATTCCTCTCATGTTTAGCTTGCATTTTATGTGGTGATTGATTAGCAAACGGCATTCCCTACTGGATTTGCATGTAGATTCTAAGTTTCTGTCATGGTTTTGCATGCAAAAATCAATCCTTTGCAGTAATGTAGCTACTGGTCATTTGAAAGAAAAACAATCATAGATTTGACATCCAATTTACATCAAAGTAAAACTTGGCATTTTTCCACAAGTTTGCTCACTCCATGTCCAGCCTGACAGTAATCTATAAAGATTACATAGCTTGGAAAAACAGAATGTTTTCTCAAAATGTGACTGCGTTGTTGTCTCAGAATAATGTGGCACACAGGGGGTTTCCACCATGGCACATAAAGAGTCAAGCTTGTTTTGACTCGTCGACTTCCTTCCCATCACATTTGTTAGGCTTTGAGGCAGCTAGGTCCCTTGCTCTTCATGGAGTTCACGTGGTCCTGGCCTGCCGTAACCTGAAGAGTGGCAACGATGCTGCGGGTAGGATCAGGAAGGAGCTGGACCAGGCCCAAGTGGTTGTCATGCACCTAGACCTAGCCTCCTTGCGCAGCATCAAGCAGTTTGCCCAGAACTATATCCTCAGAGACTGGTAAGAGGCAGAGCAGTGATTTTCTTTTCTAGCAGGGTTTGGATTTTTGTGTTTATTTTTCTTTTTTTTTCTTTTATATCACATCAAATCTTTATTGAACTTGTATCTAAAACAAAAACTATTAGGTTGAATACTACCAATACATTTAGGGTCTTTATTCAGAATTTTGAAGTCTATAAGCAAAAACTTTTATGTTATAAATTCAATTTTCTGCCTGTTTTACTTCGAATGTAATTCTTGTTGTTGTTATTGTTATGCCAGGCCTCTGCACATGCTGATCTGCAATGCAGCAGTATTTGGTCTCCCATGGCAACAGACAGAAGATGGCATCGAGATGACATTCCAGGTCAACCATGTCGGGCACTTTTACCTAGTCAACCTCCTGACCGAAGTCCTGAAGAAGTCTGCCCCAGCCAGGATAGTGATTGTGTCCTCAGAATCTCACAGGCATGTAACCAAGCTAGCTTTCTGCCCTGCTCCTTGATATGACTCAGAATGGGGGAATAGATTTAGAAATGCATACGTGTTTTGTTTTTTGATTATCTCTCTGATAATCTTACAGAGCAAGACAATACTTTTCCAAAAGTATGCTTGTCCAGCCATTGTCATGCTTTAGATTTGTTGACTGTAGACACTATGAATTCATGTTAACAAAACAAATAAAGTCAAATGTTTACATGTTTTTGTTTTTGAGGAAGTATCACAGAGCATGAAATGTGTGAAAATTTCCACATTAAAGTCTTCCACCTTTACATTTGAAATGCTGGTGCGTTACCAGGGGAGATGTTTGTGAAAATAACCTCTTTATTTTTTGCTACATTCTTCTCTCCCCAGGTTCATCGACTTCTACTCCAGCAAGCTGGACATGAACGAGGTGGCTGTACCCAAGGAGAAGTTCTGGCCAATCCTGGCCTACGGCCGATCCAAGCTGGCCAATATCCTCCATAGCAACGAGCTCAACCGGCGACTGTCATCTCACAATGTCACCTGTAACGCACTCCACCCGGGCAACATGATCTACACTGGACTTGGCAAGAACTGGTGGTTTTACCGCCTCCTCTGGCACCTGGTTCGGCCCTTCACAAAGTCCGCTGTGAGTGTGCCGCAAATTTTTTTTTGACTCTATGAGAGTTCAAGTAATTGTGATATGTTTATTTATGCCTACGCCACGAAGTGTCGCCGGAGGCATTATGTTTTCGGGTTGTCCGTCCTTCCGTACGTCGGTAATGAATTTTGTGGACAGCGTAACTGAGAAACCGTTTAAGGTATCCTAATGAGACTCAGTATGTGTATGCATGAGTGGAGGAAGTTGTGCCTATCAACTGACCAAATAAAGATTCTCCAGAGAGAGTTTCAAGTCATGAGGTCAAAGGTCAAAGGACAGAGGTCAAGTGAAAATTTCAAAATTTTACTTTTTTCTTTTTTTGTGACAAACCTGTCATTTCAATATTTTGCCAATTATGTGAAACTCATCACACATTGTCAAGACATTGTACTGTAGACCTATTAGGAGAACCGTGCATTACGGCAGAGGCATACCAGTCGCCATATTGACATTTCTAGGTTTTTTTAATGACTTTAAAGATTTTAATGAATTGACTTGAGCATTTTTAGATACATGAAGATGTGCGATATACCTGGTACTGCAGCAGATATTATGCATATACAGTCAAACCTGTCTACAGTGGCCACCCAAGGGAAACAAATAGAATGGCTGTTATAGACAGGTGGCCGCTATAGACAGGTTATCTAACTTTGTGTGCAATGCCTACATGTACATGTATCATCATTGTATACATGTGTAAGTACATGTACGTGTGTACATGCACACGTGTGTTCCATGCATTATCATGCATTTCATGGGCAATGCAGGTGTTTATCACCAGTTGCACAGTAGCATGTGTACAGTCGTGAAGAAAGCTTAACTTTAGTGCATTATTATGACTGAATGAGTGATGAATGCAGCGGTGGCGATCACTGAGCATTGTCCATGAACGACTGGCACGGCTACAAAGCAGAAAAACATGTTGAATTATCGGCTTGGCTACGGCTCCATCGGGTCTGTGGCTGCTATAGACAGGTTAAAGTCTACTGCGGGAAACAAAATTTGTGGCCGCTGGCCACGTTAGACAGGTGGCCGCTATACACAGGGTCTTTAACAGGGCTTTTCTCTCGGGGGATTTTTCAGTGGCCGCTATAGACAGGTGGCCGCTAAGGCAGGTTTGACTGTATCTTAAAGATATCATAAATTCCTTACCAATTGTAACTTTGTATATCTGCATTACCAATTTACAAAATGTGTTTTTGCATGATGCCACACATACATTGTATCATACACTATATATGGGAATCATTCTTTCTTTTTTGTTGGTTTTCCAACAATAAAAAGAAGAGATAAGGCAAACCTAGTGCAAGGAGGAATTTGACAAGACAATCTTTCTGATAGACTTCTTCATGTAACCTGACAGAGAGCAGGGATCCACTTTAGAATTGTGTTTGTGTAGAATTTTTGTTGTTATGTTAGTCAAAGTTAATACAATATATTAGGTGGTCTACATGTACAACAAGCTTTGTTGAAAATATGTTCCCAACATTGGGAGTTAACACTCAAACCTCTTACTCAGATTGAGCTCATAGTTGAAGATGAGAGCCAAAAGAAAGAATGATATAAACTCTCTCTCTCTTTCTTTCCATAGCAACAAGGGGCAGCCACCAGTATCTTCTGTGCCACAGCACGGGAGCTGGAGGGAGTGGGCGGGATGTACTTCAACCACTGCTGTGCCTGCATGCCGTCTGACGAGGCCCAGAGTGAGGAGCTTGGGGCGGCCATGTGGGAGCTCACTGAGAAGATTCTGAAGGAGGCCCTCAACAAGAACGTGTTATGACACTGACTCCACCCTATGCATTCACGTGAATGTCCTTCACTGATTACACCCACGCTGTCCTTTGCTTTGCCTGCAAATCGACACATCCCCCAGCATGATGTTGTTTGTGCCATTGGTGGAAAAAGTCCTGCAACAAAGTGTCAATGATTGTGATGAGTAGGCACTGGGTGATTTATATGTTGCATTGCAATGGCCTGTTTGTGGGACAGTTGCATTATTGCACTTAAAGATGCTGCAGATATGTCCAGCTGACACCGAGGACAAATTATGGGGGAATCGATTGAACCCCTTGCAGTATATCTTGTCAAATTGTAGCAAATTGTATGAGCACATGTAAGGTACTCTTTCAGTGCATGCAAACACTATCCACAAGAGATGAAGATAATCCAAAATGCATATACAGGCACTGTGAGAGCAATAGCAGCAGTGTGTGCAATGTGTATGTGAAAAGCTGCGGAAAACAATCGACAATCAATGAGAATCAGTGTCAGATGCATTGGTATGTAAGGTTGTGCGTGAGTATATTCATGTGTGTGTGTGTGTGTGTGTGTGTGTGTATGCATGCATGCATGCACATGCACTAGATGCAATCCTACATAATATTCATGATGGGTACTATCTGGTGACCAGACTGTCTTTGAGCCCAATTATTTCTATGAACAACAATAACTGAGCTAATGAATTGTTTTATGAATTTTAGATTTTGTATCTTACCTCATCTGAACAATGTTAATGTATTTACATCTGTGTTTGATGAAGGCTTGCTACATGAAGGGTTTTGAGTTTGCTTCAGTTGGAGAGTATATGACGGTCTGTTGTCTCATTTGCTTTGTTTTCTTTTTTTAATTGTCATCAGTACAGTAACCTGTAAACAATAAAAGAAGAAGAATCACAACATAATTCACCGTCTGCCTGCTGTGTGGATCATATACCAAATATTGCCAGTATTTACATTGCAATCAGCGGGGGATTTTAAGTTCTGTGCTAATGCTGGTGGTTTTTGACACTAGCGCCACAGATAATCCCAAATGTAAAATTAATAGATGTTAGCAGGTTAAACCGTTCACTCCCGATTTTTTTTTTTGGGGGGGGTCATGCATTTCCAAAAGGGAGATCACACTTTACCCCGTCTCTTCTTATCCATGTATTTTTATACCCCATGCACATCTATCATATGAAGTCATATGTCTTCTCTCAAACTTCATTATTTATAAAGATAATGAAATGAGTCAAATGATGCTGAGGAATTTGTGTTTGTGTGTGCGTGGATGTGCATGTGTGTGTGTGTGCATGTGTCAATTTTTTCATCTGCTTTATTCAATCTTTTTCATGTTGACAAAATGTTTTGGCAATCCATCACTTACTGTTGATATGTTTGTCCTGCACGAATCATTAGTACAGTCAAACCTGTCTATAGCGGCTACCCAAGGGAGATGAAAAGAGTGGCCGTTATAGACAGGTGGCTGCTATTGACAGGTTATCCAACTTTTGTGTGCATTACCTACATGTATGTGTATATGTACGCATGCACACGTGTGTTTCATGCATTTAACAGTGCCGGCGTGTATCAAATTGTTGCACAGTAGCATGTGTACAGGTGTGAAGAAAGCTTAACACTAGTGCACCATTGTGACTGAATGAGTGATGAATGTAGCGGTGGCAATCACTGAATGTTGCCCATGAATGACTGGCACCGCTACGAAGTACGTAAAAACACGCGCTGAATTATTAGTTCGGCTACGGCTCCATTGGTCTGTGGCTGCTGTAGACAGGTTAAAATCTACCGCGGGAAACAATATTTGTAGCTGCTGGCCTCATTTGACAGGTGGCCTCTATACACAGGGTCTTTAACAGGGCTTTACTCTCGGGGGGGGATTTTTTCAGTAGCCGCTACAGACAGGTGGCTGCTATAGACAGGTGGCCGCTAAGGCAGGTTTGACTGTACTAAGTTACCTGTCATAAAAAGATTTGCGTGGGACTTATCAGATACACCTGACAAGGTTGAGTGTATAATTTATGTGTATGAATGTATATACAAAGTAAACTTTCGTTAATGCAATGCTAAAAAGCTGTCACCCAAACCTCAGAAGTCTAGTGACTGTAGGCCCCTGCCTTCCAAACAATAAACTCTTTATCACCAATACAGTGTGTGAGTATCAAGAGTCTTTGTTTGAGCTGTACCGGGTATGTGTTAGGCAGCCTCTAGTTGTGGTAAATCACAGAGATACTTGTTCCAAGTCTTTGACCCATCCTCATGATTGGACTTTGAGACACAAGTAGTTGGTATGTCGTTTTTTTTTAAGGGAAACTTCATAATAACCATTATGTTGAATGCATGTGACCTACTTGTTGTACAGTTGTATATGGCATATACAGTAAACCTCGCATGAGTTGAAGCTCTCGGGACTGACAAAAATGCGTCGACTTAAGTGAACTTCGACTCTCACGAGAGTCACTTTTTTTTTTAGACTCACAGTTATGTATACATGTATTATAGTACATTTGCATGCATGTGTGTGTGTGTGTGTGTGTGTGCGTGCGTGTGTGTGTTTGCATTCAAATTTGTCTGTTCTTGAAGATAATGTTCTTATTTTGTTCTAAATTGAACATGGACTTTGTATCAATACTAGTACTAAGTAGTTAAACGTAGTTCTGAGAATGTCTGCGCTAATGTGGCAATGTGCATGTGCTATGTCTATGGTGCAATATAGGTAGTCATCTCTGTCAAGCTACCCTGAGACAAACACTCTCCCGGCCCAGGCCCATCCCACCTCCATTGAACATACAGCCAGCCGGGCATGCACAAACAAGCTCTGCCCACTTGGCCTGTCACTAAAATATTAAAGCAGCGATTGGTTTACCAAGGAGTTCTGGCTTGACATGGATAAAGTATGGATGTGCTGTGTGTATGGATAAAGTATGGATCGATGTGCTGTGTGTATACATGTATTCGACATGCATGGGGAGCGGTATGGTGAGTGTGCATGCTTACCTGCAGCAGGTCAGGGACGGGGTTCTGCGACATGCTGATTTTTTGTTCTCCTCTATTAAAAAATGTAATGAGAATGCCAGACAAATCTTCTTCGGCTCAAGTGATGTAAACTATGTGTATTTTGTACAAAAGGGACTGAATGTTTTACTTCGACACAGCCGAAATTCGACTCTCGTACTTCGGCTTATCCAAATGTTTCTTAGAGAAAATACATAGGGAAAAATCGGGACTTTTTATTTTGCTTCGAGTTAAGTGATTTTCAACTCACTCGACATCGACTTATCCGAGGTTTATTGTACTTCACACGCTTGCCTTAACATCTCGCAAACTGGGAATATTCCAAGTGGTTGATGTCACTATCCAGACCTAAAGCACAGGAATGAGAAAGTACATGTAATATTTTTCTCATATCAAGAGAATGCCTGACAATTTCCCACCTTTTAGACAATATCAATTGCATTTATACTATTTGTGGTGATAATTTTGTGAAGTCTTGATTTCAAGAATAGCATTCATGTAATCAAAACTTTGTTTCCTTGTGCTTTAGATATCATAATTTTCTTCCCTGTCATAACTTCATCCACTATTTGCTATATGACTGTTTTCATCAGCCATTGAATGTTTCCAAGTGTATCAAATAAGTGCTCTACTGTATGTGCATGATAGGCAAGCGTTGCCTGCACCATGCGCCATACAGGGGGTCTGCAAATTTTACTCATTACCTTATGGGATTGCTTGTCCCCGTTTCATGAAAAAAATTGATACGGTAGCAACTCTTGCTGGAATGGCAATTGTCTCGGTAATGACAAGAATCCAGCTTCCTGATTGGCTGTAGCTATTGGAAGTTGCCATTCCAGCAAGAGTTGCTGTCCTGACATCTTTTATGAAATGGGGCCCTGGTCTTCTTGTAGTTCTGCAGCAACCATTGACAAGTCAATCCACACTCAAGGCTCTACCGTTGCAGAATATGCTCAAACTTTGGATGCTAAATTTTCATAATATGCAGTGGTCTATGGGGAAAATGGCATTGTTCATACACCTCACATTGGACACTATCTCATGATGGATGTGAACAAGCTGAAAATGCAAAACATTAACCCGTTCCTTCCGTGAACGTGGTATACCAGGTTCCCAAAATGTACACAAGAGGGTCAGCATTCATGGCCTAAATTCTTGTTAGTACAATGTATCATACCAGGTTGAAAAATTAAATTCATTGAAAGAGTAGAGTTTGTGTCTCTCAGAATTGTGTTTTTTTTGTGCATAATTTACCTTTTCCAACAAGGTAGTGTGCTTGGTTTGCTTGGAAACTTGTACAAAGATGTACTGAGCAATATAATGGGGGCTCAGCTCGCCCCATTCAGGTGCCACGAGAGTGTATAACATGCTCACGGTCTATTCATATCTCACGTTCAATGGGTGTTTTGCATTGTTCGAGGACACATGCATTTGACCGCACAAATGGAATGCATATACTGCTTGACCGCCTTCGCACAGACGGATTACCAACCTGTCCATTCTTTGTTGACTGCAAAACAAATCTTGTGTGGGGGCATTGAAGTTCTGAGAGGATTGTTGGAGGAACAGGTTGACATTTTGCCAGAATAAACGATATGTAATTGTGTCAATATATGTGTGAAGTTGATTGTACAATCCCATTTCTAAATTTTGTGGAGACATAGACGGTAGACCAAAGGATACATGTACTGTTAATCAATACACTGTATTGTGAATAGAGTTTTACATTAAAAAAAAAAAAAAAAAACTATGAAAGTGGAGCATGGCCATCTTTTCTGTCTTCATGAGTAAATTTCAGGTTCTTTCTTAGGCTGAATAACTTGATAATGATCAGTTCAACATATTGGGAATTGGGAGACTGGAGCTGTAGACTTAGTATGTACATGTATCTCTCATTTTTCATTCAATACAATGTATTCAGTTTTGATGTCTTTCTCCCCACTCTGCTACCATTCCCTCCATGACCAATTGCAATCCAACTGAAAATGTGCATGTACGTACTTCAAAGAAAACCAAAATTAAAATATTTGGATAAAGTGAATGCAGCAATAAATGAATATTAGTAAAAAAACACAGTGAAAGTTTAAGGAAAAATCTGACAATCAATTCAAAACTCCATCTTTGCTGGATAAGGAGGCTACTACACTTCATGATGTCATTATGGACAATAATATAAAGAAAATATGAATAGGAGAATTCCACAAAATTAATTTTTCATGGAAAGTATAAATTCCATTAACTTGTTACTGATAGAGAGTAATATTCCCCATGCTTTCTAAAAGAAGTTAGTCAAGTGCTCTTTCATTATGCCAAAAAAGTGAAAATGTGTGAATTATTTACATTTTCTTTATATTGTTCATAATGATGTCATGAATTGCAGTAGTCTTCTTATCCAGCGATGATGGCACCGAAAATTTCAACATTTATATCTTTTGAATCCAGTGTCCAATATTCCTCAAACTTTCACTGATGTGTCCTATAAATATCAATGCATTCACTCCATCCGCATTTATAATTGGGTTTTGGTTTCCTTAATATTCATCTTAGTTCTAATGGAAAGTGTTGAAAAATTACTGCAGCCAACTTGTGTATCAGTTGATGTACAAGTACTGTACAAATCTGTATGCATTGATTTGTAAGCAACCTCTACCAAGTGAGTTGTGCCATAGATATGCATGTCAAAAAAAAAAATTGTAATAGCAAAATCTTCTTGCAACAATGAAATCTTGTATCGGTGTTCAGTACAACAAGGTTTGTCTGTTATACAATTTCAGGCAACTACAAAGACTTTCTCAAAATCTTGCATTTATTTTGACACAGACAATTTCATGGACAATGAATTAGCAAGTAATTACTTCATTTGAAGCAAATAAATGAGATTTTTTTTTCTCCTGTCGAAGTGTACAATACAGGTACATTTGAAGATAAAATTGTTATGAACACAACAACATACAAATTAAGGACAACGGTGATTTCGCTGTGTCCTTGGTTACAAAATTTCTTACAAATTGAGAGTCTATGTACAAACAATCCATGCATCTGCACAATCTTCATAAATATTCACCTTTGACACAGAAGCAAAAACGCATACATATTTATAGTGTCCCAATCTGTACACTGGACGTTGTGAAAATACATCTCTTACCAGTAACACTGAGCTAGAAAAACAAATGACATGTTTATCACTATAAGTTTCAGTTTGACAAATGTAGATGCAGATCACATATCTAGGGTCATGTTTTTCCCTTCCTTTTTCTGCTGCATATTGAAGACAATTGAAAATGTACACACAATGAACAATTCTACCAAATGCTATTGGTTTACGGACCCACTTTCAAAGTTTTCCCTACCCATAACTTTGTCGAATCCGCCAACAGTGAAAAACAAGAAAATGCCTCTGCATTAACCCATGTCAACACAATCAGCAACACTGCTGCATACAATTTTGATTTCATTCAATAACATACAGATCCTGAGAGGGTTACTTAATAGATTAATGATTATCAGGCAGTAGTCTTGATTCTCGACTCTTTTTGTGATATTTTTATTCACCAAAGTAGCTGCTAAACCTCACTTTACGCATCAAGTCAAGTGATGGTGCGATCCCAAAAACCTGTCGGCCCAGAGAAAAAAGGAGTCCAGACTTTATTGCTCTCCGCTGATGACCGAGGTCAAAAGATCATGCACTTTCACTCTGAGGGAAAGTTATCTACGAGCAATCGGTCTAGACTTTTTTTTCTTTCTCTCTGTGTCGACAGGTTCTAGGGATAGTGTCATCACTCAACTTGACGCGTATAGTTAGGTTTAGCAGCTAGTGCAGCAAGGCTAAAAATATCATAAAAAGAATCCAGAATCTAGACTAATTAGGCAGAAACAAGGTCACTGTCTTTGAGACCCTTAACACACAGAGATGGAGCATCTGTATCGATTGGGAGGCCATTTTAAATGGCGTGTGGTTGTTTCAATACAAAGGAATGTACAGTGTCTGGGGCTTTGCTGGTGACTGGGGGTGGGGACAGGGAGGATTTGAATCATAAGAAACAATTACATCAGGGGTACAAGAGAGAAATACTTGCCACACACAAAATATACAGACTTGTACAAACTCACAGACGGACAGAAAACACAAGCAAATTCAGACACAACAAGCTTTCCTTGTTACATCTGTGAATATATCTTGAAAGTTGTGCATTAAGGCATGGTGAGTTTCTCATCTCACAGAACATGAAAACAAGGTGTCTGTCTGTGCCAACATTCACAATAATACAATATAGCAGTGATACTGGACATACAATTTGATGCTGAAAACTATTTGAGAAACTTCAGCAATCGTACCATGATGGCTTTTTATCCCATTATGCATCACAAATAATCTGCATTCTAGTACGTATAATGCTTTCAAAATAAAATCAACCACTGTGCAACAAATGTGAGCATCGGAATATCAGGCACATTTTTCCATTCTTCCTATCACTAATACCACACCCCTACTAACTGCTTTTCCATGTTACCTCTACCTTAATTTCTTGTCCAGTTAAGAAACTATTTATGATTTGAATACTTGAGTTATAAGAAAGGGTGGGGGGGGGGGGGTATGGGGAAGACAGTTGGAATTTTTTTGCTTTATTATGACTGGACAAAGTTCATATCCCAAAGGATTTCAAACCTTTGGGGAAGTGGTCTGGTCCCTTTTAATACACAGAATCCTGGAATATCCCTCTGGGAAACATATAGAATTACTAAACTAACATACAAACCAAGGCGATGATAGAGGTTCTGGTACTGCACTTCTCATGTGAGAAATAATAATAGATGTTGCTTGCAAAGTACTTTGACATTTCCCCCTATTATTACAGCCAATGCTATTCTTCACGGTTGTAACCACAAATATTCTTCCTTGTATCAAAATTACCAATAAATGCTGGAATATCTGTGAATGACTGACCCCATCATGCTGAATACTACAAACCTCAGAATTCATGTCACACTCAAGATGAAATGTGAGATAAAAGTGTAGACTCCTCGTGCTAACCCTGTGCTGCATTACATGCATTGGGCATGAGTACGTACAGAGCATGACCCTTGGAAGTGGAGCAAAACTCCACATGGCAAACTTGGGTGGGCAGAGAATTCTTTCGCGACACAACTTAGTGTCTCTGCGTGGTAATCCACCACAGAAGGTCCAGGTTAAATGGCATTCTGATAAATGCGTTTCACGATACACAACACAACACATCAGGACAAATTACACACAAATGCTTCCTTCACATGGTTCTGCAGGTTCATCCATTGTTCTTGTATTTTTTTCCATGTTTTCCCCATCTCTGCTGTCGTCTACCCTTACGACCAGTCCTATGATACAACTACTGCCACAGGCAAATGGCCAGATGGTACCTTTTTTTTTCTTTTTTTTCTTTTTGAGGGGGAGGGAGTGGGGGGATCAGCGACGCCGTGACTTCTTGGCTGGAGTGGAGCTGCCACCAGAGCGTTTCCTCTTGGGGGGTGGGGCGCGCTTGCTACTTTTCTTCTTCAAGGATTCATCTTCTTCCAGGTTCATATCCTTGCGCCGATCCGCTGCAAAATATAGGGACACAAAAAGGCATGATAAAAAGGCCAGTCTAGAGATTATTCAAAGTCATAGTTGGTTGTTTGTTTGTTTTTACCCTAAGAAACCTCATAACATATAATATACCACTTTACTGATTTATTCAAATTTATGGATTATTTCCATGAAGCAAGTTATTCCATTCATCTGTACTTAGAGTCCACTTTGCATGTAGGAGTTTTTGCTATGTCAAGTAGTGTCTCACTTTCTTCAGTTCAAATTCATGCATATGTTTTTGTCTGGGGCTTTTGTTGTCAGCTTGTTTATTCATGCAATCCTCTCAAATATATATGAAACATGGAATCCACCATGCATGTAGTAGTAATTGCTTAGTCAGGCATGCTTTGGACAAGATGTCTTGATTGTCAGAAACAAACTTTCAAAATGTTGGTACATTGCTCTGTTCTCTCAGGCAAAGTGCCATATGTCTGCTTGTCTGAAGTTGGGGGAATACTGTAAAACACAACATTTTCGCGGCATGAAATTTTCGTGAGTTGCCTCTAACATTCAATGCAATACACTCGCATAGAGTAGACAAGAACTTTCACATGCATTTTAATTTCACGAATCCTGGCTCTCGCAGAAATTCGCGAAATCAAAATGCATGCAAACATTTGTTTTACAGTACTCATTAGACAACAAACTGAACTTTGACCTTTGACTCATAAATGGTTATAGGTCACTCACCTGCAGCAGCTTCCTCTTCCAGTTCGTCCCAGTCCTTGCCGCTCTCCTCGCTGCTGCCGAGCTCCTCCTCTGCTGGCACAAACAACCAATCAGCAAAGTCTTAGTCAGATACTGGTGTTTCATGCAGTAAAATTGTATGGCTTACAATGTGTAGTTAGCACTACGTGTACCTGAAATACATTCATCATGATCCACTGTCTCTGACAATAAGAGACAGCAGCAAGTTCTGATTCAAGATACAGTGGACTCCCATTACAACGAAGTCCTCGGGACAGGCAGTTTTCTTTCGTTATATCGAAATTTCGTTATAACCAAACAAATAAACAATAAAAATACATAGAGCTGATAATGCTTTGGCCTGAATTATTTACTTCGTTGTAACCGAAATTTTGTTATAACCGTGTTTGTTACAACGGGAGTGCACTGTATTATTTGTACAACAATCTGAAACAGAGATAGCATGGGGTAATCCTATGCATTCTGACTTGGTGCTTGGAGTGCTATACATATTTTGATAACTTTGACATCTTGCTTTAATTTAAACTCACAACCATGACTATGACATGAACAGTGACATGAAGAAATGGCAGTTATCACATAGAATACTGTAAAACATGAAATATTCGCGGCATGAAATTTTCGCGAATTGGAGCTGACAGCCTTTTTCGCGGCATGAAATTTTCGCGAATTGCCACTGGCGTTCAATGCATGTAGTGTAGTGTATTTTGGCGCTCGCGAAATTCGCGAAATTAAAATGCACGCGAAAATTTCTCGTTTTACAGTTCATGATATACATAGGTACAGGTGCACCTACTGTGTACTGGAATGAAAGAAACAAAAAATAGGATGCTAATCCAAAAATGAATGATTAAAGTCTCTAAAGGCAGGCCATTTATGGTGATTCCATCCTCTCTATCCGATGTACCAGATGTAGAAGGCATGGCGCTAGAAAGTATTCTGTTCTTTCAAAGGACACTTAGCAAGACATCTCTTCAACCTTACTGTAGATAGGAGAAGGATCCGTCATGCATGAAATCATTCTGGGGGCATAAGGGGTTAAAAAGCACTGAACACATACACACAAACATTTTCATATGTTTTGCCTACTACATGTATCTTACCAGAGTAGTCACTCTCTGACTCTGACTCTTCACTGTATTCACTCTCAGATTCACTCTCGTTGAACTCTGACCCGGATGGCTCGTAGGCATCGTCTCCTTCCTCATCCTCATCATCCTCCTCCCTTTCATTCTGGAAGAGATGCAGACATGGGTGTGGTCACAACACAGCCCTACCTTGATTGAACCAAGCCCTGGCTTTACTGGGCCTTATCCCATGAAGAAATACCACACATATATCTCACTGAAATAGGTAGTGCCAAGCCTTGAAAGATCTAATGACAGACAAGACTACGTGGACTTTACACTGTGGAGACTAACCTCCAATTGCCTCACTTCTCAATTCATTCCATGTATATTGATAAAGACGTAACCATCACAGTTGTTTTTGTCTTCCTTGCATCATGAAAGTTGTTATAATCATCTCTGACATCGCTTGCTGTGATGTATGTAAACTTGCAACAAAATAAAACATAACAAAACAAAACAAAGGCCATGGACTTGACACTCTGATTTCGCCTTGTCAAGTTTGTGAAAAACCTCGATAAAATATGTGGTACTGGATTTCATTATTTGTCACTGATTCTATGACACCTGAGAATGAATTCATTTCTGATCTCGCCTTGCCAAGTTTGTAAAAATCCTTGATAAAATATGTGGTACTGGCAATACTTCTATTATTTATCATTTATTCTCTGACACCTGGGAATTAATTCATCAGAAAGCATTCTCACATCAAGATATAGACTGCAAGTAATTCATGCATCTTTCCGTATCCAACACTCACATCGCTTTCCGGTTCCAAGAAGGTCCAGCCTCCCCCCTCAAAGAATGCATCTGGGTCATCCAAAATGTGCTTCATAATCTTGGACCAGTTCAATGACTGGACTCCCTCCGTGTACTTGATGTCACAAGAACTGCAAGGGGGACAGGGCAAGACAATAATACAAGTATAATGAAGGTAGCAGAAATAAAAATACATACAGTGCAGTGAGGCCACAAACACTGACTCTTCTTGCCTGAATATCAGACAAGCATACCGGCAGACATACAGTGAGGAATAATAGGCAGAAAACGTACCACCATGACCAGGCAAGCATAACAATAAGGGCAGGTGTGATTTTCATGCTAGATGTGTTTCCAAAAGTTCCAAGTACAAAACATGTCTGTAAATGAAAGACATATAAAGGCAGTCACATACCACGTGATAGTTGACAAAATGGAATTTCAGGCACACTGGCCATAACGTGATGTTTGTATGGGTCTCTTCATCTTTATCAATTCATTTTTTTTTTTCATGGGGGTTGACAACAGAAGACCTAACCATTCAACAACAATAACAAAATGCACATATTCATAAAGAAGATGACTTAATGCACCCTTGAGGACACATTACTTGGTGATAATATACTGATCCTGGAAAAATGCTCATTTTCAAGAATGTAAAATAGACAAAGGACGAGAGAGAAGGATAAAAAAAAGGAAGATGTATAAGGCACTAAAACTTACTTCAGCCAATCCTTGACCTGGTCAAGCAGGTTCATAGGGATGGCATTGACCATGGAGACCTTGCGATTGTAGTCCTTGAAGATGAAGACCATGTCAAAGTTCTTGATGTGGAACTGGACACGCTCAAAGTGCACCAGCTCCACCTCGTCAAGGGAAATGCAGAATGTGGGCTGGACATGAAGAAATATGAGAGGAGGCGAAACAGAGAGGCGGTGACAACTGTTTTTAAACATAATATCTTATGACTGGCTATATAAAGGGATTTGTAGCACAAGCTGCTCTCAGGATCACAAGTTAGTGTTCCAATTGTCACATTCAATCACACAGACTACCATTTTACAAATAGACACAAATTCATCAAAACTTAATCACAGGGCTTACAAGAAGGAATCATGAAGTCTATCACAAGAAGTTGAAGTCTGGATACTGATAATACTACAGTCTCATTTACCCAGGCTGGCCTCTGCAGCAGTGCTTTCTGGCCAGAGGGCTAAAACATTATCATTATTACCCCAAACACTGCAAAGTTCCCATTCATACATCTGGTCAAGATGGACAAAGTGTGTAAAAAAATCTTGTCCATGGATCTCCATACCCACGTAGGATTTGAAAACTTTGATCTTGCATTCGTCGCTGGGGTGACAAGACCTCATATCTCAAAACTGTCAAATGTTCAGGACAGCAAAAAAAACACATGGCAGCTGAAGCACTCTATCAAATGGGATACCCTTCCTTTGACATGCTGTAGCGGCTTCATTTTTGGGATAAGACAGCTAGGATTCGGACAGGACATCCCTAACTGATTATCTGACCATTGATTTCAAAAATAGTCATTTTCACAAAAGAATTGGAGATAAAAGACCTCGTCAACCCAGTGACGATATAAAAATCCAAAACCTTGTTCTCTGCACCACCCTCCCAAGGCAGCCCATTTTAGGTATTTACAGGTTTGTCATAAAGTAGGTGAAAGTCGCCTAGATTTGGAACTCACCCATTCCACAACGTTGATGAGGCAGCTGCTGGTTGGCTGTAGGTTGACTGTGCTGCGGTGGGGCACACCGGGGAAGCCCAGGTCCCGGAAGGGAACCTCAAACTCGATTTCACTTTTCGTCTGCATCTCCACCTTCTCGATGAAGTTCTTGAATGCCGACTTGAGCTTGTGCCTCAGTTCCCGCTCAGCCTGTTTAGGGAGGGGGTGGAGGGGTGGGAGTCAAGAATTTAATCAGTTTCCCCAGCCTGTGTAACAGACAAACTGCTGAAGAAGAGACATATGTGCCTTTGTAGCATGAAGGCATGAAGCCTTGAGATAAATCTCTTATATTCTTGTTTGACACTGAACAAGACATTACAGCAAAATTACACCCTTATAAAGGGATGGTACAGTATTGGTGGAGATGAGAATTGGGCTTTTAACTTTTTGCGAGATTCCAAGAAAACACTTATGATATAGTACAGAACATATCATTTTAAGAGGAATTCAAAGTTTATTTGATGAAAATTGGGTTTGGAATGACTGAAACATCCAAAAGCAAAGTAAAACAAAGCAATCGTAATAAAGTGGGGGTCCCACACTTTATTAGAATCGCTCTTTTTTGTATATCTCAGCCATTTCAAAACCAGTTTTCATCAAATAAAATGTTGAATTCCTCGTAGAATTACATGCTCTTTCATATTTCACAAGAGGTTTCTCATTATCTCACTAAAAAATGTTAGAAACCTGAAATTAGGTCTCAACCATAACTATACGATCCCTGTTCCTTATTTTGTGATGGACACTTGCATTTGGTGCCTTGGCCAGTATTCTCAGATGAAATTATGGTATGTCTATAAACAATCATTACCACTTTGAAAAACTGGAAAAAGGCAGAGAGGGAAAAAACTAACGCACCTGTTCACTGGCGATGTCGTCTCTGTCATGGATGTTGTGGTGCTTCAGTAAGTCCGTGGTGATCTCTCCCACTTCGGTGTAGAACTGAACGTCCATATGGCGCTTGTTGGCGAATAGGATGGCGTTCTGTGTGGTATACCACATTGGCACAGAAATGTCAGATGTATCAAAAAGATGATGAATAAGATGACATATACATACACATTCATGCACAACACATGCATGTTTACGTACAAGATGTGTCTACAGCACTGAGCTCTTTTCAATCCTACAGGCACACAGATCCTGGGCTTTACATATGGGTTCAAATAGACATTTTCATTATTTTGCCTTATTTGACATCCTTGTACATTTTTCACCTTCTTCTTAAAAAGACACATGAACAATCAGGCTACAACACATGAATGTACATGGATGTGTCAGTATGAACATCACTTCTAAGGAGAAGTGGCTGCAAAGAACATTTTTTGCTGTGAATGAAGCTGAAACCACACAACGTCAAACACAGCCTTCATACTTCAGCCAACGGCTGTGTGATATGGATGATATTCATGAACCCTACTAATCCTGCCAAGTTAAAGAGACAAAATGTCATCAAACGTGTGACCCACTGAAGACAAAACAGCATCCATCAAGAGAAGGAATCTCACATAAAGGTTTTGACACTCACCTTGAGGTGGAAATGCAAGACGATGATCATCTCTCCATCACATGGCTGGAAGATGGCATGTTTGATGTTGTTATACAGGATGTCGACCTTGTCTCCTCGCATTGAGGTGTAACGGAAACCTGGGCAAGAATAAACCAGAAGGGAGGATAGACAGACAGAACAAGGCAAACATTCAATCAAAAGATAAAGGCTGAGAGTCAGAACCTAGTGCACCAATCAATACTTTCCTTGATCTATCATCAAGCTACGCCTACTTGATAATTTGATCAGAATTGGGAAAGCATTGGTCCACAAGCTTTTAACAAGGGACTATTTATGATTGATAATTCTAAAGCATCAATGGATTCAGCTTTCAAAGTTCATCTCATCACATCCCATCAAATTTGGGAGGTATTAAAGGACAAGTCCACGTTCATATACATGTGGATTGAGTGAATGCAGCAATATTTGTAGAACGCATCAGTGAAAGTTTGGGGAAAATCAGACAATCCGTTCAAAAGTTATGATTTTTTAAAGTATCTGCACAGTCACAGCTGGATGAGAAGACTACGAGAGTGTATGATGTCACATGCGTACAACGTTATAAGGAAAATATAAAGAGAATTCATAAAATATCACTTTTTGAAAAAAAGTGCACATTTCCTCGACTCGTCACTTACTTATGTTAAGGGTAATATCATTCCCCTTGCCTTCTGAAAGAGGGAAGTCAAGTGTTCTTTTATCATGCGAGAAAAGTGAAAATATCTTGAATTTTCCTTATACTTTCTTTATACAGTTGTACACATGTGACATCACATGCTGTAGTAGTCTCCTCATCCAGCAGTGACTAAGTAGAAACTTCAAAAATTCATAACTTTTAAACGAATTGTCCAATTTTCCTCAAACTCTTGCTGGTGTGTTTTATCAATATTGCTGCATTCACTCAATCCACATGTCTATGAAGGTGAATTTGTCCTTTAACAAAAAATTATGGGTGATCACAGGAGCTTATCAAAAAGGATATGGTGAACTGCACTGATAGTGACATGATACTGACTGCTGGTGAAAGTGCTAGACAAGTGTGCCTCAACCATCTTTGTAACATGATTAATACCCCAGCTGCTATTCCTGGTTTCTGCCACATGACTTGATGGGTTTAATCCTTTCATGAAGCTACCCTGGATTGTTCACATGAATGATAGCAAAACTAGACTCACCGTTGACATGTGCCTCAAGGGAGCCCTGCATCCTCTTTTGTACAATGTTTGGTCTGATGTACAGATCCTTCAGCTTGGGGTTTCCCCTGTTGGGGTTGATGACCAGTTTGTCTTGTTTCACAATACCCTGGGGTGAGGGGATTAAAAGAATGGGAAAATGCTTTCAAGAATCAACAATATTATTGCTATTTGATTCCAGCTTGGAAAACTTACACACATGGAAAGATGTAATTAGATATTATTTTAAAATAGATGTGATACAATCATAAAATCACAACTAGATTGATTAATGGCCAGCCAATTTTCTCAAGTTAGACTTCCAATTTCAGGAAGTGGCTTAATGACTTGGCATCTTGCATTTGACATCCCAGGTCAAAGAGTATTGGCCAAGTAGATTCAGTAATGTTGACATCAATTGAATCTCTAGAGTTAATTACAAACACAAAAAAAGGGGGGGGGGGGGAGGGGAACAATAACAAACACTGAAATTCAATTTGCTACAGCAGGCACATTGAAGAGTAATGGAAAATGCTGAAGCCTATTTCATATCAGTTCCATTTGTTATGCTTCCTCTTTGTCAACAATAACTGTTTACACTGATTTGTTATGTTTAAATGAAACGTTTTGTGAGGACACTGTTTTGGATGAAGAACTGAGAATCGAAGGTCTAGGTATTGAAAGGCAAAACAGAAACTATTCAGGTGGTGGTGTTGCCATTTATATATCTGATCATCTATATTATGTGAGAAGGAGTGAATTGGAACACCATGATATTGAAATAATACATATCCCGGTGAGTCTACCTTATCAAAAATATTCTATTGTATTTTGTATTTATAGGCAAACTTTAACGGATTCTGCATTGTTTGGATAAACTGGAATCCACATTACATGTTGGATTTTTAATGTCCAGCAGACACTGAAGTTTTTGTATTTAAATAAATGACTTGCTTTGCAAAAGTATAAAAGATGTACATGCTTCCCTGCGAGCGAAGGTCAACTTTTCAACGTCTACACACAGTTTAGTACAACTGATTGACACACCCACCTGTGTCACTAACCTTTTGGCCTCCATCATAGACGTTATACTGTATATGCCGAATATTTCGTGAGGTTTTTATTTTCGCGAATTTCGCGAGTCAGGTGCTATTCGCGAAATTAAAGACACATGAAAATATTGACTCTGATCCCGATGTGAATGTGACGTACGCATGTACACTTCTCTGTTCAGTGCAGGACTCCACGATCACGAATATTACCACTCGCGAAATCGTCGGGAATTCCCGATTCGCGAAAATTTAGACTCACAAAATATACAGTATTCACAACAAAACCCTGAATCATCAGTGAAAATGGCTGCATTTCAATCAGTGACCATTTTCTGATATTCTGTAGTGTGTATGATTTGTTCAAGGTGTTGTGCAACCAGCCGAGGCATTATTTCATACTGATGTTATAGTAAATTTAACCAAGAGAAGTTTCATAACAGACTTAAGTAGCAACATGGCCCGTTAACGACAATAATCATAACGTAACTGAATTGCAGTGTGAGTGGAAATCTACTTTCATTAAAATTGTTAATGACATAGCCCCAAAGAAATATAGTATATGCCCTATAAAACTAGTTCTCTTGAATGGATCATGAGTGACATTTGAGCTTTGATGGCTAAACGTATTCATACACAAACATGTAAAACCTCTTCTGTTTTCACCTTAAATTTGCCCTGTATTTCTGCAATATAAGTTGTATATATCATTATTATTACTACTACTATTACACACAGGGTACACACATACCCTGTCACTGTCACGTAAAGATACTAGACCACAACTTAAAGGGACTGCACAGTACTGGTTGAGGTGAGGATTCAGCTTGTAACGTTTTGCGAGATATTTAGAAAGCACTCTATGATATGTTAAAGAGCATACAATTCTATGGGGAATCAAAAGTTTATTTGAAGAAAATCGGTTTTGAAATGACTGAGATAACTAAAAACAAAGAAAAACAAAGAGATCCTAATAAAAGTTGAGGCCTGTCAATTTTATTAGGATTGCTTTTTCGGATATCTCGGCTATTCCAAGGCCAATTTTCATCAAATAAACATTGAATCCTTCTTGAAATTACATGCTCTTTCATATTTCATGAGATGATTCTCATTATCTCACAAAAAGAAAATGCTTTAAACCTGAATCTTCACCTCAACCAGCACTGTACAGTCCCTTTAAGCAAAAAATCTGAAAGTCTGCATCAACTCCTCTCCTTGAGAAAGAACCTGCTTTCTCACCTCTTTTTCTCTCTCCTCTGCCTCCCTCGTCTTGAACTTCTTCTGGACATCTTTGATGAGACGGAATGCTGTGTTGAGGTTTGCTGACGGCACTGTGGACTCACCAGGTGCCTTGGTGTTTGAGCTCCGATATGTCCTGTAGGTGGGAGAGACAGCAATGAAAATGTTTGCATGTCTGCATTTCTAGCTGTTTTCTGGATACTTAAAAATGCTGAAGATATCATCATGATGTAACCAAATTCTGTCCATTATCAAGGTCTAACCCTGGAACATTTACTGAAACATCACTCCTTAGCTTAAAAACTTTCTTAATGAAAACACTGAAATGAGAGCAACTGATGTGATGATCATATGATGATGGTGATGAAACAGCATTTGTATGGCGCCATTTATCTGTTAGAAACATTCAAAGGCGCCCAGCTCCCAAAAAGTGTCACACATCATTCACAAAGTTGCCGGAAAAGATGAGTCTTCAGTGCAGACTTGAATGTATTGAGGCTGCAGCAATTCCGAAGCTGGACTGGCAGCGAGTTCCGCAGACGTGGTGCAACAGAAGAGAAGGCTCTATCCCCATACATCTTTAGGCGAGTATTGGGAACATGGAGTGTCAGTCCAGTACAGCGTAGCCCTGGTCGTCGCTGACGTACACTGATAAGCTCAGACACGTAGCCAGGAGACAAGTTATGGAGAGCCTTATGTGAGAAAATTCCAGCACTGAGATAGTACAAACAGGAGTGACAGTTGGACTGATACTATGTCACAGGGCCTGGTAACCAATGTATACCTAAAGCAGGGCTTATATGAACTTTTTTTTTCCTCTTGTGGCCCATTTGGGCTACTAAAATCTTTAAATTTGACATTTTGGTGGCCCTAAAAAGAATGTGGTGGCTTGAAATGAAAGGAAACATAATTGATTTTGAATCTTAGCTGCCTAATCAGGCCACCAAAGATAAACCTTTTTGGAAGATTGGTGGCCCACCATCAATGTTTAGTGGCCCCAGGCTACCACTAATGTTGAGCCCTGCCCATGGACAACATTTAGGTCATGTGACTGTGAAAGCATTTGATATACACCTAATATGTTTATCAAACACATGACATGTCTTACATTCCACTTTTCATTCTGGGAATCATTCTCTTTACACCTCTGATCAGTCATTCATGCATAACAACGGTTGTATCACACCTCCAAGAAAAACTTGGGACTGCTTCTACAGATGAAGTCAAGTAAAATCACAGCTCTGGGTTTGCTGAAAAATGCATGATTACACAACCCGTTGGTCACCCAGAAATGCCTGAAAGCACACCACACCAGTAAACCAACATGCAAGCCCAACTTACAGCTCTTTGATGAAAGTTGCCTCGGGGTTGGCGAAGACGTTACCCTCATTCCTACCCATGGCACTCCCAGGGTGGTGGAAGTTGATACGAAGGTATGTGTAGTTCCCTTCCACACTCTGACTTATGTTCTGTGCAAAAAGGGTACAAAGGAACAAGTGACTCTCAAATTCAAACAGTGACTAGCAAGCTGGGCAATCATAAAAATCAATACAGATGCGATGACAATAAACAGAGACAAAAACAAGAGGAGGGATTTAAAAAAAACATAGACGTGAATGTCATTCTCTATTAAAAAATAAGTATTCTTTGCACGTTAGTTTCCATTCATCTAATCAGGAAAAATACTCGTCCACACCTTATTTGATAGAAAATTTTTCATGGAATGGAAGATATGATATTTGCAGGTGCATGGTACCAATAATTGCAATACTTACAGGTGATTGCCAGCTGTTACAGTAAACTGTACCACTTGTGCATGGCAACTAAATTGCGCCAAACTGCTCCACAAGACATAGCCCTACCAAAAAATCAGCTCTTATCTATAAATCATTTGATTTGCTCTGCACATGATGACATTATGTCAGAAGAGATATGGTACATTATAACTCTTGAGACCAGTTTGTCAGATTACGTCCTCGCAATGACCGTACCTTGATCGCTGACATGTGAAAGGGCGTGGCCACACCAAACACCGGTAGGATGACTGACTCATACTTCTTGTCCACAAATATCCTGAGGCGTCGGATGTCCGGTTCTCTGGGCATCTGGGCGGGGTTCTTGTAGGCAACACTTGATTTTTGGACCCTACAAGCATACACAAAGTAAGGTAGACAAACCTACGTCACCACTTTGTCATAAGCATCTTTGCCGGTGAAAGATGCTTTAATCCCCTAACCATCGTGTTCACAGAAAACGGATTCAATGTAATTATTATATCACTGTCACTAGGTGGTCACTAAAGATATACTAAGAGATGTTAACTTATTTTCTTAGCCTCTTTATCAATATTAAATTGACGAATTAGTCATTTCTTCCAGCCTAAGTACTCACCCAATTAATCAGTGAATATTCCATGCAATTATGAACAGTAATTGTTATCCAACACAAAATGACTTTTCCTGTTATACAAAACACCCCTCCCCTTTGAATATCTTCCCCTTCCATGACATACACTTCCATGTTGTTGTGGCCTAAGGCCAATAGCTTACAGAGGACTGTGTAAAGAAAAGTTGTCACATGTGCATAAATTACTGTCAATGTTAAGAAATTATGTTTCATAAATTTCCAGCATCTGAACATATGAATCGCTATATCATCTACACTACGGTTTAAAGGCAAGCAATGTTGTGTATTATCAGTACAAAATATCCGGTTTTCATGTGCATGGTGCACAAGCACAAAAGCGGGGTGGGGGGGGGGGGGGGAAGAGGACAGGTAACCATGATTCTTACTCACTTAATTTCACTCTTTGTGTCCTTAGCTTTGGCTAATCTCAGCCGCGCCTCTTTGTTCATCTGCGCAGCCAACTCGTGCTGGCGCTGTTTGCGCTTCTCTTCTGACGATGTTTCATTCTGTATTGAAAACAGACATTATATAAGAGAGTCTTTGAAGGAGAGCATGCCTCACAGAGCATGCAGTTATAACTACAACTGCAATGAAAGTAGCAGATCCATGCAAACTCTGCAATGTCACATGTCAATGAGAATTACTCCAGTCTGAATGGCTTTATACCAGCCCACATGGTACCCTCACATGACACCATAACCTGAACAGGTCATGTAACATGTGTCATTTCATCATTACAGCTACATAAACTAAAACTACTTTTATTGAGACACATACAATAACATATTAAGTCAGTCAAAGATAATCCCTGGCCATCTTCACACTAGGAAGCTATGAAATACAGACCTATATAGGCATACACACCTATGTACAAAACACAAAGAGCAATCTTATTTGGAAAAAATATTACATTTCAGTATGCCTCATATCATGGTAGAGGGTTTGCACACTCCTCTAGAGTGTCATAATTGTAAGTATGGATTATGTATAGCAACGTGGCCTTCTCTACCTACTAAAGGGTCTTTAATGTCAGCATTCTCTTCCTGAGTGCCTGGTCGTTATAATTTACCCTACCACTGCCACATACCCCTTGCTTTGTCTTTCTTTGTCTTTTTTTTTTTTTTTGCATGTATGATAGTGTGCTGTTGTGTTTTGTGTATTTTTTTTTTAAATAGGGAGGGGGATTGATGAAGAACATTATGTAAAATTTTTTGTCCGAGGATATACAGTGGACTCCCGTTAATGAAGTCCTCGGGACCAGCAGTTTTCTTCCATTATATTGAAATTCCGTTATAACCGAACAAATAAACAATAAGAATACATAGTAGAGTGGATAATGCTGCAGCCTGAATTTTTACTTTGTTGTAACCGGAACTTTATTATAACCACATTCGCTGTAACAGGAGTGCATCGTACAAGCTTGGTGGGATTTAAACAATCTAAAACAAGAAAACGAGTACAAAGTCTCAAGCACTGTGCTCTACAATAGCTTCCACTGGGCCTCCACCACTCACCCTGAGCTTACTCTCCAGCACTGCCCTCCGCATCCCTTTACCCAGCAACTCCTCCTGCTCCTTCTTGTTCTGGTCATTCTCTTCCTCCTGCTCATCTTCACCCTGTGGTGGTGGTTGTCATGGATACATAAAGGAACAGGTGGTAGACAGTATTAAGATGGTTGTTGGTTGAGGTGAAAAAAATAAATGCTTTCTGTACAACTTTATCATCAATTGGCAAAAAAAAAAAAAAATCTTAGTTTTCTCCGCAGACAAGCATCCTTTTCATTATCGTCACACAGAGTATGACTACCATTCATCAAATTTAAAATGGTCATCTGTAAATGCACTTACTGACTTCTGATATAATTCTGGGCAGTACTCCTTATTGAGTTCACCTGAAATTTTGTCACAAATTTGGGTTGAGAAAATATCTGCACATGTCCAACCTTAACATATTCCAAAGGTCCATACTGATCTCAGTTAAACAAAGTTGTGTTACCACACTACATCCTTATTTTACTTCTCAGTAAGTTTAGCAAGAGCATGTGGATACATTTTAAAAGAAAAAAAACCATAAGGAACTCACAGAATTTTAACATCATCCAGCATTTTTAGCATGGATCTCATGCCTCCAGATTCTTGACTACTTTTTTAATGTGATCAAAGACATGGATATAGTTTCAGTGAGCTACATTATAAATCAACACTCACAACATCAGTGTTTGTAATAGGCCATAACAGTCAGACCAACAGCATAATATCAAAGACATTCAGTACCAGAGTACTTACAATTCAATTGATGATTTATTCTTACATGCAATTCAAAAATATGAATACACAATTGCTTGGAAATGATAAAAAGGACAGTTATCTTTGGCAATGCTTACCTTCAGGAATATACCAATGTTCTTGACTTTCTTTTTGACTGGAGTTAATAACTTTGCTGCCCCCTCCTGGTGTAAAATATAATAAAACAGCATGAAAAATTAACATTATTACAATTATTTCAATAACTACAAGTTTTCACATATAACTTTACTCTTTCAAACATCTTTGCACAAATTCAGTTAATGTGATCGTGAATGTGGCTGCCAAACAGAGATGGGTCATAACAAAGTGATTTGGAAAGCTCTCTTCAATGGCTACATGCCAAATTCATATGCTTCATCCAGCATACAATTAAGACAGACATATCTCTTTTCATTGATTTGCTTCCTTACATCAGGAAGGACTTAAGTTTTGCACTTTCAGTAAATAATACAATAATTGATATGTCACAACATTTTACAACATAGAGTTCATACCTGCAGAAGGAGATAAAACATTGTAAGGTACAGAAATGACAAACTCTACCTCGAAACAAAAAAACATAAATAGACTTAATTGATTTTGTATTGTAAGGGAACATAGATACTGGTAATAACATCTATAGAAAGTCAGATGTATGACAGATTTATCCCAACCTTAAGTCATCACAGAGGCAGATCATATCATACAATATATGAGTAGAGAACAATGACACACAAAAATGTGCAAAAATGATGCATATGTGACAACATCAGACAAGACCTCAAGCTTTCATTCCGGTTCACAGCCAGGCCAGAGAGATTATTATAGGCAAACAGGACTTACCTCATTGACGAGCACGGTGTCCCCAATAAAGAGGGCATACTTCTTGCTGGCCGAGTCCTTTCCACTGCTATTGTCCAGGTTGGAGAAGCCAATGTTGATGCTGAAGACCATACCCTTCTTAATCGTCTCTTCTGTCTTGGCATTCAGCACCATGGTACCTTCCCTGAATTCAATCCCAGTCAGGAACCTGGGATTGAAAATACAATTCATGTAGCACAGATACTCAGCAAAATTTTGAGAGAGCAATCAAATCTTTTCATGTAGTGAGGCAAAGAATTCCTAATACATACTGAAATAAGTAGGTAAATATCTGATAATCCAGATAACTACTTCAGCAACAAACAAAGAAACTGCAAAATAAATAAACAATTAAGAAACAAGTGCCATCAACATAATGTCAGTGGGGTGACAAGACCTTGTATCTGCAATTTTGGTGAAAATGACTTTTTTAAATCAATGGTCAAATAATGGGTTAAGTGATGTCCTGTCCAAATCCCAACTGTCTTACTCCAAAGATGAAGCTACCACAGCGTGTCAAAGGAAAGGATATCCCATTCGCCACAGTGCTTTGGCCGCCATGTTTTTTGGCTCTCCTGAACATTTGATATTTTGTAGATACAAGGTCTTGTCGCCCCAGTGACGATAAATAACTATAGATGAATGGATAAAGAAATATAAATGAATTACAAAAATAATAAAATAACCATAAATTAATTGAATACACAAGGCGTACAAGAACACTTTAAGTAATCTCAGGCCAATAACAATGTGTAAAGAGGATTGAAGTTAAGAAATACAGAATAATAATGAGATGAACCAACTTCAGTAGAAGATCAAGAAAGCAATGTAGAGATAAATTTTGTAAGAGCTTGAAGAACTCACCCAACATTCTTTGTGAGGTTTCCAACGAGTTCTGGTTTCTTCTGCTTAACCAAATTGACTGCTGCCTGGAACACGTCACAGGCTTTGGCACCTACAGGAGCAGAAAATAAGAACAAATCAAAAATATTCAAAAAGTATTAACACTCTTCAGAGCAATCTCTAAAGCTCCTTGACACAACATAAGCAGGTGGCAATGCATGTGTTGGATTGTGACAATCAGAACTTTACAGCAACTGCTTCCTAATATTGTATAGCAAAGAGGAATAAGCTTCCTTTTCAAAATCTTTCAATTGATATGCACCACCTAAATTCATCATCGTCCAGGAATTCAAAGGTCATATTTCTAGTCTTGGATGTCCAGAGTATAACACAGTAGCGACAAGTCGCCCATCATGGTGCAGTGAATTCTTTTGTTTTGTAGTCTGTGTGCAATACCCTATGATGGTTGGGAAATTAGTGCTTCCACCATTTAACCCAAATTGACATGCTGAATGGTAAAGTTCACAATTATTAGTCACTTACCTCCCTTTCATTCACATAATGTCATCTGTAAGGCTAATGAAATATTCACAATCTCAATACTAGCACACACCTATCAAAATGAGTGAGTACAGATTAATCCTTTCCATTGGCAGCAGCAATTTGTTGGTAACTTCAATAAAGCATATGTAAACTCAATAATACACAACTTTCAAATGATACACTTAAAATTTATAGAACTACAAATTCTTATTCAATGACGACAAGAGTCAGCCACCTGTGCTTGACTGCTAAACAAAGCATCTCTGAATACATGCCTGTCAAGAAATAAAGTTCAGAACTTAACCAAGAGTAAACCCTCTCAAGGATACCCCCTTAAAATCTCATCAACAATTGTGTGCACACAGGTTGCTGATAGCAATTACATAGTTACCCCAGACCACAGAACCAAGCTAGCACAAGCCCCGCCTTCCATTCATTCCCGTCCCAGAGGGCCCCCCCCCCCCAACACACACACACACACACACACACACAAACTGGTGGTCCCCGTACCTGGCTTCAGCCCCTGCAAGATCGCCTCCTCCACCTCGAGGAGGAGCTGGTACACCTGCTGCTGCTGCTCGGTGGGGTCCACCAGGATGGTGCGCACGATGTTGGAGCAATACGACTTGTACCTCACACCCATGCAGCAAGTGATGGCCCCAAAGTGCATCTTGTGTTCGTCACTGAAAGGACAATGTGAAAAGATGACATATAGCAATTGAGCCACTGCTAGGAATGTCCAATGCGTAAAGGAATACTCGATGGAAAACACATAGGCAATGTAGAAACATTTATGCATTCACATTTGAAATAAAGACGAGTTGAATAAAACAAAACAGTGAATGGGCAAAATTATGATATACTGTTCAAACGTTTCCATTTGGCAAGAAGAAAGCATGCAGCAAAGAGCTTGTTAGATAATGTTAAAAAAAAGGAAGAAATGGTAGTGAAGTGTGGATAGCAATTACAATGCTTTCTCATGTACTTCTCACAGGTAGCATAAGCTTGTCTGTCATCCCTTATGTATTTTCATTTTCTCTGCAGCTTGATAATGTAAGGAATCTATTGAATTCCCAGATGGAACTGGAATGAAGTAACCCTTCAGCAGTATGGTCCCTGACTGTGATGACAAGTCAGCATATATGGTATCATCCGAGTTCTGTCCACTTTGTAGGGAGGTGTTGCTGCTGAGTGGTTAAGACAAGTGCAGACAAGACCACAGGTTTCCATGCATGCATGAGGTTCAAGTCCAAGCCTGGCAGTAGTGCCCTTTCTTTGGAGATTTAAACCTGTCATTTCCATGTGCAGGAGAGCTACACTCTACGCACGTATACGAACCCATTTCACTTCTCATGCAAAGAGTAGGGAGATATCCCGATGGAAAGTGGTAAAAGCACACCAGATATTGGCTGACATACTTAGGTGGTGAGACCTACAGGTCACCATCATCACGTTGACTTTTCGCTGCCTTGGCAGACTACGAGATATACTGCTACAGTGGACTCCCATTATAAAGAAGTCCTCGGGACCAGCAGTTTTCTTTCGTTATATCAGAATTTCGTTTTAACCGAAAGAATAAACAATAAAAACACAGAGTGGGTAATGTTGCAACCTGAATTTTTTGTAACCGGAATTTCGTTGTAACCGTGTTCGTTATAACGGGAGTGCACTGTTTGAAGAATTGATGTACTCACCTGACCACACTGAACTTGAGGTTGTAGTTGCCCCCACTCTGAATGATGGGAGGGTAGCACATCTCCACCTGAGAGGGGTCTACTCCACCCAGGTACTTCTTCTCTTCCAGGGCCTGCTCCAGGCTCTCTGCCAGTTTGTTATGTCGCACCTTCTGCTCATTGCATGGGAGACAAATACACGACAGGACAGCCATTAAAGGACAAGTTCAACTACTTAGACATGTGGATTGAGTGAATGCAGCAATATTAGTAAAACACATCAGTGTTAAAGGAAAATTGGAAATCCATTCAAACGTTACGAATTTTTAAAGTTTCTGCTCAGTCGCTGCTGGACAAGAAGACTAGTAAAGCTTGTGACGTCACATGTGTAAAAGGATATAAAGAAAATATGAAGAAAATTCAACATATTTTCACTTTTCTCGCATAATGAAAGAATACTTGACTTGCCTCTTTCAAAAGGCAGGGGGAATAATATCACCCTTAATATATGTCAGTGACTAGTTGAGGAAATGTGTACTTTTTCACAAAATAAAATGTTGTGGAATTCTCTTCATATTTTCTTTATATCGTTCTATGCATGTGACATGGACTCAATCCACATGTCTATGAAGGTGGACTTTTTCTTTAAGCCCAACTTCAGAAAGAACACAATGAATCACCTTCATTTGCAAACACACCTAAATGCTGTTGGCTCCCACCATAACAGTACTGTTTGGCAATGATTCAGACTTACAAATAACCCACATTGAAGTGAAGCGGGAGATGGAAAGTCGTTGGATAATCTGTTTCAGTGAGGGCAATAGCGAATGTCGTAAAATACCATCCAGCTGGGGAAAAAATGGACTGATATTTCATCAAATCAGGGCAGCCATTAAATTTTGAGGAACTTGGGTCAGAGTGAAAATAAAACTGAACTGAATTAAAGGGTGTGTACCGCTCTGGTTGAGGTGAGGATTTAGCTTTTAACGTTTTGCGAGATATTCAGAAACCACTCTATGAGATGTCAAAGAGCATGCAATTCTAAGGGGTATCAAAAGTTGATTTGATGAAAATCGGTTTTGAAATGGCCGAGATATCCAAAAACAAGGTGAAACAAAGAGATCCTAATAAAAGGCGCGGCCTGTCGCCTTTTATTGTTATCACATTTTTGGATATCTCAGGCATTTGAAAACCAATTTTCATCAAATAAACGTTGAATCCTTTTTAAAGTTACATGCTCTTTCATATTTCATAAGAGGTTTCTCATTATCTCACTTAGGAATGTTCAAAACATGAATCCCCACCTCAACCAGTACTGTACAGTCCCTTTAAGTCCGCCCCTCCCCCATCCCCTGCCCCATTCCCTTTCCTGCGACTTGCCTTGTCAGCATCGACAATCTCCATGATGTCCTCCTTCAGCTTCTTGGTGAAGACGTCGCAGGTCACCTGACACGCCTTCTTGATCATGTTGATCTCCTTCTCCTCCTTCACAGCCATCATCTTGGCAAAGTCTGAGCTGATGTCCACCTGATTTAACAAGCATGTGAGGTGAAATGCTTTCTCAGTGCTTTTATGACATCATCATATCATTATGTCAGTGAGACAAAGAATAGTTAAATCTACTCAACATCCAGCTGCAGGTTTTTTTTTTTTGCTTTTGTATTTTATTCCACTATGTAAGGAAATGTGTTAATTGCCCTCTATTAGATTCACACTTTTCATCAAACACAATTACAGGTATGTATTGTGGAATCTCTGAGCATCAACTCCTTGGGACCAGGAAAATCACTCTGTTTTATCAGAATTTTGTTACATCAGTGCCCTTTTTTGTAACAGTATAAAATCATGTACTGGTATATTTCTCCAGATTTTACTATGAAATGCATTTTCATCATTTCTGTATGAAGTGTAGAGTTCGAAATGATGAATACATTAATGGGCAATTCCGCAGTTAGATGGACATGACATGGATAAACGAAATGTGCCTCTTTATCTTACTCCTAGGTATCAACTGATGCCATGAATGTTCACCAATCATTCAGGTCTTTCAAATTCAGTAGATTTTATTTTTCGTATTTGTTGATTTGGCGAGATCTGGAACCATCATTTAAAATGTACATGTGGAACTGGGGACACTGGAATTCACTTAAATGCAAATTACAGTGGGTTCCTTTGAAAATTTTTCCTCAAAGTTTTGCTAAAGGGTAGAAGATGAATACACTTAAATACTCCAGAAGTCATGTGACATTTTGTCAATTACAAAAGGGTGATATGACCTGCGGAATTACTCCGGACAAATGTAACGTTACTAACCATGCTTTTGGGGGTCTAGCTAATAAATTATTGGTCGAACTGCTAAAAATATTTGCGTGAACATTTGTCATGATGCAATAATTGAAATTAATGCAACACTTTGTTTGAAGTAACTTGAATTTTTGCACACTTTTTGTTACAAGACATTGATTTTTTGGTCATGTCCTTTTTTCGTAACGTTACTAACCAGCCCTTTTAGTTGCCATAGCAATTCTAATATTTATTGGATTGTATTCATTCTTTTTTATATCATAAACCTGGGAAGGATGAACATATTTTTATCATGAGTTTGACTTGAAATGAATAAATGGTGATTTAGTAGCAAAAATAAATATCTAAATTTGTTTGAATGTAACGTTGCTAACCGTGGAATTGCCCTAATTAAAATAAAAAAACAAAAACACTGCTAGAAGATACAATCATTAAAAAAGGATACTAAATGAAATGAAGAGCAGGAACATTTTACTTTGTCATTACAGAAGACAGCTCTGTCCACAAACAAACAAAAACAATTGTTCAAATGATACAAATGCTTTAGTACATACCAACAACAGCATCTTTCACAAACCACCACCAACACCACCAAAAGAACCAACGGACAACCAAATAGAACAAAAGAAAACAAAATCAAAAACAAAACACTGGACTGATAAATTCACAATGAAATCTGCTCAAGCCCAGCCTTGGCAATTTGCTTGTAGACGCCATGTTGTGACCAGAATCCTCACCGGTTTCAGTCCTCCAGAAGAGAGAGCTGATCTCCATGCCTCCATAAAGTCACCGGGAAACTTGTCCTTCTGGAATGTACCAATAGTGCTGCCCTGTGAGACCAGGTAAAAAAAAAGAGAGACTGGTAAATACACATCCAGGCATCTGCACATGCCAATTAACTTTGGTGTATCCTCAGAGTGCTAACTCCGACAATTTACTTGCCTTTCAAATGGGTAAACTCTGTATTGTTCAACAACAATGTTTTCCCCTTATAATTTCATTTTCCCATCTGTAATTTCAATTGATGCATTGCTTCTGCTAGCCTTACTCACACATGAATATCAATACTAAATCCATCCTCCTCGATGTCCATCCATTCGCTACAAGATGCTAATATTCCTGAAGACTCTGTACAGAACTAAGCCCAGATGTCTAGAGGTTGAGTATTAACATTAATCCAATCTTTCTAGCCAACATCGTTACTCCAAAAAATTCTAAATGAAGTTGAAAAAACCTGGCTTCCTCTAGGATCGCCATCACGACATCTACATGTAAATGAGTGAACTACCTTTACCATGGTAACTATTTTTCTTTTGCTTAATTTACTTTCCTTTAAAATCCCAGTCTAGCTATGTCTATACATTGCCCAGCATGACCTCTGCCTGACCTCTCTACTGCCCTTGATGGCAGCCACAAGCTTGTCGAAGTTGGCCTTGTTGGAGTCACCCTTCTCCCGGACGAGAAGCGTGATGGCAGGCACGCCGTTCTGGTTCTCCTTCTCCTGATTGGATGAGACCTGGCGCAGGAACTCCACTTTCTTCTTGCTGGCCAGGAAGTAGATGTGTTCTTGGCACAGTACCATGACGGTGTCGGTGAGCTCATAGCCAAACAGCCATGTCTGTTTGAGCGATAGAATAAAGACATCATAATTCAAAATTGAAAAAGCATTTCCTTGACTCTCTTCCTCCAAATTTCGTTTTCTTTTCCCACAAAATTCTTGTATGTCTTTTTTTTTTTGGGGGGGGGGGGGGGGGCCTTAGGATGAGAGTGTCAAAGAAAAAATCAAGCAGCTACATAAAATTTCATTCACAAGCATTATGAAACTAGAAATGTCGCCATGGCGACTGACGCCTCCGCCATAATGCACGATTCTCCCAATAGGCGTATAGTACAATGTCTTCACAATGTGTGATCCATGACAGTTTCACATAACTGGCAAAATGTTGAAATGACAGATTTGTCAGAAATGTCTTGAACTGGGTTTGCTATAATTTTCTAAGAGTGCAGGTACACATATTTGGGGAATTTTGGGGAAGTTTATGTATTGAGTAATTTCCAAGGTATGAAGAAAGAGTGTGATGACGGTACAAAATAGATTTTGTTGTTGTGGGGGGGGGGGGGGGGGGTATTGAAACCTGGCCTTTGACCCGTAACATTTGACCTTTGACCTTCTGGCTGGAAATTCCCCGGAGAATCTCCATTAGGTAATGCATACAGTATTAAGTTTTGAAACTAATAATGCAAGCATTGCATATACTAGTGTATGAGGGAAATAGTTGACCTTGACCTTTGACCCCTGACTATTGACCCATGACCCCTAAATTCCCTAGATAATCCCTGCCAGACAGTACATGCGTATGTACATTGAACCATTTGCGAGAAAAGTGATATTGCAACATTTTCACCTAACCTTTGACCTTTTGACCTTTGACCTTAGGACATGAAACTCTCTGGAGAATCTTTACGCAGTAGTACATGTCCACACCAAGATTCAAGAAAATACCTTCGGGCATTGCATTGATAAGGGGGAAATTGTAACATTTGTAGCATTTGACCTCGACCCTTTGACCTTTGACCTCTTGCCAATGTCACTAAAATCTACTCAACTAATTGTCCCATCATACATCATCCTTGGACCAAGTTTGGTGAAAGCTGCTTCATCCAGTTTTGAGTTATCACGTAAACAGATACATTTTAGGATTTGACCTTGATCTTTGACCTTTGACCTCTGTCCGATTTCATTGAAAAACTCATCAAGTAAGTGTCCCATCATACATCATCCTCCAACAAAGTTTGGTGAAATTTGCTCCATCCAGTCTTGAGTTATCGCGTAATCGGATACAATTTCATGATTTGACCTTGACCTTTAGCCGACTTCACCCAAAATCTGATTAAATAATTGCCCCATCATACTTCATACTTGGACCAAGTTTGGTAAAATTCCAGTAAATATTACTCAAGTTATTGCGTAAACGAAAGCGGACGTACGTACAGACGGACAACCTGAAAACATAATGCCTCCGGCACCACTTCGTGGTGGAGGCATAAAAACATTATATCAAAGAATTTAGAACTGCGAATGGACATTCCATTTTATAATCTCACAATATATTTATATAAACTCATGTGTTCTCTTCTCTTTCTGCATGATTGACTGAATCCACATACAGTGGAAACTCGATATAACAAGATGGTCGGGACCGAGTCGTTTTCCTCGTTATAGCCGATATCTCGTTATATCAGTAGGCATAAAAGAAAGCATAACATAAAGACATTAATTTGCACATGTGGGACTACCATCATCTTTCAATTAATACTGATAACTTGGTAATGTGTGTGGGGGCATAACTCACCTTTATGGGTAAATGTTTTTCGCCAATGAAATCCAATATCAAGAATGTGTTTCTTATTAATTGCAGATGTTTGAATTTGTAAATTTATATAGCTTGCGATTGTGTCACGATCATCTGTGGATTGGAATGTGGTTATGGCAAGCGTGTGTTGTGTGTGGAAAGCTTGAATATGGTCTGCACAATGCTGTGTGTGTATGTGACACATTCTGTATTCATGTACATTATGACTGCGTGTGTGAAGATGGGGAGTTCCCTACGTAGAAAAGTAGAAAGCCACTCACAGCATCAGATTGTCTTACACCTACTAAACGTCATGATGATGTCCTGCATACGCCCGTCCCACCACATTTTCTGCATGTATCAGTGCACACCAGTGCGCACACACACACACAGACACGTACAACATGCGGTGCTAGCTGGAGTGCACTGAAGAAATACACTGTATGTGTGTACAAGACACAGTTTTTGGCGCATCGGTCGAGCGAGCTTTACAATCTCGGAACATGATAGCACAGGCGAAGTAAAGCTTTATCCGAAGACATTTTGCTTTACCTCGCTATAACAGGTTTGATTGGCTATGTTTTTCTTTGTTTGGACATCACGAAATTTATCTCGTTATAGCAGTTATTTCGTTATAGCCGATCTCGCTATAAGAGTAGCATTTTACATATATTTGTGTGGAAGGAGGACCGGGAAAGTTTCCTCGTAATAACCGATATCTCGTTATAGCAGTGTTCGTTATACCGAGTTTCCCCTGTACCAGTATGTTTGGTGTATTAAAATTCCACTCTGAATATAGTGAAATATGGACACCCACCTGAAGAGCGGTAGACTTGGCATAAACAACATCCTCATCAACTCCCACAGCTGTCACTATGGCATCAGTCGACTTCAGCTTGCTGTTCTCTGCTGGAGACTGCAAAGCAGAAAATTCATACATAACAAGAATTCACCTTACACCATATCTTATTAAGAAAATAACAAAGAGCTTTTGATATAAAGTATATATAAAGTATCGCGGATACTTCAAAAATTCATAACTTTGGAACGGATTGTCAGATTTCCCCTAAAAGTTATGAATTTTTGAAGTTTCTGCTCAGTCATGGCTGGATGAGAAGACTACTATAGCTTGTGATGTCACATGTGTACAACAATATAAAGAAAGAATAAAGAAAATTCAACATATTTTCACTTTTCTTGCATAACAAAAGAATGCTTGACTTCTCTCTTTCAGAAGGCAGGGAGAATAATATTACCCTCACGATACATCAGGAGCAAGTCAAAGAAATGGGCACTTTATTCAAAAAGTAAAGTTTTGTGAAATTCTCTTTTTATTTTCATTATATTGTTGTACGCATGTGACATCATGCACTGTAGTAGTCTTCTCATTCAGCAGTGACTGCACGGATACTTCAAAAATTCATAACTTTGGAACGGATTTTCAGATTTCCCCTAAACTTTCACTGTGTTCTACTAATATTGTTGCATTCACTCAATCCATGAGGGTGGACTTGTCCTTTAGTTAAAAATACAATATGCTATGTTTACTGTAATATATGCAGGACATGAATAATCATGGGTTCAATGAGATATTACTCCAGGTATAGAATGTGAGCCCACTTCATGGACAAAAAGAAGTCTTGGAGGCTCTACATACTTCTCCTTTCCTATTTGTTTTGTACTTCATGACTTCTACATTTAGGTTGCATACAGTATGAAAGTCACAGCTTTGTATACAAGTGGCAAACTTTGCAAGTCAGCCAGTGCAGTGTCAACTTTTTACAAACAAAGTCTAGCTATAAGAGCAGTGGCGATCCAGGCGGGGGGCGTATGCCCCCTTTATTTTTTGATGAAACAAATAAATAAAAAGAAAAATTTGAAGGAGGCATGTGCCCCCCCCCCCCCTTTAATTTTGCAAAGGCGCCCTTCCTTCACAGAATTCCTGGATCCACCCCTGTAAGAGGATAAAAATTAAAGGAAACCCACATTCAATGCCCTTTTCTTCCTTTAATCTAACACGACCCCCCCCCCCCCCAGAAAAAAAAAAGAGAAAAGAAAATGAGATGCTAATGGCCTCACATAAACATTTTTGTTATAGTCTTGTAATTTTATAACAAGTCACAGTCATTAATCTTTGCTTTGTACTTCAGATTTCATTCAAACCTGCTTCACATGACAAGAAAAGTATTCCTTGCTAGTTGCTACACACCACAATACATTGGAACATTGCTGCAAACTTGTTGCAACTCCAATTTGAAGCTTTAGTTTAATGTCAGGTGGTGAAAAGAAAAAAAAAATACAATCGGGAATACTGGAGGAACGTGATGATAGCAAAGTCAAAGATTTGAGTGGAGTTGTGATCACGATGATCATTCATACTTGCGTTGACCATACCGGGAAGTGGTAAGGTAGGCCTACTGAATGGCTTTTGCGACATGGGTACACAAATTGTAGGCCTCTAGACGGTCTGGTTTACTACTGTCTAGAAAGACCTAGTCTAGTTCTAACTAGGCCAAAAGGGTCTATTACCGTCATTAGAAGAATCTGGACCAGAATTTAGGAATTGAAATGCATAGTCTATCAAGCAATTTTGTAGGCTCGAGACCTGGCTCTGTCTCAGTGTAGGTCCCTAAGAAATTCTAAATCCTTCTATGTAAGGTGTAGGTCTAGCAGTTCAGTTCGGGAAACCCACTCACAAGGGGGGCCCCTCCTTATAAGTAACCCGTCCCCCTTATAAGTAACCCCGTCCCCCTTATAAGTAACCCCCGGGGCACCCCTTATAAGGAGTCTCCACGCTTTTTTGCAATGCAACGCGAAAATGAAAGGACTGCGGCAATTCGCTTGATTATGTCCATAAAGCTTCACAAGTTTCCTAGTTACTCACGAAATTTGAGCAAAATCGGTTTGAGGCATCATATCTAAAATCATGGATTTAAATGCGATGTCAAACTACCCGTGCGAATGCTGAAATGCGAGCGATTACTGGCGTGAGTGTCGCCAGGCGCGGCGGCGCGGCAATGCTTGAGTGCAGACGTGGCGACTGAGTACATGCTCAGTCGCCACGTCTGCACTCAAGCATTGCCGCGCCGCCGCGCCTGGCGACACTCACGCCAGTAATCGCTCGCATTTCAGCATTCGCATGGGTCGTTTGACATCGCATTTAAATCCATGATTTTAGATATGATGCCTCTAACCGATTTTGCTCAAATTTCGTGAGTAACTAGGAAACTTGTGAAGCTTTATGGACATAATCAGGCGAATTGCCGCAGTCCTTTCATTTTCGCGTTGCATTGCAAAAAAGCGTGGAGACTCCTTATAAGGGGTGCCCCGGGGGTTACTTATAAGGGGGACGGGGTTACTTACAAGGGGGACGGGTTACTTATAAGGAGGGGCCCCCCTTGTGAGTGGGTTTCCCGAACTGAGTTTGACAAAAGTTCGACATCATAAGTTTAGGATCTATAGACCCTATTTTGTTTAGTACTATTGACTCATCTTCTTCTTGTTGTTGTCGGTAGTCTGCTTCCATTAACCTTAAGATTCTTGCAGATGCCGGGGTAGGGTGCATGTGCCAATGATAGATTGTTCTAATTAATTTTTATACTAATAAAGTAATATTGTCTACAAATGTAGGTCTAGATCTAGAAATGTTTTGGACCATAAATTGAAATATTCAGTGCCTCAGTCATAGTTTATAATTAATACACTGAGACAATACAAATGCATGGTAACCTAGTACAGTAGTAGGACCTAGCTAGTGGTGTGTACTACAGTGTACAGTCGTGCAGCTCTCGTCTACGGTCTGGGTCTAGCCACAAAAAATGCACTCATGTTTTCGGTAGTGGAATTGAAAATTCTTCTCTAACAACCAGTCTCAAAAGCCTATTAGGACACTGAACTTGCTAAGACAGACGCATAAAACTGGTAGTCACAAGACAGCAAATCAATGAGAAAACATGTTGTACATGTATATAATGACATGACTATGCCCCCTTTCTATATGGTGAGGACTTTTGAATAAGTAAAACTGATGCGGCTCATTCTGAGTGATAGGGAAACAACATGATGTAGCTTACCTCCCACTCATCGTAAATCCTCTTCATACGCCGATAAAACGCATCTTTATCCACTGCTATGTTCGCCATTATGAGGAGAACTCTGTAGCAGCTAGGAAAACACGGAATTACGTGTCTTTGCCAATACAGTCGTGATAATTTTGCTCACAGGTCACACTTCACAACTTGAGAACGAGTAAAAATGGCCTTCCCTCATCACGTTGTATACTGACGTACTGTGTATCCGGACGCTCATACTGTGCATGCATATAGTTACGGGCCTGTGTAAATGCATGTACAATCTACCATGAGAGTCCGAGTCTCATGAACCATTTTGGCGCGCCTGAATATATCCTCTGAACATGGTGGTTCAAAATCGTGGAATCCTATGGTATCTTCAAATAGACTTAATACTTGATAACGCGACACAGCATCGTTGCGTGCAGCCAAAAGCTTTATAGCTCCTTTGAAGTTAATTGCCAATTTTGACACACGGAAAACAAAAATGGACGACAAAACATCACAGAAAATAAAAAAAGAAATGAGAAGTTTGATTTCCGATGCCACGTATCGTATCAAAGATCACATTTATAAACAACACAGTTTGTGCTCAGGCCTCTGTGGGCCAAATAGCCCACCGCTCTTTTTCTTCTTTTATGATGAATTCAACTTTTCTTAGCTATTGTATAGGTTATGTTTGTTTCATGTCTATTATTACAAACCACCAGTAAAATAATTCATTTATGTATCTACACTATAATACCAGATTTGTCGAGGGCCCTTAATACAAGCAATGTCCGCCACTATCTTTATCGGGGGGGGGGGGGGGGGGGGGGGGCGAAAGGGCAAGTGCCAATTAAAGGTTTTAAAGGGATCGTACAGTTCTGGTTGAGACCTAATTTCAGGTTTGTAACAGTTTTAGGGGAGATAATGAGAAATCTCATATCAAATATGAAAGAGCATGTAATTCTTTGAGGAATTCAATGTTTATTTGATAAAAATTGGTTTTGAAATGGCTGAGATATCCAAAAAGAGCGATTCTCATAAAGTGTGGGACCCACACTTTGTGATGACGACCGCTTTGTTTTACTTTGTTTTGGGATGTTTCAGTTATTCCGAACCCGATTTTTATCAAATAAACTTTGAACTCCTCTTAAAATGGTATGCTCTGTACTATATTATAAGTGTTTTCTTGGTATCTCACAAAAAATTTAAAAGCCCAATTCTCATCTCCACAAATACTGTACTATCCCTTTAACATATTATTATCATAATTTTAGGAAACCGGATCCCTCTCGCTCGGTTTTTTGCTAACAAGCAAAAAAATAAAATAAAAAGTCTTCAGCGCATCTTTCACATTCCACTTCCGCGGGTTTTTCAGCTGACAGGCAAAAAACCAAACCAAACCAAAACAAAAACAAAACACTTCACACTTCAAGGATTCATTTTTTCTATAGTGCCACTTCCGCGGTAAAAACAAAAAACAAAAACGGAGGGGGGGGGGGGGCCAAAGTAGTGACATCCTATATACATATTCCTATGTTCACTCTAAAAACATCCGGGTCAGAGCTGACCCGGAAAAGGGTCCGTAAAATGGGGTCACACTCCGTTCCAGGTCAAAAATGACTTGGAATTTGGTCATGAACACCCGGAATGGGGTCACCCTGATCCAATTCATGACTCTGAATTGGGTCATATCTGACCCCATCCCTTGTCATTTCTGACCCGGAACGGAGTGTGGCTCCAACAGACCTGGGTCAGACTGACGCAGATGTTTTTAGAGTGTTCATTGCATGGTGCAACTGAAAAAGTTGCAGGGGGTCTCGAGCCTCCCCCCACCCCGTTCCGCCAGCCCTATGAATATCCCACACCACCTCCATGGACTATGACAGTTAACTGTTTAGTGATAGAGGCGATTTAGCTTTTCACACGAATATTAAATTTTCTTACATTTTTGATGGAAAAATTCCAAATATTTCACCAAAAGTACACACACCAATTGATTAATTTCAGGTCTGAAAATACAAAATTTCATGTTTAGTCTAGTTCGAGGGGGAGGGACACCCCATCCCCCAACCCCCCCCCCCCTTTAAAGTCGCTCCGCTCCCTCGCATCATAGATCTTGAGTTTTGTCGTCTTTCCCATCATGAAAACTAGTCGACGCCCGCGTACTTGATAAACATGGAGGCCGAGTTCCCATTTTCTGAATTACAGTCATATAACTAGGGAACCTATATCAGAGTTTAGAAAAATGCTGTTTGGAATTTTCGAATTTAATAGTTCCGTGGAGGTCATTTAACAGCCATTTCCATGTGCTGAAATATAGGGTAATTTGAAATGTCGGCGCCGTGTGACAATGGGTGTACCTATGTATAGACAACAATTTAGAAGACTAGTGATACTTCACCACAAGGAGTAAGCCTAATTTGTAAATTGTATACCAGTCCTTAACATTTTATTCTATTGTAAGTTAGATGTATTGAGTGGCCCATATCAATTCCTACAAGCTTGTCTTTTACGTGGGTCCCTCTTTTCCATTAACGCAATTATTTTGAATAATTAGTTTCGTAATACATTATGCATTTTTTAATGTACTAGTAATACGTTGTACGTTTGGTGTTTTTTTTTTCAATTCAATTCAATTCATTTTATTTTCATACTTCTCATTTATGAACATTACAACAGAAACCAGACAAGTTCTTTTACCTTGTGAACAATGTGCAGAAAACAAACAATACATGGTGATAACACAGTAATTACATGTAATGATAACTGGTCAAAATCGAAATCGAAATCTTTGAATCTGTATCGACAACAAACATGTGTTATAGGAAATAAGATTTCATTTGCATTGAATAAAGTTATTATCAATTAAGCGTCTTTATAACATTAGGTTATAACAGCTAGCAATATAGGCCTATACGTGCTATACATAGTTCAATATTTTATTATCGCTCGCTCGGAGATAAATTTGACTGGTTTTCTCTGGACGAACAGAGTGTAATATAGGAATTAATTAGCCCTTGTTGATTAAGGTATGGACCTGATAAATGGACTGTTCAAGGCAGTCTTTCTTTGATGTAATTATCGTCGCCGACACATGATTATGTGCATCTTAATGACTACATTCATGTGTCTGGACAATAACGATTTTGTGATCATTATATCGTCACTAACAGAAGAATCGTTTCCCTCATTTCAGTCTTGTTTCCCTGAAATGTCTTTGAATAAATACAGACGTTGAGGAGCAGCAAATGTTGAGAACATGACAATTTTTGTGTCAAAAGATGGGTAATTGCTGATTTGCACATTTTTGCACACGCATTGACCTTGCCTTAATGGCAAGATAACCTGTTCTCTATAACCATTACCGTCCCTTTTTGCTCTGAAATAAGCTGCGAAAAGTGAAATATTGCGATCACATAATAAAAATGACAATCATTCAAAAATGTTAGCTTTCTTTTAAAAACTGCCTGCTTCTCCCAAGCGAAATTGTTTGAGGCATGATTTCCTAACATATACACCAACTGCACATTCACTTTACTTGATTTTTGTGAATTATTTTCTTCCGCGCATATAGTTATTTCTCGAATCTCCGTTTTCTTCTTTCATTTCATTTCATTTATTTATTTCCATATCCAAATTATACAAAATTATTGCTACGTATAGGATTAACATTTACAAGAAGGTGGGAGTGTCATAAAGTAAATACAAACAATAGTATAACAAAAGTATAATAATACACACCTGCAACTTCAAGCACGGGTCATAATATGAACCCACGTAATATACAAATAATTTGATCTTCATGAAATCACTTTAAGTTGAAATAACACTAGTTTAGTAACGAATATGGAGGGAACTTACACGAGAAGCAAAACTTGTACAATTAGCAAGTTCCCCGAGTAAAAAAAGGAAAAACAAAGTCTGTGCATATCAACGTCGTCAGTGCGTATCCATATCCAAATAAACGAGTGGGCATTCCGATTCAGAAGAGATAAGAGGAAGAGGTACAAGTAAAGCAATGGGACCAGATGACACACACACACACATACAAACAAACACACACTGACACAGAAACATCCATACAAACCCGAGCAAATAAACAACACAAGCTAACACAGGACAAAGGGTCCATGAGACGAGGAAGCCGACGTGCATTCAGCATGTCAGTTTAGCTTGTCTAATAAAATAAGATCCGCATAATACAATGAGAAATGTAGACAATTACTGACTTGAAAGCAAGGTTGTCTGTTGTATCATGCTTTTGTACGTATTTATAGGTGCATGAATCAAAATACGATTCGATGAATGTCCTTAGGTCCATGATTAAGGTGAATTTTTCTATAAATACATTATTGGAGGCTTTGGACACGTTTTCGTTCAGATTCAGGCTGAGTGCAGACCTATTCCTTTTAGTTCAGCTTCCTTGATACAGAAAACACCTGCAATAAGCCAGTTCGCAGTTCCATGAATCTGAGCATGTGCAGATATTTATTAAAGGGCATGCAGACATCACTTGAAATGGATTTGCAACTGTGTATTCAAAACCTCACATTATTGTGGCTTCATGACAACTGTGAGGTGTAAACGAACCCGGTGCAGCTTGATATTTGCAGATGAATGTGCATTCTCTTCAGCAACATTCATGCAGCACTGACTGCACTTCCTGCATGGCTGTTTTCAACTGCTCTTCTTGAAGACCGCCCATGTTTTGCAAAGTCTGTGGTTGGAGAGGTCTGAGCCTATCCCCGTATATATAGTAGTCTTATAGTGTCAACAGTGAACTGGCTTTCGGCGTGACTTCGCGCCCCCAACTTACAGGACTGAAGCAGACATTGGAGCTTTCGTGAATTATATGTTTATGAAGAATTACATGTAGGTACTATAACATCCAGAACTTGATTATATACGGATACCAAATAGGCTAATAGAAAACAAACACCTTTTGAACTGCGCTGATGCGGAACAGTAAAACCGCGCAGTCCCTGCAATCCGCCACCCTGCGAACATTATCGGCGGTAACTTCAGTCACTGCTCCAAATTACTTGTTTCGCGCGCTGCGCCATTCATACATCTCTCTTTCGGAGATGTACTTAGTGGTGTCAAAACAACACAGGTGTACTAGGTGTACTATGTAACCATCCCGCTACCAGACCAGCAGGGAGTTGCTTTCCCCAAGTCACCCCAACCCACCCTACATCCAGGTTTACCAAAATGTTACTCTTATAAATTATGTAAATATATTACAGTAAATGATATTTGGAAAAGATCAAGAGAAAGGGATAGAGATGAGAGAAGGACCGGGAGTGCGAGGACTCTAACAGTGCTATCAACTCTCATTCAAAGACAAAAGCATTGTGTAACTTTGATCATTTTGTTTTCATCCTTTTATTATACGAGAGGGCATTAACACAGCACTGGCAGATTGTCCATTAATCATTGCACATTTTGCCTGTGCATCTTGACAGAGAAAAACAAATGCACAAAGGCATATCCATTCCAATTGAAGTGACTGCTAATAACAATGTTACCCCATAAAATAGGCTATAAAGGAGTATATGAAATTTGCTCTTCTTTAATATCTAATCATATTGGTTGTGATTACAGTCAGATTTGAAAAATCTGAAAATGAAAAAGCGCTCACTTTCTTTTTGTACTGAATGCTGAGGTCTTCCCAGCATTCAATCATGTTTAGTGCTCTAACTATATAATTCATAAAGTATGAGTAAGTTAAGTATATCATTCCTGCCGAGAAAGTTACACTGATAAGAAAGGATCACACACCTTTTTGTTTGTTTTTTGTTTTGTTTTTGTTTTTGCATTGGCATTGGCATATCAGATCTAGAATTACATAGAATTCAACCCTGTCGTGAAATGGCCTTGAGAAATCATTTTCATTTGATTATTATTCTGCTATGCATGGCTGGGGCCATGGAACGTTTTTTCGGAGGGGCGGCAGAGGTTCAGGTCAATGGTATTCCAACCCCCCACCCCCACCCCCCACCACCCCCCCCCCCCCCCTGAAAGAATCGAAGATGAAACCTTCGGAAAGTCGTGGGTTTTGTGATTGTTCTTCCCGATTTTTCGAGCACCTCTAACTAAAGATTTTTGTAAAATTAAATCTCAAGACGTTGTCGGCAACAAGAGAAATGTGTGATTTTTCTTGCTTTGATTTTTAAAGTAAAAAGAAATGCTTTTAACTCTACCTAGTAATATGGAATGGTGGAGAAGTTTTCAACAATTTTTGTATGCGAATGGGTATCAAGTGACAATGATTGAATGAATTCTTGCAACTTCCTATATAATACGAGTATAATTACATGGCATACTATTTCGGTTGTACAGTTTGTATCTAGTTTCAGTCAATTTCTCTCTCCTCTTTGCACCTCTCTTCTCCATGCATGTTCAGTTCCGCCCCTTCTCTCTCTCCATCTCTCTTCATTATTTTCTGCTCCTCCTAAACCTTGAAATTCTGCTAAAACATAGCAGCAATGCTCGTACGTTGTTGACCAGTTCGTCGAGTTTATTGACACATTATTTTGTAAAGGTCGACCTCTTTCTATATACTATAAATCATTATCACACACTTTGACTGACTACACTGATCATAACGTGGACCTACTGTAGGTTCATGATCATAAGAATCATCCTGAAACAGCTGCACATTTTCATGAGAGGCATTCCATACTCAGGTTGTAACCCATATAGTATTCAACTAACAAGAATTATGTAGTCCACGTGCGTATATGTAATCTATACAAGTACACCGGTATAGTGGCAGCTTATGCGACCAGAAATATATAGATAACTGTTACTTTTACGCAAAATCTATATCACCAATCTTAATTTGAACACGTTGAAATATTCCACATAAATTACAAAATCCATGAATGTTTGTATGTATAGATACAGTAAAGTAAAGAAGAAGCGAAGAGAGAAAGAGGTATCCAACATAATACACACAATACACATGTCGAATAAACAGTGTGCGTGGATGAAATTTCTCAGTAACTTCGTCCACTCGATACAATAGTCATGGGGAAGTTATAAAGGACAAACAGTACTGACATAGAAGATACTTTCCGTTCATAGCTTCTTAGACTTCCATAATTATGTATACACCCCTCACACAACGGAATACTGTTGTTTATATCCATCGTAACATAATCTGTACAATGCTGAATATGAAAGTCAGTCGTTCCGCTTGTACTCTTACTTCTAGAAAAAAAAATATAGAGAGATCCAATAAGTTTATTTGTTTGTTTGATAAAGAAAATTGTTTTACAGGTTCACAATGTGCAGTGAAGTGTGACATTGTTTCTAAGCTCGAATGGTTGATGCATTGTCTGATATGACATAAACATATTTTTTTGAAATACTCTACATTTTTCTCAGTTGTCTGGGGAAAAATATTGTTCTTCTTCTTCAAACGTTACATAAATCATTTACCAAAATAAGGAATATCATACAGATCTGCCATCCGAGTTGCTACAATGATATTGAGGGACAATCTTGTGTCAATGGATTCGGTTTGCTATAAGATATCATGCAGACATACACTGTCTTCACAACGAAGTTCGTTTCTGGGATGGCATCCAGAAAGCTTACTCATAGATGAGCATATGGCCCGACATAGCAACAAGTAATGTCTGCAAACTAATTCAAACCATTAAAATGCACTGAGTAAAGGTACAAGTGAATGTCCGAGCTTGTAACTATAATTATATCAAACTCAGAGGAAAAACATATATTGCATTACTATACATCAGCATAATATTCTACAACCCTATCATCTACAATGTTGGAGAAATAACGTCTACAATTGAATAACTCTCTTATGTTCAACAGACATCATTGACACCTTTTTAGTACAGCTGCTTGTGATTAAGACAAGATTCAAGGGAAACTCCCATTCATGTTTAAGTTCAGCCGGAATACGAGAGGAAAATCTCATAAACATCATAGTGAGTTTCCCAGGGTTCGACGAATATTATTGATACCGGTCACTCTCATCCATTACAACTTTTAATGACACATTGTTTTTTTCTCCCACAACAATCCTTAAAATACGAACAATACGTTAAATAGATGAAAACGTATTCTTCGTGAATAATCTATAAGCAACTATGACAACCTCATTCACAGCTGTCATTGAAAACTTCAAAAACTCCTTCCAGCAGTAAGAAAGGAGTTTTTCCTGTCGAATCAGAAAAACGTAAATATAACATAAAAATTCACGATAATGGGAAATGGTATAATTACTATGAGCAATGAGACAGCGTGAGTCCTCTCATCGAATTTGCACGTTACTGTGATTGACACTGTTGCAAAGAACTATGTCAACTAAATATTCATTTTTTATTTTTTCAAAATTTCATTTCTTGGTCCCATTTTAGTGGAATTTTTCACTGTTGCTATTGTTTACTGTTATTGTCATTACACATTATAGCAGAATCGACTTGTTATACCTGGATTTACATTTCACTTAAATCATATCGTGCTTTTATAAGCAATAGTCACGACTCGAACGCAAGAATGGATCTTCAACTTCTGAACGACGTCCTCTATGGCCATTTGTTCCTTGATAGTACACGGTCCGGCATTTGTTCGTTTTCTCTCCTCCGCTGGTGAGTGGCGTCCCTGACTCATCCGGGCGCTGGGAAGACAGAAGTTGATCTCGAACCTATATTGGCGATAGAAGGCACAAACAACATTCCAAATTCGCATACGTTTAAAAAAAAAAAGGGGGGGGATGGACAGAAAGGAATATCAAGCAACCCCGAAATATTTTCCAGTGAAAGTTTAAACAGCTTTGGTTTGACAGAAGCCATTAACTTGTGCTATGTCATCCTCTGACCTACTGTCCAAGCAGATGGAATGCATTGAAACAAACCGATGAAATTGAGGAGACTTCACTATAGCAAGACATTCACGTGCGCGGATGCACGGTCTTATTCAAAACTGACAAAAGACATTGGTAGTCAAGGAAAATCTCAATAGCCATCCTTTCTCTGAATACTCAACCAGAAAACATCTTTACGTGAGTCTACTCAATATTCGTCAACGAAAACATTAGGCATAACAGCATGAACAGTCGTCCTTCTAGACTACATGGTTTTCGCTCCAGTGAGATGATTTCAAGTCATTTGTTATTTTCCGTTATAAGGATATTAACCGACAAACAATGTCAACAAAAGAAGATTGTCACCCCAACATCGGGCTGGAAGTTTAAGCATTTCCTACGGACATTAAAGAGTTTGTCATCATTCAACAATTTTAGTCTGGTCAAACGCAAATAACAAGAATAGTATAGGAACAACAACAGCGACGACGACGGCGACACATTAAGTGCATTAGATATTTTGACTACCTACATTGGACAAGAGATCTAATTGTCTTTTATCGATTTTCTTTTCAAGTGCAACCTTACTTTCTAACACAATATCAATATCTAATAATATTGCTGTCATTGCAGGAAAGGCCTACGTATATAGCAGCTAACCTGTTCTGCTTTCCGAAGCACTCGTAGAAGGTTGTTTCCCATGGCGGCTTTCACCTCGGTTTCTGTCCAGCCTCTCTCGATCAACTCTGCGATCAGATTTGGAAATTTGGACACGTCTTCCAGACCGTGTGGTGTGCTGTCCGAACATGACAACCAAAACACACAAAAGATGAGGTTGGCTAAGAGAAATCAGGATTTTTTTCATGTGATAAAGCTTAATAACAACTTTTGTGAAAGGCGCCCACGGAAGACCCTGCGACTAGCTTACTTTGATGTAGCTGAAGGCGTCGCGTCTTTGAGCAACGATTCTGCAGTTTTGAAATTGAATATCACGCTACCGTCTGACAACCTGCTATCTATAGTGCATCTCACACGGTGGGCAAAACCAAAACTAACGAACAGATTTTGAGCCAATATTTCTCATGTTTAGACGTGTGATGCAAACATTTTAACGATAACAAAGAATATAAATGCCTCTTGATTACTTATACTTACTCGTACGCTCCGTTTAAAGAAAAACGTGTAAAGAAGGCGGTTGTCGCATACAGAACGACTTCCCTGAGGGATTATTGATATAGGGATTTGTCAATCATTGTTAAGACACAATCAAAATATCTCATCACAATAGTCAGTCAGTCTGTCAGTCAGTCTTTCCTATTAAAGCTAAATCTTTGCAGAAATCAAGCTAGTTCTCCATTCTTCCGTTCTCCAAATTTTGCTCCTCCTTGGAAGGCGTTTTTTATTTCTACTTATCCATCACTATCACTTCGTTGCATCAAATTACAATCTCTTTGGTTGCATGAGTTTTGACTTAACATTTCTCCAGACAATAAACTATGAAAAGATACATTATTGCAGGGGTGTGTATAGCCACAGACACATCAACGTCACGTACAATCAATGTAGAGATGACAAAACAAATACGCACATACTATGAAGAAAGGGGATTTAACGACGAGCAAAAGAAAACAGTAAAGTCACATGGGGATTTAACGACGAGCAAAACAAAAAAGTAAAGTCACATTCATTTTGAATTTCATAAAGATATGTCAGTACACAATCTTCCATGTTTCTCTTAATGTATTTTTGAAATGCTGGATATGGTAATGACGTTTTTCGTCTGTCCAGTCTAAATTTGGATATATGAACTGTATTTGAGCGCCAAAATACTGGAAAAGGAGATTTGTGAAGTTTCGCTAATTTTCGTCAAACAATTTTCGAGCAGTTGATATTGATGCAAATAACTGAGCTGATGATGTCATCCCCTCATCAATTTTCCATTGACCGTTTACAGAAAGCTGACGAAATTATAATTGTTCTGCTGTTAAAGTATAAAACATAATGTTATTCCTGGCTGCATGATTTCCAAATTATGATCAGAAAGACATAATCGTTAGGATTTGAAAGTGGGACATAATTGCGTTTGAACGAACACAAGTGGAAATTACAAGGATTTTTTGTAGTTGTATATGACAAGGCTACGACATCATCAGCTCTCTCATTTGCATATTCATATTGACGGTGCAAGAACTGTTTGTTTGTTTGGTGTTTTTTTTAAAATCAGATAAACTTCTCAATTTCATATCTCTCTAATTTCAATCTGATATTGATCTATTCCTCACTGCTGCGCTTATTAAATTTTACTCTTTCTTTCTTTTGAGACTATACAACTTTCAACTGGTCCATGATTGCATTTTTAGTAAAGGAAATTCGAATTCAGTATATTATATGCCTGTTGATGACAGAGACCACCCCCTCCGTTGAGGGGAGCCTCTCCGATCGCACTTTCTTCAAAATGGGTACTGACAGCATGTTGTCATGAGCGACAATGGAGGTAATTTTCAGAATCTACTTTATGTGTGTGTATGTGTGTCTGTGGTTCATAGGAAGAGGAAGTAGTACATAGGAAGGATAACATTACTTTTGTCACTTGCTTGTGTCCAAATTGTGTGATTAACTTTGTTACTTTGTTGTACAACTGTACCAGTATGATATTGGCTTTGTATCATTTGAATGGTAATGAATGAATGAATACCACTGAAAAAAAGTGTATGCGTGTGTGTGTGTGTGTGTGTGTGTGTGTGTGTGTGTGATGTGTCCCCACTTTGAGGCAACATAGTCTCATTCTCGGAGTCACGTACAGGGGCACACCGTCAAAGTCACTGCCGATGCCGACACAAGTCCAGCCACAAACAGTTTTGATGTGATCCATGTGGTCTGAAAAAAAAAAAACATTTGAAAAGTTTTTTTTTGATAATAAGGTCTTCTTTATCCAGGGTGGCCTATTCAGTGTCGTCACTGCTCTACCAGAGGGCCCTGACGTTATTATTACCCTAGCGTTGCCAGGTATACTCATTATGCACCTTGGTCGAGAGGGACATCACTATGGTGGGTAAAAACATCATTTTTGTCCAAGGACGAGAGCACTGGGCGGGACTCGAATTCGGGTTCTCCGATTGGGAGTCGGGAATCTTATGCCACAGCGCCCTTTTGATGGGAAGAATGAACTTAATCAGCTCTTCGATTAGACGTGATCTTCGAGAGATACTGAATAATACTCTCATTTGTGTAGCTGCGAATACACAGATTCATACTCAACACGTATCAAACACATGGACCGTTCCATACAGATACTATAATACATTGTATTGTATACATGCCTTTAAAATGCCCATGCCTGTGAATGTTTAGATGAACCATTTTGAAGGGACTTCGGATGGAATTAATGGGTGTTGATCTCTCATCAACTTTGAAAATGCTCATTTCAGGCATGAGTTCCTCATGAGCTAGAATATCTAGTTATAACCCTAATTAAAGTTGTCTTTCTAGTTGACAAAAAAAGGGGGCAAGAGTCATTCCCTGGTGATCCAGCGTCTATCATGGAAAACAAATTACAAGTGCAAACTGAGGCTATAACAATATCAACTCTATTCGTCGTAAGAATGGCCTTGGAGGCAAACTCAAGCAACTAGATTGTGCCCAACATAAAAGGGACCTCAACCAGTAAACACCATCGAGTTTTCGTTATTCCATGTCACTGATTAGTTAGCAAATCATTACCCTTGTGTCTCTCAAAAAGGTTTCCTGATTTCCCTTTTGTAACACATAGTTGTATGGTCATTGTTTTTGTACCGACTTTATATACCAACCTGCCACTTGACTCATTGTGGCTTCGGTCTTGTTTTCGGGTGGACAGTTGATGTATTCTGTGAAGAAATTTACCATGACGATACCTCCATTTTCAGCCTGTGATAGAACAGGACAAAAAAAAATATGTATGATGTAAGACATGCAAAGATTTTTTATTTTTTTTTTTTTGCAAAGGAACGCTGATATTCAACTGACATGAGACACACCCAGTGTGTTCGCTAAATGTGTGTGAAGATAGATTAGAGCTTAAGAGAGTGAATGGTAAAATGCAGTGTCCCTTCACCATGTCCATGTTAAAGGTTGACACACAAAACTATAGAGCAGCATCAACAAGCGAAGTGAGTGCCTGGCGCTGCTGTGTTGACAGTTTTGCTCCTTTGCCGTTTGTTGTTTTGCTTTGTCTTTTGACTGCCCATCCCCGCAGTCTTGTTAAAATGAAAATTGTAGGTACGACAGAGTTTGAAATGTTAACATATTATATAGTTCTTCGAATCTGAGTAAGTAAAAACTAAACTGGTCAATTGGCTTGACACTGCCTATTATCATGAAAAGAAGGAAAGTGTTTGGCAAAATTTGCAGAAGAATTGATCTTATGCATTTCACATCTTTCATGAATTTCAGTGCAAATCTTGTATGTATTGACAAAGGCAATGGAACAAGCGAAATTGATTCAAATTGCATGCACAAAATGAGGACAAAGAAAACACACACACAGACACACACACACACACACACACACAAAATATGCCAATTTGAGGCACGAAAGTATATCATTTCCATGAACTCCTGGAATTTGTTGGAAATTCAAGGATCAGTAATTAGGAGGTATCAAACAGTATAAGTTTAGAAGTGTTTTGATAATGCTGCAACCATTAATGAACGATAGCGTAGCATAACCAAATTAAGGCGCATGTAAGTGGCTTTTGAGCTGTAATGAGGAAGGGGATACATGTTTTATGGAACGCAGAACTACTGTGCCTTTTGCAACTTACTACTCGTCTGAGAATGTGATCTGGAACGTTCCGATAGCTATTGCACAATGCGAAAGCGGAGGAGTGACTGAATATGACCGGGGCTTTAGCAACGTCCAGGGCGTCTGACATCGTGCCCTCTGACACGTGAGCGAGGTCAACGAGCATGCCCAGTCGATTCATCTCAAGGATCACTCTCTGTGAGGATTTTAAAAAAAAAAGTTATGAGAGGGAGGGGTAGAGGAAAAAAATGAGAAGGAAAGGGAACATGAAGTACATTGAAAAGAACACAGAAACAACTTTAACAAAACGTAAGAGGCAGTCAAGTTTTTTTTATTCATCTTGAAGGGGTTATTAAAATCTTCGGAGTGTACTAGTATATGCCTATTGCTTGCTTAGAAGTAATGAACAGTATGTTGAGGTAAAGAAGGGGGAAAATGGAGTGCCGAAATCTCATTTGAATATGCATAAGTCACGTTGTACTTTACTTTGTTTATATACAAATGCCATATTGTATACTTTCGTCGGAAATGAAATGAAATGAAATATTGTGCGTCATCACGGGAGAAAAGTTTAAATTCTTGTTGTTGTAATATGACAATTATCAACAGTCTTCTTGGTTCTATACCTTTCCCCAGTCAGTCAGCCCATCGAATTCGTGATCATTCTTGAGGTCGTTGTCCCAGTTGTCAGCCCTGTGTTGTAAAATAGGTTATGACATTGTTCAGCATTCAAACCATGCAATATAATAATAATGCACACACTAAATAGTCCCGTGTGATATCTATAGACCTACTAAGGGTTGGACCCTATATATTTTAGTTTAGCATCGGGTCAAAACAAGTATTAAATCTCACTGGAAATAAAGACGCATTTATATCTCATTAAATCAATTCAGTCTCAAATTACTTAAATTTGTTCAGTCAGTTTACAATGATGAAGGGCAATATATCATTCAGTTACTATTTTTTGTTGTCTGTTGCTGATCTGAGTAAAGGGCATGATTTTATTTCCTTTTTGAGGCTCACGAAAAGAAAAGAAAAATCTTCGTTCAAGAAGAGAAAAACAACCGACAGTAATTTTGAGATAGCATACAACTGTTATGCGAGAACAATGATTCTTTTTGTAAACTATACGTGGAAGAAATTGTCATATTTCCTGATGATTTTGCTTTGAGTCGTGGAATGGAAGCGAATGTGTTGTTTACTTTCTGAGTTGGCAGATTATTTTATCGATACCACTGCAGTGAATGCAGGTGGTAGTGTGGCATTACTTGAGTAATTGGTATATATTCAACAATGTCAACACTTGTGGCAGTCGATGTTTCTTCAGCAGTCAGGAAGGCCGTCGATTCAGAGATTTCTTTCTGATATATCCACCCTTACAAACTGGAAACCGTTAGTGTCACATAAAAATTCGATTGGACAATCAGTTAACCACGGTGACTACAGAGAAATATACGGTGTATCATTTAGCAAAATATCGTGGATGCTGCCATTATATTTGACTTCGCATGTGACATGGAAGGCGTGCGACCGGAATACCGTTTCACCACCGATTAGTGGATGGTATAGAGAAATAAAACTTCGAATTCATCGCTAAAATCAAATTTCTTTCATTTCTTCTATACTATTGCCATGTCAACGTCCGATTACAGCAAAATCGGGTTTGATAACCATTAAATATTGTTGTAATGAGTCTCGTGATAGATGTGTATTCGTGCTGCAAATGTCTTTTCGGCAACTTATTCATTCATGCAATCATATCTATCTATCTGTGTAGTTGTTCATTTATTTAGTCACAAACTGTTTTTAAGTCTCCCGTAATTTTTTTAAACTTAAAGTGACCATTGTCACATGATCATCTGACTTATTCTGTCAAATGAATTTCTAATTGGATGTCATGTTTGTGTTTGACGCTGAATTAATCACCCAGTCCATACTTGCTGGCCTACCTACCATGGAGTATTACAGCTGTGTGTGATCGTCATGTAACGCACACCCAGTCGGTACAACATTCTCAACGTGGCCATGCTGCTGTCGATGTTGTGGCCGCCTTCTACTCCTATGAGTGATGCAATCTTGCCTTGCCGATGAGCTGACACGATACCTACAAAGGCGGGAATCGAACTTTAAAACTCCCCTTATTTCGCTTCAAACATGAGGGGGGGGGGGTCTTGGCATAGATTACCTTCATAAGGCTTAGGGATTCAAACTGCAAAGGACTTAGCCTAATGAATTTGGGGTCATCCCACTAGACCGACACCCACGAGTCATACAGTCCACGAGTTCGTAATTGAAAACAGGCCCATGAGTCATATAGCTCACGAGTCATACAGCCCATGAGTTCGACACCAGGTAAAAACAGCCCAAGAGTTCGACATATAACAACACGGGGCTTAATGTGTCGGTCTCGTGGGCCTTGTTAGCTTAGTGTCGAACTAATGGGCTGTATGACTCGTGAGCTGTATGACTCGTGGGTGTCGGTCTCGTGACGTGCACCCATGAGTTTCATTTACATCTTTTCGCATTATTCACCAGTGGAAAAGACAGAAGTCTCACTAGCTGCTTTTAAAAGATGATCTCAGTGCCCGCATTTACCCTGAAATAAGCGAATTCACTGTTAGCAATGGTCTATAATGACCTCTGAACCACTGACTTTTTAAAACATCGAGAGATCTTTTATGTTGACGTTTGTCTATATTCATTTTATGATTTTTCAATCAACATGTTACAAGAGCAGTTTTAAACGCAGCCATACAGAAAATGGTAATATTCATGTAAGTGTTCCATGGATGACTGTCGTAAATTTGGTTGAAAAGAATACACACTAACCTGCATATTTCGATATGCACCTAGTCCTACAGTTTATACATGAAAGATTAACATGTTTTTCATGACAATTTATCCGGTTTTACAAAGACATCAGTGATACAAGTCTTTTTCAATGGAATGCTATAATGGCCTTTGTCTCCATATATTTAAATTGTAGTGATTTGAACTGGCTTACTACGTGTAATGTGCTAGAATATCATTCAGAGATAAACACAAGGCAATCACCATACTGTAAAATATGTTGGATAAGGGCAATGTTTCTTCTTCTCTTTTTTTTTTTGAAGGACCTTTGCTTTTGATACTGAATATTGTAACAAGTGTCGAATAAAGTAATCATTATCATGACATGCAATGTATCGACAGGAGTTTAATATTCATTGTGTGAAAATGAAACATTAAAGGGGGTATAAATCAATACTATATATTCCTACCGTTTTATCTCCAAATACGCGCAAACATCAAATATGAGAAAAAAAAAATGACGTGATGAAAATGAAAATAATTAGTCCTACCCTCAGCTGTCGTAACAAATTCAAAGACATCCGGGTACATTTCGCACATTCTGATTATGACGTCAATCTGATCCAACACGTGAGTCACTGCGTCCTTGTACTGTGACGCGCATAAGGTGTAGGCTGCCCAAAACTAGACAATTATATGAAACGGAAGCAAACGTTATGAAAATGGTTAAGTATAATAAAAGATAATAAAAAAAAAGAGAGAAGCAATGATAGGCCTATACGATGTTGTTGTTACGTTTTGTTTTGTTACACATTGTAAAGCCAGATGAGACAAAACTATCTTTTAATCGTATGTATACTTGTATAATGGTACCAGGAATATGTGTACACACATAGATGACTATGTGCATGTTCCATGATAATGCAAGGACCAATAAATCTAATCAAGTCAAACTTTGTGTTACTTTCATCACCGCTTTACTAGATTTATTATAGCTATATAGCAATCATCGTCATCATTGAGTCTTACAAACTAGAAATATTATCTCCATTGTTATAAACACTTGTGGCTTATAATGCGTTATACCCATGAAAGCAACACAGTCTGCCTATGCATTATCCATCTTATTAGGCTCTGAAACTACCGATATCTATACAGACGAGAACTATAACACAGTCTGGAGGACAAACTGGGGGTCAATGATGAATAGTTTCAGGCTGTTTTGTCATATATGGGTTTTTTTTTTCAATTCAGTCAATTATTCAACTATGAAATGATTACAGGCTTCTTGCCTGTTGCCATACCAATCTCGATTCTTTGCACGATAATACAATATAAACATTAATAATAACGGTAGCACTGCTGACGATGAAAGTATATAGAACACTTATGGAGGTCATACTATACATATAGCAAGGGATATTCACTGTGAATTCCCGTCTCTTTTATTCAATAGAGGAGACTCTACTGTCACTCTATATATAGATCGCGTCTGGATTGCATTGAGTACATGCTGTTTTCATGGACGGAATCTTGCAAAAATGAATAAGGTTTTACTCACACTAAAAGCTATAGATGAAAGCTAGCAATAATGGGGATTACTAGCCCTTATCTGCCTGAGACCAGCACAATACTCTCACGTGGGAAATAATGGGCAATAGGCAAAGAGATTGCCAGTTTGCAAGCAGTGTTGAAAGTACACCCTAACGAAGGAAACAGTCACAAGGACGATAGTTTCGGACTAGTTTGGGACTTCTAAACACTTGTACCTGTCCCCCGAGCCTGCCTTGTCGTAGTCGGGGTATGTCCGTGGCGCTTTTCCCCCACACTGCCGTCAAGTCCTGGTCTAAGTCCAGGTCTTGGAGTCGGTTCCCGATTCTACGGACGAACTGAAACGGCCAGTCGTTGTGACTGAAAAGCGATATGATAAGACATTGAAAACTTATTTTCAAATCGAACCATCAAATCCAACGAGCGCTACATAATGAGTTTTCCAATACAATAATGACCAGTAAAGATAATGATAAAAAATGAATGTATTAAGGATAGTTTTCGCAGTAATGAAAATAACAGTAATGAATATGAAAACTATTTGATATTCTTTTTAGTATGTCGGTCTGCCAAATAAAGCACAACATCAAGAGAATAGACGCTTTCATTAAACATTTAAGCATGTGAGAGAGTGATTAATAATCTCGAATGGGTTTATGCTGAATACCGATATCACCCATACGCATTTCGATATAAATGTAGGAAAAGGGTCTGCCTCAGAGACAAAAGGAGGAGAACTGGAAGCAAGCTAGCATTCCTTTCCAGAAGACGTATACCTCTGACACAATTCCTTAACTTTATTATGCTCTGCGTTTATACCCTTGGAATATTGTAAATTTTCTATGGCCAAGTAACTCGTCGCATACGGGAATCGTGATTGTGTGCTATATCTTAGCTCTCTAATTATATGGGCCTCTGATGATATGAAGAATCATAGTTACATTACTTTTTATACAGTCAAATCATTTATGTCCGTCAGTTTAATAATTTGCATGATTATCATAACTACGATCGATATCATTGCTGTCACGATGCTGAACCGTGTAAGAGTTCAAATTCAACAAGACATTCTTATTCCTTGTCTGATAATACTCTAACTATATACCATTGATTGGTTTTCATGACTTTTGTACCCACTTAAGTCAACTGGATCATGGAGTTGAGTACCCCATTACGTCTCCGGAATTTACCTAAACCTTGTTCGCTCGAATTGAAGTGAAGCATATAAATTATGTAGGTTGTGTGCTACGGTAGGAACAAAATAGACGATACTTTATATCCCATATTACTTACCCATCAATAAGAGGCACTTCGGCCATGTATTTTAGCGCCATGTCCATGGCCGAATTTCGACTAGCACCTTGACCTCTATCAGTCGGCAGACCTCCGGCAGTAGCCATTATCATAGCAGTGACCATCGCTATTGCAGATATTCCTCGCCCATCGTAAGCCATGTCTCCGAGTGATATTAAACAAATTCATAAATTTGATACATTTAAAGAAGCGCCCCAGCGTCACCTCCGTTGTGATTAGTTGCACATCAAACCACAGTGCTGAGTGATACTCTAGCTAGAGTTTTTCAGCGTATTAATCCAGATCCAGATCCAGATTCGAATGGCAGTGCCAAGAAGGTAAACACCCGGCCACTTTCAGGCCACTAAAAAGGGCACTAGTAATGAATGAACCTACCTGTTCAGAGTACTGTAGACAAGACAAACAACACGATATACATTATCATCTAGCGTCATCAGTCAGTGTTGGTGGCTATTTGAGTTTGTATATAACTTGCTGAAAAACGAATAGCGTTGTCTCTCGCAAATCGGAAGCACATCAGACGCGTCACTCACTGCGATGTGACTGTGCTGCTGTAGAGAGTGCTGCTGGAAACCACAACTTGTCCACTGTATATTCGAACAAACTGCTTCGGGAACAAGGCGAAAAGTTACGAACCTTTGAAGGCCACTGAAGCATAGAATTCTCTTTTGACGTCAACGTCCGATTAACCACTTTAATGAAAGCCCGAAGAACTTGAACGCTTCGTGAAATTTCGACAAAAGCCGGGTTTTGTCGTTGTTGCTGCTTCGATCCCGACATACGGCCCGAAATTTCACTGTAAAACATTTAACATTATGGTAATTTGTTTGAACAATGTTTCTTTCCTTACTGATGTTGACGAAAGACACACCACTATACCACTAAAGGCTGGGGAAAAAAAAGAATCATGCATATTTACATCACCTTTCCACAAATTTAGTGGTAGTGTAGAAACATCGTGTCATCCATCACCACATGACGCTTCTCAACATAATCTACAAATACCTACTACATACTTGATTGTAAAATATCGGCTATAATGTATTGGGGTATATCATAAAAATACGGCTGCGAGTGATGAACAATGAGTAAGCATCAATATCTTTATAAGACCAGGGTAATCTTATCTGTATTGCTCGATGAGCTTTGTTCCTTGGTCATAAATGATTACTAATACCATAAAGTTAGTTCGGAAGTTTGGGTTCAGACAATGGATATAGTTCAATTTCTTGAGGATCATACATAAAAAGCCAAGAGAGATAAGATTCTAGACACGGTGACAGACTATCAGAACAGCCCAGATACTGCTGCTAATATGCAAACTACGCATGTTGCCTTGATGTCATAACCTCCTGATGGTTCATCAACGCACAAACCAGCAAGAGAAAATACTTCTCGTCACCTCAAAAGTCATATTCAGTTCTTACGATCAAATTTGCTAAGCTTAAAATCCCCCAAGGAAAGAAAAAACATAGCAAAAGTCAGCGTTGATGTTATATATACAACCAAAAGGCGGGAACTACGACTAATATACTGTAAACAAGGGAACCAGTTATCAAGAAATCTTCGGAATGGTGGTACATGTATCAATCAGTTATTAAAATCAGGCGTGTATGAGCTTAATTTGGTGATTATTCGTCAAGCTGCAAGTCCACCTGTATGAAAATACCCGGCTTTCGAAAATGGATGATTTATCAAGGTTCCTCTTTAAAAGAAGAAAATTAATGAAACGAAATGAGTCAAATGCGTTTTTGTACTTATATTGGAGCGCACATATTATAAAGACCCTTATAAACCGTAATAGAATTCATTGCGCTTTTTACGTCTTTCGATTCTCAGACTAACAGTACAAAGTCTAATACTAATTTTCGACATTTTGTTGGTTGACAGTCCGAGTAGTTGGAATGATAGCCAATTCACAATACATGCCTTATATTCGACTCTCGTACTCATATAATATGTTAACCTGGGTTTGCTCGGTATAGTTCCAGGCCCAAGTGTACATACCCAAATACCAAGCGTCAGGAGCATGCTATACGAAAGTAAAGGCAATTTATTGGATGAGGGATGTATAGTTACGAAAACACAGCGTTACCCAATCCCATCAAATGGTTACCATACGATAAGAGAGTGAATGAGTACCTGACGTATATTTTCCATGGTGATTTTGGATATATATTATGTTGGATATGAGATTCATAAATCTCACTTTAGAGTAGAATTGGGTCAACTTAATATCCCTTTATTGTGTAAGGGTATCATTTCATCTAATTACAATGCGATGTATTTGTTTATCATTATGATCAAAGATTTATATTGCCGTGATTTGTATATGGATGTACAACTGGATGTCCTTGATTTGTTACTTTGTGTATGTTAGATTAATTGTTTCTCTGTAATTTTGTTGCAGGGCCCCCAAGAGCAACAGTGTATAAACCACCGATGGGGCTACCCTATAGATAAAGAATACTAAATGACTGACTGACTAACTGAATGAAAGAATGAATGAATACATAAATCAATAAATAAATAAGTTAGTAAATAAACAAAAAATAGATAAATAAACTTGAGATTATTCATGAGTTTTTAAAAACACCTTAAATGATAACTAAACATCGATGAACATTTGCGTAATTATCATTGGTCCTGAAATCAAAAGAAGAACTCAAGTTTTGACAGGAGACGCAGGAAGACAATGCGGAAACGATGTTAGCATTTGTAAGTGGTATACTCCAAAGGAAGAAAACAGCAACCCGATATAATGTGGCATCGATATGTGAGTAAAGACCATCATGCATGAAAGAGCAAAACAAAACTGTTACTTTTTAACGAAAAGGACTTCTCTACCTGGCGATTTTAAAAGTAAGATGATTTCTCTTGCTTACTAAATTGGGTAAGTCAGTTGCTTCTTCACCATGCCTAAAAATGACGATATGTTGAGCTCTCTTGATATTTTATATCCTTTTTACTGCGGTGACATCACAAACTGTTGTAGTCTTCTCATCCAACAATGGCGGCACCAAGACTTTTGAAAATCATAACTTTTGAAAGGAATGTGCGATTGTACTCAAACTTCACCGATGTGTTCTTTTACAAATATTGTTGCATTCATTCAAACATGTATACTTGGGAAACTTTCCTATCATTTTGTCTCAGATTAGGGGCGTTCATCAAATTTTAAGGATTAAAGCTTTCATGATTATGGTAGTATATCATTAACACATCTATTAACATCTTAATTAACATCGATATTGCAACAGGGTGTGACTGTGTAATCAGTGTCATTGATATTTACCGGTATTCATGATTCTCCACACGATAATCGGTATAAATAGTATAGATAATAGGAATTACTTTGCAACCAAAGCACTCTGTAGTAAATGCTACAATTTGGTTCGTTTGGCAAAGCACATATACAATACAGTAGAGTAGTCTTTCTTGCCCAGGTTTCCATATCATACCCAACGGCCACACGGCCACACACCAGCCAAGGGCAAAGAATTTTGCGCCGTTTAGCATTTCAGGACGTTCAAAGTATGAATTCTGATAGATGATTTGTGATCACTTATCATTTCACGTCCGGTGTAAAGCATCGAAAATCAAAGTCCACGGGTTAGCGAGGTGCATAACTTCGTATGAAAATGTAGATATACTTGCGATAGCACGTCAGCACACCATAGGACGGGGCAGATATTGCTCTGTGATGACATTGTGTAGGGGTATCCAGTCATTTCTGCGTTTCCCTAAGCCTGACAAGTATAGGCCTACGTGAAATATCATTGAATAAGCAGCCACTGATTTGTCAAAATTTGGTTGTGTTGGATTTGGCTGTTCATAATTGTATGTACAGATGAAGTAGTAGCAATGGAACTCCAGGTGTTTGGTCTATCTCTGTCCACGACGTGGGTTCTTGCCCTTGGATCCGTAGTTCTATTCTTTTTGTAAGTATTCAGATATACTTAGATTCTTATATAGATATTCAATATATCTATAGGCGTAAGTGTGAACCATTGGTGTAACATGCAGTCACAGCCATACGATGAAAGAAAGGCATTGACACAATAATCCGTATAATCGCCGTATACTTCTCAGCCAAACCATGGTTGACTTGTTGCTGTATTTTTTTTTCCTGAACCGACCATGGAAGCGTAAAATAGCGTGAGGCCAACTTTTCAAGGAACTCCTTCACTTGATTTTTTTTCTTTTCTCACAGTAGATCTAGATACAATCTCTGCGATGTTCTTTTTAACGCAGGTGTAAAACTGTGAACCTGGTTGTCATGGAGATTGGTATAATGACAGACTGTTTGGAAGAGCAATGCTGATACTGAATAGGCTGCTTCAGCAGTGAATCAAATTTATGAATATAATATGTAAAATAAGGAGAATGAATGTTTATTATCAGTCAAACGGCAACACTGGAGATAATGAAAAACCTTTCGATTATATTTCAACCTTCATTTGCATTTTTTTGTAAAATAAGCAGATAACAATGACACACACATTTCTTTAAAATGATATACTGTATTAAGCTAATTATATTCAATTTCATAAGTTTATTACCGACTGAGAGTTCAAAGGAAAGGATTTTTGGTGAGCTGTTGCCTGACTGTAATGTGTATATGATACGTAATATACCTAAGCATTATTAAAAGCGTTATATGATGCACCCTTCCTGCAGGAACAATTACCTCGCGACTAATTGAACAGGAGAAGGAAAGTATTCTCTCCTGGTGTCCTGTCTTCTGCTCTACATCCTCTTTATTATGCGGTCACTTTTGTTTCTCTCATAGAGAAGAGCCATAGTTTCATTTGCTTCGTCCTGTCCGTCGCTACAAAGTCCACGATTTGGAGTTGTCTCAGAGCTATGCTAACTTATTTCCTCATAGCTGATAGCTTGTGGAATACTGATTCTTCAGAGCCATTTTCTGTATCTTTGCCCTCTACTAATCTTTAAATGGTTGCCAAGCACAGTACGGTCATTAGCAACCAATCAGCGACGAATCAATGGTAGTTTCCATCATCATACAGACGCTGGACATGTTGTATAGAATGTTCGCAAGGCGCTCGGGAGTTGATCAGCAACAGTAGTCGCTGATCTTAAAGAGAATTTTGTGATTTTGATCTCCTATTGGTTTTGGCGACCACTGCATGTTGGTTGATTGCTGGAGGATGTTGACCAGTCTTCGCGCATAAAATTATGACCGAAATCTATCATGGCAAGGATTTTCGCGTAACAGTCCAGAAAGGTTATAGGCTATATAGCTATAAATACGTAACCACGTGTTCCGTCCCTGAATTGTACAGGTACGATTACTGGTGCCATGGATACTGGAGAAGACGTGGCGTGGCTTCGGTGTCTTCCAGACCAATCGCTGGCAGTCTTACGCATTTCACGGAGGTATATATGGCAAACGACAGATTAAAAATAACGGCACAATAAACATTTTACGTCCTTTCGAAGCTCTGTGGTGTACAGTGTGTCAGATAGTTGACAATTGCACAGTAGATGCTTACTTCCAATCCTACGACATTCCTCCTTGCCCCAGGACCCGCTCCAGGAGTGAAACAAGTAATCTGACTTCACGCCGCCGGTATCGCAGGTGCCCCGAGAGATTAGCACTATTCCTATAAATATCAATTTATTTCAAAACGTAGTCACTGTAGAAATCATTATTCTCACTATATCGAAATCATTATAATACTATGTAATGATTTATTACTTTCATCCTTATCATTGTTCAGCCTTCTTTCGCAAAACCTATAGCTATATTTTTTTTTCAGTTCTATGTTCTGATCTCCATTAAACTCCCTATAAACGATCTTTAATGGCATCTTGTTTCGGAGATTGATGAGCGCACAAGCTATAATACCCACACTTCCATCGGCTATAAAGCAACTTTGATAATATTATGTTGGGCCTTGACAGTATATAGGAATGTTGTGTTCTTTTTTTCTCCTAGTCGCGGAAACGGGTTTGAAACGAGAAATGTAGACTTCTTGGATAGTCTGCACAAAATTTTAGATTTAAAGTATCTGGAACGGGCCGCGAGAGGTAAAAAAAGAAATAATCTTCTTCTTCTCCTTCTTCTTCTTCTTCTTCTTCTTCTTCTTCTTCTTCTTCTTTTCTTCTTATTTCCCTTCTTCAGGGAGTTGCACCCGCGTTACTTCGCCTGGCAAAAGAACATGGTCGAGTATTCGGGTAGGTTATTGCTGCTGCAATTGTGACAACAAACGGCTTCCTATCTAGTGTTGTAGTCCGCCAAGCTCACGTCTCAGAAAAAAAAAGAGAAGAAAATACCATGAATTACACATAGTGAAACTCTCAGAAGGTGATCATACAATTTTGTTACATTTTTTTAAAATTCCTTTCACCACAAATTCAGTTCCAATGTGTAAAAGAGCTTTCTTTACTCTATTGACAAATACGATATAGGTCTACAATAGTTTTCATCCACAATCATGACAATATTCTCTGTAGTCAGCGCAAGGCATATTATTCTTTGCGACTGGCAATCTAGTCTCTGAAAGGTTGTCACTGGCAGCTCATATAACAACATTGTAATGTCAACGAGACAATATTCAAGCTCCTTCTTCGAAGCAATATTTAGACAGTGGTGCAGCAGAGAATAGCACGCAATATGTTGTTACATTTTGCCTGGAACGAGTATAGTCGTAAAATATTCAAACGCTTTTGGCAAACTACATTTTCAGGCCGAGCAATCGCCAATTTGTTGGACATTATGCTTGGTGACTTACAAATCGATATGTCAAGCTTTGACCGCGAATTGCATACTTTTAACTGATGTATCTATATTCGGCACATGCCTATTATCAATCCAAGATCTTTATCATCTCTTTCTATCTTGTACAAGTTCCCCGTTTGTAGTCTTGTATGAAGATTTATTCATTACCACGAATTATTCTGAAAGCTTGTATCTAGCATGTACGAGAGTATTGCGCAGACATGGATATGTTACAAAATGGCGCGAACATATGAATATATACATTGATATCATTATTATATACAAATATGTTCATCATAACATATATATATATTTATATATATATATATATATCAATTTACATGTGCGTATTTTATTTAGATATTCATGTCTTTATTAATGAATATAATTATATTCATGCATTTATGAACTGAAATAGGTTGTATGACGTTCGTCGTCCTGTCCTAGTCTGTGGCGATCCTGACATGGTCAGGCAAGTCATGATTAAGAGCTTCAACACCTTCGTAAACAGACGGGTAAGGTTTTTTTTTCGTGATGATTATGACTGTGTGTACAGTAGACACCTAGTTCAGTTCAGTTCAGTTACATTTATTTCCGTTAAACCAATATTGCGATCATTTTTTAAACATGCTTGGGCACAGTTTGGTCTATCATCATCTCACTGGATGTGTTGATTGTAGTAGTTGCCTTATAATCCGATTATAACGCTTTTGTAATCAGCGATCTCTGATCTGCCAAAATGTTTTAATAACCTCTCCGTGCATTGAAGGATGTTCGATATTATTTCTGTCTTGTCTCATCTCCTTCAGTGTTTTGTTTTCTTCGTCGTTGTTTGCTTTTTCTGCTGTCACCAGGTATTTCTTTTTGTCTGGATTTAATCGGCGTTTGGTTTCGAGAAGTTTCAAACCTTGTCTAAGTTTGCATTTCCTCTTGTTTCGATCTATATCATGTTGTATTATTTGTCAAGATTCTATATACTACGTACTACCATGCACAATGGCATATCTTTAAGAGAGAAATTAAAGCATAAAACATCTCTTGTGACAACGAATTTCGGCTCACATAATAATTCTAAACTTCTGTAGTTTTACCTTTTTAAAAACATTGAAACTCGGTCTCCACCTGCAGGAGACGCCACTATGCAACAAGGAGTTCGAGGATGCCCTGATGAATCTTAAGGATGACCATTGGCGAGAAGTCCGTAACACGCTGACCCCCACCTTCAGCGGTGCAAAAATGAAACAGGTGTAGCAATCCGCATGTGACTTTCAAATTTCAAATTACCAGTATACGTTTCTAAAAAGTTTATATGATTCAGTCAATTCGAACACTCACAGAAGTCCAACAATCAAATTGAAATGTTCACCAGAAACAAACAATCGCTTCATTAACGGTCTCAGCTTTGCATGAATCATTCCAGAGCGTGGGTGGAATACTAGATCGACTGCTCTATAGAAATGTTGGTGTTGGTCCTATATAAATTGTATTCGTTCTCATAGCATCGATTGAATCAAAGTCATTTTTAAATTTTTTTAATAGTATATAGTGTGAAAATTTCAGAATTATGGTTCATGTAACCTTTGCACAGTCCTTGTATCATAACAGAAGTTTTGATTAGATTTACATCTTTAATTTGATCGGAGAAGCCATTTTAACAATGATGTTAGCAATCTCATTCTTAAGCTTTGTTGTTAGGTTTCTCCTTGAATGGTTGATGACTTTGACAAAAGCATCTATTTGAAATGCAAGCAAGGCTTTAAAAATGCAGCATTTTTAAAAGGTTGATTCAGCAAGGACATTTTGTTCAGCCTTTCATGTATTGACATCTTAACGAAAATCCCCCCTTACAAAAAGGGAAAACTGCAAATCAAGGGAAAATAATCCTCTGGAATTTTCCCGTCTTATTTTCGCTACGTAGATGTCACATCACGTGACTGCAGGGGCTGATAGACTTCTCAGGAACATTGAAAGCTCTCAGAGAACTAAAGGCTACATGGAGTGCAAACAGTAAGCGATGTCAAAATATGAGTGTTTTAATATACGAGGCAAAGACACGAACCGGGGATTTTGTAAAAACTCATTATTGGTACACCTGCTACACTCTTAAAAATAAAATGGTAGATCAACATTTTGAATGTTTCAACACCTCCAATCGTATGGTAAATGTTACATTTAACACTCAAAATGTTAAATTCAACACTCCAAATGTTGAAATACCATTTCAGAAATGGTAAATCCACATTTTGAGTATTGAATTCAACATTTACAAAAAGGTTGGAGGAGGAACAACTTTTAGAATGTTAATTTACCATTTCATGTTTACAGTGTAATTTGCCGTCGTCTCCATTATGTAGATTAATATTCCTTTAAATAAAATGTATTTACGACCAGGATTATGAGATATTGTAACACTCTGTTCACATTCTTAAAGCGTATTTCCTCTCTACTAGAATCAGTGGAACTGTTATCCTGTTTATTGAGAGATAAAAAATAGTGAAAATAGATCTATGGTATTTTGAATCCTGAATGGAGTCACAAATTTGATGACTTTTTGTGTGGTAAATGAATGAGCTGTTCGTTTTATTTATACGAGTAATTTGATTTTTTTTTTTACTTCATTATATGCAGTTGCCCATATTTTGCAACAAACTAAATCATACATTACTGCAAAACAGCATCAAAATCATCAGAATTGATTTGAAATACAGAAAACTAATTACAAAAGTGATACAATGATGCATGAACAGGCAAATAACATAAGGTTTTTATCTAAATAGATGACAGAACCAAAAAGCTTTAAGCCCATAACTAATACGAGTGTGAAATGTGATGTAATTAACCAATATCAGTATAGTCGGTTCTTTCAGTTAAGTGCATGCATAGATTACATAATCTAGAACAAAATTCTTTAGAGTTAGATTATGCATAAAAGATATTCATTTTGCGCTTAGATCATATATCGATAATAACACAAAAAAGTAGGACATGCTTTCGGAGCGTCTGTTGGAAAATGCTACATGACCTGTTGGCATGTACCCTTTACCCCACCCTATGTGGTAATGTCATTAATGATAACTACTGTAGTAAGTGCCGGAGTAACTATACCTTGCCGATTTTGGAGATTATTTCCCTTTCGATTGTTTACACTATACTCCATCGTCTTCCAGATTATACGGGTCCTTTATCATGGACACCATAGCGAGCTGTGCTTTCGGTCTCGAGGTCGATTCCCAGGGTGACCCGGATCATCCGTTTGTAGCCAAGGCCAATAAAGCCTTTAATTTTTCTATTTTCAACGTGGGATTGTTGATAAGCGGTAAGAACAAGCCGAGTTTATAAAAGACAGACAATATGAGCTTTTCCAAGATTGCTCGCCTAAACTTTGGAATTGTGCGGACTTTTCTGTGGTAAGAGTAGATTGATGCTTTCTGTGCAGAATTATAGGTGGGTGCGATTGTTTTTCAAGGAGATTTTTTTCACTGTCAGAGGGTGCGTGATGCTTTGAAGCTACTATAAAAATGGTATAAAGCAAGTTGTTACCGAAGCCATTCTTTTGTGAAATCACTCTAAGCTCTCACACAATAATTTTCTTTTGAATTTGTATGTACAGATAAGTCGATCCTCTCTTTTTTAAATTAATTTGAGATATCTGGGATATATTACTGTTATAACATAACGATGCAATCAGTTGCTATAAAATCTTAATATCGGGGTTGTTTTTTCACTTGAAGTCCCTGAGGGTCTTGACTGTAAGAAGAAACAAGTAGATATCCAGTAAGTTGCCATTTTTTTATCATTTATTCACTTAATTTCAATTGCCAGGTTTTCTGCCCTGGACGTCGCCAATACTGAAGTTTTTCAAGGTTTTCTTGTTCCCTCAAGACTCGATGGACTTTTTTCGCGATGTAATTCAACAAACGGTAGCCATGCGGAAAGCTCCAAATGAAAATAAACAAAAGGCAGGTTTGATCGCTTGAAGCAAACTTTTTTCCTCTAAATGCTTTAATGATTATTTTGCACATTAGTTCATTCCGGAACTTAAATGTACCGCTGCACACGATGTGAAAGATGGGATGATTTCATTTTGCACTTTAATTCACATAATAATTTGGGCAATTTATACACTATATAGAGTATTGAAAATATGATTATGCAATTCAACGATGATTATCTGAGTGATAGTGAGTATTGAAGAAATTTACTTTGCAATAAATTCATATCTACACATCTGGATTAGATAATTAATACGTTGAATGCAATGAGGTCAAAAAGATAAGTAACACAAAAGGAGCAAGAAAAAAGGAGTATGAGAAACAGTCCACAAGTTTTTCATGTCAATGAGAACCAGTTATTATTGTTGACAGCAATGGTCTTGAACATTACAGGTGAACAGAATTATACATAAGTACCCTATATATACTTACTCCAAACAATCCCTAGAGCCGTTTTAAGGCTATAACGTAGAAGTGGGTGTTTTTATTTAGATAGTGAAACCAGTAAATAATTATTTGAATATTCTTTAGAAGAATAAAATGGTACAAATCATCGAATGAATCTCTTCTGGCTCCTTTAACTTTTATCTTCCTTATCGTTAAATAGCTGCCCTCAAATTGCAATCGTATTTGTTTATGTTTGAGTCATACTGTCACAACGGAAGTGGGTATTATGATTTAGATAGCGAAACCAGTATCATTACTTAAATATTTTTAGTAGAACAAAATGGTACGAAATATCGAATGAATCGTTTCTGGCTCTTTCAGCTTTTATCTTCCTTCTTAAAACCTCTGCCCTCAAATCGTACTTTCGTTTGTGTCAAACTGTGGCGAAACCTCAGTTGATCTCTGCTTTCCTTGCATTATACATTGATAAATCAATCCATCTATCAGAGGACAGATTTTCTGCAAATGATAATCGACGCCCAGAAAGGAAGCGAGGGGCAGCTGGAAGCCGGTGATGACGGTGACGTGCATGATAGCGTGTTCAAGGAACACGGAGGTGCTGCTCCGAGTCGCTCGTTGAAGTCAAAGGTCCAACTGTCAGATTCAGAAATGATCGCGCAGGTGAGCGCTCTATAATCTCAGCGTTTGCGTATCACGGTAACAATGGGGAGCTTTAGATTTGAGACGCGGACGTTTAAGACGACGATTGCGTTGGCCGTTCCCCTCTCTCTGCGTCGTGTTGCAAAGTAGCTTTTGATTACGGAATGACACAGCCTATTATACAGTATTACAGAGTACAATGATATTGTAAAATGGCGCCCCCATAGGGTAGTATTGCGTCGAGTAGCTCTCTGCGATGTGAATTTTAAAGCGGACACAAAAATGGCCCAAGGCCCCGTTTTATCAAAATATAAAATCGATTTTAAATTTCCTTACCACACAGGCTGCCAGGCTGCCATAGACTAACAGTTGAAATTAATATAATCAATTTCAACTCTTCATAAAAGAGGGCCCAGAACTGACCAGGCAAACTCAGACGATGCAATTCAAGCAAATCGTACTCACGTGATATGATTTTTTGGAAGAAAAGTTCATAACGGATAAGATTACCTTTTTTTGCCAATCACAAAGACACATTTATCTGTTGATTTTGAAATTTGTAATAAGAGTAAACTTTATGACTGCCCCTTAATCGAAAATTTACCATGTCTACAATGAAGATTTTTTTTCTTCAGTTATAGAAATCCTACTTGTGAAATTTGTCACAGGAATAACGTTTTTGACTGTCAGTGAGTCGATTTTTTTCTGAACAGAGAAGAACAAAGAAAGAAGAAAGAAACCATTTTAGAGAAAATACTTGTTTTGAATAAAAGTTTGGGCAACTTTTCATAGCCTATGAAATTAAATTTCATCCTAAATAGATTTTGAATGATATTGAATATTTTTCTAAAATCAATTTCCTCGGCCTATGAAGCAATTAAACCAACTCTGCTGAGATCGTAAACCACACAAACATTCATTAAAATGCTTTACCAGTTTAGTCATTCTCTCTAATCCATCCACTTTCATTCCGCGTTCTGATACACACGCACACGCACGCACACACACACACACACACACACACACACACACACACATACACACATATATTATGTATATGTATTATCTTGCGCATAAACATACGAACACACATGCATGCGCAAAACTACCTAAAAAGTAGACTCTTTTTAGTGTGTGTCATTTCAACAGTATCTCCTGCCTATTTCTTATCAGGCAATAACCTTCTTCGTCGCCGGCTACGACACGACTGGTTCTCTCCTAATCTTTTCCTCTTACCTACTGGCCCTGCACCCAGACGTACAGGAGAAACTTATCACCGAGATCAACGAGTTACTGCCCTCTAGCGACGATGTCGGTTACACCACCGTCTCGAAGTTACCTTATCTGGATAACGTAATCTGCGAGACTCTGCGGTACTTCCCTCCAGCGGCCCTGTAAGTTCTGGGCCCCATTTCATAAAAGATGTTCGGATGGCAACTCTTGCTGGAATGGCAACTTCCAATGGCAACAGCCAATCAGGAAGCTGGATTCTTGTCGTTGTCATGACAATGTTGCCATGACAATTGCCATTCCAGCAAGAGTTGCTGTCATATCAACTTTTTATGAAACGGGGCCCTGGACAGCTCTTTTCACACACAAACCATGTATGCCATACGATCGTATTTTCGATAATCCAGTGACTTAAGACCGTGAGGTGTATCTACCCATCATCTTTACGCTTCAAAGTATTACGCAATGCCCAATATTCTGGAACTGTCATGGGGTTACATTATGAATTATGTCCATCCGAATTCATGAAAATATCCTTTAAAAAAAAGCCTTGTAAGTCCACTTTAAGCTGCCGTTTAACTGAAGCTGGAATCATTTTATCCGTTGTTGTAGATAAAGTAAAAAAAATCAGAATAAAAGTAAAGGGATAATTAACTAAGGAACACTAAGTCTTGTCGGACTGAACGTTGCATAATTAAAAAAAAAACTACTTTTGAGGGTTATGTAGGATTGTTATGCACGTAATTATCGTTCATTTTTTTATATTAGATATTGTCTGCCCTTTGATTGCCTTGAATGAATATTCGAGCAAAGAGAGAGAGAGAGAGAAAAAAAAAGAAAGGAAGAGCTTGTGCATTCGTTACACAGTGGTTGTTTTTTCAAAGCGTTACAAGAATTCTACGATTTGTTTGCTAATTACCTAATACCTGACAGTGCTGACCGCATATGCAGTGAGACGTTTACCTACAATGGTGTAACCGTGGAAAGGGGTACGCAGGTTGCCATTCCAATCTACACCATTCACCATGATCCGGAGCTGTGGCCCGAACCGGAGAAGTTCGACCCAGATAGGTATGCATGAAGATCACAAAGAGAAGAGACAGTACCAGTAGATTACTCTCGCACCTATATAGGTGTATTACGATCCTATTTGGAATGTAACCCTTTGCTGCATGATAAACGCTACAAAAACACAAACTATTTTTCTTCATGTGCTCACAATGATAGAACAAAGCGAGTTGTTCAGTCGCATGAAATTAAATACTAAAGTGAGAGTCAAAACAATGTAGGCCCTATAGTATACGATGAGAGAGTGCTCGGAAAATTGCCATACTTTCCTCAGTAGTGTAGATCTGCATGCAAAACTGTGACGCAGGACACAGGCTGCTACTTCCAGAATGGTTGTATGGATGCCAGTACAGGGAAGTTCAGGGTTTTATGAAGAACAGCCAGAGAGCCAAAATGAAGTCTATAAAATAGATTAATGATAGCAACAAGGAATGCACACGAGAATAAGAATGAGAGTTTTATGTGGTGTAGAACTGTTTATAAAAAAGTAAGATACAGACCATGTATAATTATTCCTACAGTGTGTCCAGCGATATAAAACAAATGTAAGCAAGTGGGATCCACTCTGTGTACCTCGTTCGTCCGACAGATTCACGAAAGAGAGGCGCGAGAAGCGGCACCCGTTTGCTTGGATCCCATTCGGCGCAGGGCCACGGAACTGCATCGGGATGAGGTTCGCCCTGATGGAGGCCAAGGTAGCACTAGTCAGGGTGCTGCAGAAATACCGCTTTGAGACGTGTCTGCAGACAAAGGTATAACCCTTCTTATTTTGCTTTGATTGATTGAATGGTTGCTCCTATTGACGTCCAAATCAAAAACACAAATAAAATAAATGTTTACACTATAGGGAGATTTAACACCGAGTTAGTTTCCCTTTTATCATCTCAGTCAAGTCATCATTCTTTTTTACATAAGTCCTCCTTCTAATTATGTCCCTATTTGTGTTCTAAACATAACGATGTGTTTATTCTCTCTTTCTCTTGCATTCTTACCAACATAATTACGTATAAAAAATGTTTTGCATTACATTCAATCCAGCTTGTATTTCATCACTTATTTTACATTATGGAATCTAGATTGCTTGCGTCCACGATGGCACGTGCTGTAGTTTTTTTCCCTTTTTCTCCTTTTTTTCCTCTTTTTTCTCTCTTCTTTTTTTCCTTATCTTTCTTTTTCCCTTCCCAATCATTTTGATGTCAGTTGACATCGGTTCGTTTATTTTGTTTTATATTGCTGTCTTGTGTATTTTCTGAGGGTCCCATATCGTACAAGCTCTGCTTCTTAGTGGGACCCTCCACTTTCATCCTCATCCTTAGTCAGGCTGTTAGTTGACTTGTATTATACGCTTTATGTATATATCAACAAAGATGTAATCGCATCTCCTTCTCATTTTCATATACGCACCTTGTCAAATTATGTTCTGCATAAGTATTACAAATATCCTGTACATAGGCAATGTATATAATTTCTTTGTTTATTTGATGGAAGTGAAAATAAAGTTGAATCTTGAATCTTGAAAACACTCCATCGTAGGATTCAAACAGGGGTCGGCAGCTGCATGGTTGGGCGTATATTATGTCTTCAAATTAGATAAAGAATACAACTGGAACATGTTGGGGAGTGTGAGTACATGAAGTACGCTATCGAAACTTTAAGGTCGTTGTGTGTATAGATGATGGGGGCAGGCAGAGGGATCGATACCTTCTATGCAACTCATGAAAAACAGTTTCTTATTACTTTAAAACAACACGATTATTTTGTATACCCCTTTGTCTGTCTCACTACACTACGCCAGTTTTAAGTGTTTATGTGTACAAATCTTCTCTTTGGGTTCTTCACAATTGCTGTTATTGTTTTATATTTTCACTTTGTATATAATTATTCATCATTTTGTGCCTTTTTTTAACGTCGTCGTCTCAAAAAAAAAATGTGGATCGCTGCTTCCTTACAGATTCCGATTGAGCTCGGAAAAGAGGGTCTTATCACTCCGCCGAAGGGCCTGGCGCTGCGCGCCCGTCCACGGACATTTTAGTATACCGCAAAGCAGGAAACATCCTTAGCCACTGAGGGACTCCAGAACGGACTGGGGCCATAGTTTGGTTTCCAGGGACAGTGACACTCCAAGGCCTTTAGCAGTCTAGCTTGGTGTGTTTGGTCACTATCCAATATCCATTCGAAAAATGCATTCCACTGAAAACGCATAATATCTTATGTCAAGATCCTCTCAGTCAAAGGTGCTGTAATTTGTCCATTAAACAATATCATCAGCTGATTATTAAAAACAACATTGCCTATAGATAACACTCTTCATCTTTTGAAATTTCGGCAGATTGCGATTTAATGTGACATGTCCGTATTCTTTGTTCCTGAACCCTTAATCGTAAATGTGATTATCAAAATAAAGTAAACATGATACCCTTTTACCCTTAATTTTGTCTTTCATTTCTTTATCGTTTGTTAGTGTTGATATGAATACAAATTGAATATGCATATGTTTCAAGAATTTGTTATGCACTGTGTAATTTAAACTTTACAGTACAAACCCACTAATACTTACTTACAGGCATTAGTTACTGATTCATAGTTGGTTCCCTCAAACTGCACAAAAGTTCAATCAAACATAAGCCTGGCCATTTTTACCAATTCCATCTAACTTTTAATGAATTATGGCTTTGAATTGTATTTTGTTGATGTTTGCACACTTTGGGCTAGTAATGATATTATATATTGAATTTTGTTATGAAAGGAAACATGAATTAATTTGAATCAAATTAGAACTCAGTTATAAGAATCAAGCCAAGAAGACAGAGAATCATATCTTATAGTGTCACATTCTGCGATAGTCGTGGCTATCTCTCGAGCAGCAATTCAGCACACTGTACTGTGGATATATTATGACTCATCGAATTTGTAGAAACACATTTGACAGTCATTTCTGTTGGGTTGTTGAAATAGAATCTCCTGGTAGAAACGTAGGTAGAAAATCTTACTGACAACAGCAAAACAGAAAAACAACTACAAAGGGCGTATAATCCCCTCAAATCGAACCACGTGATATTGACCTGATGTCAAAGAGTATGAATCAACATAAACCCACTAGAACTTCAATCAAACCACATTCACACACGCCTGCAGTATGCTTTTAAAAACCTAATCCGTGTGAATTGCTTTAAAATAACGACAGCAATAAGTACATTTTTAAAACTCTTTTTAACTTGCTGGCTTGCATTACACCATACACGTATGATCATAGTATTTTTGAGCAATTACACACGAAAAAAAAGATGAATAAATTACAAAATTAATTAAAAAAACTATTCATGCAGAGCAGGATGTGACCAAAATCAAGCAGTGTGTTTAGCAGTATCACTTCTATCTCGTGTAAAATATGTCATACATGTTTTGTCATTAGAATGATTGTCTATAGGATAAGGCATTTGTGTAAACGACTTTACATCAGAAAAGTAAACTAATATTCAGTAGGGCCTCCGGTTAGTGATATCTGAAAGAACAGAATTTTGGCTGCGAATTAAGGAGTGATGTTTGTAGCAGGCAGGGAAAGAGGGCAGGTAGACTGCTACATAAAAGTCCATTGAAATCATATTTTGGAATTGAGTGGAAATTATGTTTTCTTATTTGTCATTCACGGATTGGTAAAACTGCATTGATGAAAGGATTGCAAAAGTTATGATTTACACGCAGACAAGACACACTCGTTTGTAACAGTCAATTAGTTTTAGACTCAGCAGTACAAGTAATATTGTCTCCAAGAGAATTTGGAAGGAACGTTTCCAAAGGAAATTTCCACGACCTTGTTTTATATAGGGTATGTAATGCAATCAGCTATGTGTCGTAAAGTACGTCTCGTATAAGGATTTCGTGTATACGAACATTGCATTGTACATTGAATGTCAGTGAGAACCGTTTCATTAAGAGTAAAGTTTCTCTCGAATTTCGTATGTCAACACGAAATATATTATTGTGATTCTAAAGTGTGATTTCTCTAAATTTGAAACAAAAAATTCGAAGTGGAATTATGTGCTTGTTTGTTCGATTGTTTATTTGTCTGTAGTCTGTTTTGATAGTTGCTTTTGATTTCCAACCAGGGTAAAGCCCTCATTGAAGCCGCACGTCACAGAGATTTTTAAAGACATACAATAAATAAGCAAGGTAGCATACAGAAAACATCCCTGAAAAACATGAATCGCAATGAAATGCGGGATATACAGAATCATAGAAAATTATACACGCCATGAATCAGAAATGTAGATAGCCATCTAAAACAACAGTGATAAGCGCTAACTGGCGGTAACTGTCAATATGCGTAGAATAGTAGTCTACAGTCATGGTTGGTTATATTTTAGCAGTGTCGCATAAGTTGACAAAAGAGAGAACAATAAAGGAATATTATGGCCTCCATAAGCTGGTGTTTTTATGATTTTATGTTGGTTGTGAGAGTGTGAAGGTCAAAGTCCACAGGCTATATGTATAGGGACGAGAATTACTTCGTAGGGAAATAATCTGTGTGTTTAGTATCGGTTCAGTGCACTGTTCGCGTTGAGGAAGTGACTCGTGTGACTCGACTGACGCTGCTGTGTGATTTCTCTATGAGTGCAGGGGAATCCCCCTTTATCTAAAGAGTGCATTCATTTCTGTGTGTGCACATCAAGCCCGACAAGTGCTTGAACACCCGCCATTGATTTGGTCAAAATCTGGGGTTCCTGCTCTGGTTTGGTTGTTTATGTGCATGCAGTGCAGCAGTAGACATGGAACTCCAGGTGTCTGGTCTATCTCTGTCCCCGACGTGGGTTCTTGCTATTGGATCGGTTGTTTTATTCCTCTTGTAAGTATTCAACTTAAATTTTTGCTGGGAGAGGCTCACAACTTTGTGTAAACTTGTGGATTACTTTTATTTAATTGAATTGAATTGATATGGGTTTACTGATGGAAGATAAGCAGCCCAGAGATTGAAATACATTCACTTTACAATGAAAACGTAAAAATCACAACTTGTAACAATACATTGGCTATTTACAATTCACAAATGTGCATCATTGATGTTTATAGTTGTCATGATGATGCAATGGGAGGAAGACATGGATGTATCGATCTGTGTAAACCGACTTGTCTACAGTCGAAGTGTGCTGGACTGAGAGTGTAATGTGCTTTCGTTTCTGAAGTATTCACCAAACCGGGGAGGGAGTGTAAAGCAGTGTATACGCAGCCAACGTTTTTTCTTTTCTTTCTTTCCCATATACTGTGTTATCTCTGCGATGCCTGTCTTCACCCATTGTGTAAAACTAGGAACCCATTACTGATTAGGGTTAGGACAATGTCAGACTGTCTGAAAGAGCAGTGTTAATAATGGAGAGGCTGCTCGATGATACGGGACAATATTGTAGGCCTATTATAGCAAATAACTGTTCAATATATATACGCGCATAATGTCTTTGACCACATAATATGACCGCGTAGGCACTACTTCCTTTTTGTGTCATGAGGACAATTTATGACCTCACAACCGATTCCGCGGGAGGAACACTCCACAGAATAGGAAGCTTGAAGTGCCATTCTACCTGACATGGCGAGATACTTCATCTTGTCAAGTCGACTTAATAATATTCATATCATATCGACGTGTCAAGGTATACTGTAACTTACCATGTCGACATACCAACTTTAATAGTCGACATGGTGACATACATTATCTAGCCAAGTCGACTTCCCAAAACATGTTGACATGTATTTATTTAGAAGTCGACTTGTCCAGATAGTTCATGTCCCCATGTCGACATACACTTTTTTGGGATGTTGACTTGGCAAGATAACCTATATCGCCATGTACACTTGTAAAAATTGATAAGTCAATATGGTAACTTATATATCTTGACATGTCGACATGAAATGAATATCAAAATCGATGTGGCAAGATGCAGTATCAAGCCGTGTCGTCAAGTAGAATGCCACTTAAAAGATTCCGTAACAGCAGGAACATTCTCCACCACTATCTGCTCTATTGTTAGTGTCTAGTTTATACATATAAACGACCATCTGCATGAGTTTTTGCATTTTCCATTCCTTTCTGTCTTGTCCCAGCTCTATCTAAGCTTTCAAATGATTTTATGCAGCCTAGAAGTTGTTCCGCTTAATAAATTGAGAAAAAAAAATCAAGTATCAAACGGAAGCAAGGTCTGTCACCAGAAAAATCCAGTTTTGAAAAGTATAACGCTTTTGAATGCTTTATCACATAATGATATGTAATTTCTCCACAGTCAACGAAAACTCCCTAATTTACATTTTTTTTTGATTTCCTTGTGTTTAGGCTTGTACAGGGTATCTCAGTGACTCGTCTCAAAAAACAAACACACACGTACAGTTTGTGCGTGTGGCCTAATTAATCAATTCACGTGAGTTACACACAGTCTTCCACCTTCATCCTGTGGGGTCGCAGCTTTTAACGGTTGAGTGTGCATTTACTTTTAATTCTAAAAAACGATACGAAACGAGATATGCAATAATACAATGAGAGCAAGTTTTTTATGCAATGGTCAATATTATGTTTAGCTAAACACCCGTTATACTCCTTTCTTAATTGATTTACCATTACAGGTACGATTACTGGTGCCGTGGCTACTGGCGGAGACGAGGCGTGGCTTCGGTGCCTTCCTTGCCCATCATTGGCAATCTCAGGGATTTCACACAGGTACCTCACGACCACGATTAGAAATTTTATATAAAAACATTTAAATGTTACGAAGCCTTTCAGCTACTCTTGGAACTCTTTGGTATAGGATTTCAGGATTCTAGGTACTCAAACAAAAAATTCCTATAGGTCAAATCGTTTCTCTTTGACCGAAGGTATGTATATATATATATATATATATATATATATATTTGAGAGAACCTGATAGATGTAATTTTGTTAATGAATTTAATTTGCTGTGTAAAACACTTAACTGCAATTATTCTACTTCTATGGTAAGAGTTTCACTAGCTATAAGAATTGCCAATCTCTCACGTAAACAAGATCTTCAAAGACATACCATTTCTCTTTCCGGTAGACCCCTGTCAAGCTGTTTTAGAACTAAAATACCTCTGCCTATATAACCTGTAATTTGTATCCTTTTTTTTCAGGGTATTGCATCTGCGCATGTTTGCTTCGCAAAAGAACATGGCCGAGTTTACGGGTAGGTTGGCCAGACACTATTACATGTCAACAGACGACCTCGTTTATTGTAGTGCGCACACTCAATTCTGAGGAAAAGACCATGAATAGCATTGTTATGCTGATGATTCGCTCTGTTGAAAACTGCGATCAAAAATTTTATACAACAGCTTGCACAACAGTCGTAATCGGTGCAATGTAATGTTTATATTTGTGCGACTTGCTATATGTGATCTCTTAAAAAGTTTTGTAGTTGTTACCACCAGATCATCACCGCAGTTTATAGACGCTCCATTGTCATTCTCCCTGTTTGATAATCTATTATACCTGGGGACAGTTTATAGTCACGTCCGATATGTGCCAAATTGACACTTTTTGCATCAAACAAGTCTTGCCGTAAGAAATATACGCCTTTTGAATAAGATATTCAGCTTCATTCCCTTCCAAGCCATCTCACATTAGTCTGTTATTAGTCACATTAGTCATCTCTGATTAGTTCATAACGGACAGTGTCAGGCGATAATTTTTGAAAGAGATTGAACATTTTGATGTAAAATAACTTGTATCAAATGTTGTATGTTTTCTAATTGTCAACATAATTTCCACCCCACAGCTTGTCTTAATTGCAATCGGCTTGAGATTATATATATATATATTCGATCTCATTAAATACAAGTATGGACTGCTTTTCGCGGGATTGTTTATCATTTCGATCCCAACTCCATGCTATGATCCCAGGAACTTTATACTCCGATGGTCATAGCATCTACTTGAGATTCCAAGCCTCGAATAAAGGCAATCTATATCTTTTTACATACTGAATAGAATCAACTGAAATTTGTCTCGGTCTATCGTTATTTCGCTGGCCAGTTCACATATCAGACCCTGACATAGAAGGGAGGGGAGGCTAATAGCATTATTGGGCAGTTAGAGTACTGTGAAGATGCAAATAATTGTTGAATTTATGCCTCCGATTTTAGCCAATTAGGATCGAGAATTCATCAAATGAGGTAGGCCTATATGATAGTGCGTATGATAGTTTCTACACAAATAAATTCAAAGTGGGCCCTACGTCTCTATAACTAAGTCTTATACGATAAAACAACACACAAGCGCACTTACACACCCTCACCACTCTATAGTTATATTGTTTCTATGTAATGACACTACCTGAACCATGATTGTGTGTATCTGTATGATATGCACAGTAAACGTGATGTGCACACAAAGAGACATGTTATATACGTATAGGCCTATCTATATTTGTATATTCATCATCTACATATTCATATTCATGTATAATAATTATCTATATAACATACTAAGTAACGTGTTAAGAAAAATAATTTGTGTTCACTTTTCTATCCATGAACTAATATAGGTTCTATGACGTTCGTCGTCCTGTGCTAGTCTGTGGCGACCCTGACATGGCCAGGCAGGTCATGATTAAGAGCTTCAATTCCTTCGTGAACAGACGAGTAAGTTTGCTCGTTCATTTATTTACATATATATAATATATATATATATATATATATATATATATATATATACATATACAATGTATTCATTTATCTATGAACTAATGTAGTCTGTATTTCTAGTCTGTGGAGACCCTGGCATGGCCATGCAGGTCATGATTAAGAGCTTCATATATGTATATATATATATATATATATATATATATATATATACAATGTATATATATATATTATACGGTTATCTAGCGCTTATCTTATTTCAGTGGAAGTGTTCCTTTAAACATTATTTTAGAGATGAACATTTATAGCAATTCACTGCACAGTTTGTTCTTCACAAAATACATGTTAAGTAAACCTATATTCTGTGCTACTCTCCTTAAAATTGTTATTTTTTTCTTCGTCGTTTTCTTTGAACAAAACAATTAGTCTTTCCTCTCGTTTTGCTCTGTTACACTCGTTCAACAGTGTTTACCATCAGAACCATGACATTTCTAAAAGAGGAACAAAAATTGTTGATCTCGTGAAGTTTAATTTTTTGACAATATCTTTTGCCTTTATCTCTCTAACTCTGGTTGCCTTTTGCCATTCCCAACCTCCGGGCCAATTCTTGAACCTGCAGACGACAGCACTATGCAACAAGGAGTTCGAGGATGCCCTGAGGAACCTGAAGGATGACCATTGGCGAGACGTTCGTAATACTCTGACGTCTACCTTCAGCGGTGCAAAAATGAAACAGGTGCAGCAACGCGTACTGGTATCTGAATTTGAAATCTTCGTCATATCCTGTGCAAGACTGTCTCGATTTCCCCGTTAACATGTCCGTAAAAACTGACGACTTATATACACTCACAAGACCACATCAAGCACAATATATTTAAGTGGCAAAAAAAACCTCCAAATAATTACTTTATAACCATAATTTCAGGCTGACATGAACCACTACAAAGCAAAGCCGAAGTGACATTAAAAATTGGATTGATCCTTGGTGCTTGCATGCACATTATATTGATGTATTCATTCAAGCGATATGAAAGCTGGAACGAATAAAATCATGATACGTATCGTTTTAGTTTTGCACTGTGTCTTTACAATGTAATTATTACGGTAAAAGTTACAACTTTCCTTCTCAAAGCCTTCTTTTTTTAACATTCTTGACGTTTCAACTAAAGTTCCTTGTCTATGTTTTTTTTTCTTTGTAGATGTCACACCACGTAACAGTTGGGGCCGATAGACTGCTGCGGAACATTGAAAATTCTCAGAGAACTAATGGCTACATTGAATGTAAACAGTAAGTAGTGTTACGTTTAAGAATGATGGCGTCTGTCTTGTCTTTTTTGGTGTTCAAGAGGCAATATTGCAAGATCGGCGTGATTGGAGATACTGTTCCAAGCATTATTGATGCACCTGCAAATCCATCATTTTGTCCCATGCGGGAATTCCATTCGCGATTCCAAAGGAAGACTACTATAATTAGTGAGCCGGAGTTTGTGGTCACGTGACTGCCATGCCAATAATGTAGAATTCAATTCATGTTTCGGACGCAGAATGACTGAAGTGCGTTTTTGTCTTTTTTGTGTGTTTTTTTTTTTGTGCACGTGAATTCTGCTGAACTCTTTTTTCTTATCTTACGGGAAGAAACAATTGTCCAGTCTGGTATCTCGAGAGGATAAAATAGAGAAAATAATATCATACAAATTGCACTGTAGTTTCGGATGGCGATGCAAGAAGGTTGAATTGTTAAAGTGTGTTTTGCACCATATTCAATTTTCTTCGAGATTATACGGGTCCTTCATCATGGACACCATAGCGAGCTGCGCGTTCGGTCTCGAGGTCGACTCCCAGGGTGACCAGGATCATCCATTTGTCGCCATGGCCACGAAAGCCTTCCATTTCACTCCTTTCAATGTGGGACTGCTGATAAGCGGTAAGAAGTTGAAGTCTGTTGTAGGGGCCGGCGATATAGATCACTTTTCGAGAGATCTCGCGTGACCTTTGACCTTTGGTACCGTGAGCACATATCACTGAAAGGAATGGATGGAGAGATTTTACAAAGAATTTAGCAAGTGTGTGGTTTTTTTTTTCTATTACAGTTTTTCCACTTTCAGATTGTGAGTAATATGGTAATGTGGATGTTTTTCATAAGATGGAAGAGGAGAGAATTCGCTGAGATTTGTGGGTATTGCGTTGGTGCTTTCGTTTCTATAGTGATACTGTGACAACCGCGCAATTCGTTTCCACTTGTTGGTTCATGATGTGACTGACAGGTTTTTATTGCTCCTATATAAACTGAAAAGATATGGCAGATTGTCTCTGCATGAAGTCATTCTCTATGTTTGAATCTCTCACAGTTCTCACCACAACAACAAAGAAAACGACAAAAAATATACCGCAAGTCTTTATTGAGGTCTTACATGAACTCTGTGATGTCAACTTCTTGTTATTTTGAAATCGCTACGAATTCTCTAAAACAAAGGAATAAAGAGAAATTTGAAGATACACAGGAAGCTGCCATTAATTTCTTTGATACTCATTATCATTAGTATTTTCATATCCTTATGATTATTAGTACTAATATTATCATAATGATAATCACTATTGCGTTGTTCTTATCATCATCGCTATCTCATTATTGAAATCCCAAGGAGTTCTGCCATGGACATCGTCATTATTGAAGTTTTTCAAGATTTTCTTGCTTCCTCAAGACGCGATGGAGTTTTTCCGTGATGTAACGCAGCAAACCATGGCAATGAGAAAAGCTCCGAACAAAGACAAGCAAAAGGTAGAGTTGTTTGCTTGTAGCACGAGATTGTAATGCTTTAACCATTTCTGTGCCAGGGAATTTGAACAGTGCATACAATGCTCTTGGATTTTTTTTACCAGTTGGCATGCACAGGATAAAAAAAAGGATTAACCACCTTTTAGAGAGTTCTACTTTTTTACATATTCCACTGTATAGTTAGTGATATAATGATTGCACTAAGACATTTTAAAGTAATTGTATGATACTCGGTATTCAAGAGACCTTTGGTTAGTAAACTGAAAAAAAACCTCATACCGGCACGTCTGAAGTAGATTATCAGCAAGTGAAATACATTAGTGTCAAAATATGAAGTTGAAATCGAAAGAGTGTGTATGTATGTGTGTGTGAGAGAGAGAGAGACAGAGAGGAGGAGGAGAGAGAGAGACAGACAGAGACTGTTCAATAAGCTTCGCTTGTAAGTGTAACAAGTGCAGCTTCACGACGGAAGTGCCAAACATTACATGAGAGTATATTCTATATGTAGTAATACAGAATACCCTTAATGAATGTTCAGAATAGTTCGTAATATAATTTAACAAAGTTGCTGATGTCTCGATTTGATGAGATATTGGGGAAACCGATACTTATGAGGATAAGAGCTTCATTTTTCTTGGAGGCACTAAAGAGATTGATTGCAATTAAAGAAATAACCTGAGCAAAACTCGCAACATGTCAAAGACAGCAGAATCGTGTATTTTGTTTGCAGTCGTGACACGTATTATACAGGGCCTATCAAAAAAAAAGTGACACTTTTAAAAAAATTGTCTAATTTACATTTCAAAATATTTGGAAGATTTTTTTCATATTTATGGATACCCAATAGTCTCATCTATCAAGTGCAATCAACAAAACAAATTTTTGTTTCAAAAGTGTAACTTTCTTTTGATACGCCCTGTAGAGTATAGATATCATTATTTGAATCAGTTTTAGGTAGAAAACGAGGAAATATGCATGGTTTGAAATATAAAAAGAGCCACTGCTTTCTTTCCCATCTTTTATCTTCTCGCATTAGATCGCAGTTCTTCAATTCGCACGCTTTAGTATATTATGATTGTGTCAAACTGTGGCGTAAACTGCAATGCGATCAACATGTAAATCTTAGCTAATTGTCTTGGGAACTTTCTACAAGATAGCACGACTGTCTTTAATGTCGTTATGTTTGCATTAAATACCAATCTATTTACCAGAGAGCAGACTTTCTTCAAATGATGATCGAAGCCCAAATAGGAAGCGAGGGGTCGGAGGGAGACGATGACGAAACTGGACACGAAGTCGACGTGCATGATAGCGTGTTCAAGGGACATGAAAGTGGGGAACGAAGTCGCTCGATGAGATCAAAGATCAAACTGACAGATTCAGAAATTATAGCCCAGGTGAATCTTCTCATTTCAGCGTTGGTTGTCATGATGCCCATGTTCGATCCCACCTCGGAGTAATAACTTTAATTTGAAAGGATAATGCGTCACGTTCTCTCGGAACTACAATACTACTACTACTACCAATAATAATAGTGATAATGATAATAATGATAATAATAATAATTATTATTATTAGTAGTAGTATTAGTAGTAGTATTAGTAGTAGTATTAGTAGTAGTAGTAGTAGTAGTATCATTATATCGTTATTAACAATAATAGTATAATAATGATAAAAATGATAAATAACTAGATAGACACCGATTGTGAGACGTTTCATATCGGTCATAGAGTAGCTGTCATTATTTTGCTCAACATTATAAAAATGGAAATAAGCAAAGATGAGAAACACGATTTAACATCCTAGGAAAGAGAGTTTTGTCCAGAGTAAATGAATGTGCCATTGATTCAGATAGTTCATTAATTCAATCTGTATCAAGGTGAAATATGAATATCGAAGAACATTAATAATCTCCATTAAATTCACTTCTAACATAATTTGGAACTCCGATATCAAGACATGATGCAACGGCGAGTTCCACTAGTCCCGCCACACATACACATATGGACACATACAATATGCTGGCTCGAAAGAATGCAGTCACAAACAGTCTTTGCAAGCAAAAGAAATAATTACAGAGACATAACAAAGGCATGCACAAAGCTATCCAAAAAAAAAAGAAGAGACGTTATTTCCACACTTATTTCAAGTGTCAGATTTGCTTTTGTCTTTCATATCAGGCGATAATCTTTTTCGTCGCCGGCTACGACACGACTGGCTCCCTCCTCATCTATTCCTCTTACCTACTGGCCCTGCATCCAGACGTACAGGAGAAACTCATCACCGAGATCGACGAATTGCTGCCCTCCAGCAACGACGTCGACTACACCACCGTCTCGAAATTATCCTACCTGGATAACGTCATATGCGAGACTCTGAGATGTTTTCCTCCGGTGGTTCGGTAAGTATTAAGCAGAATGATCACTTCACAGACAAACCAGATAGAAACTAATGATAGAATCAACACAATACGTACCAATTTCTAGTGTTATTAGGGTCAAGTCATACAACACATCTTCATTTCTCCTCGCAAAGTGTTCATGAATATCATCATCACCATCACGCAGCTGTCTCGGCCCGACGGCCCCGGTTCATGTAAGCATGCATGCAGCCGGCACTCCAGTCGGCATCAACAGCGGCGTCTTGGTTTTTACCTCCTGCGTCGGGATCAAATCCCCTAAATCTCGGTCATCCTCATGATTGTTTGAATTTGATGAATCAGTATCGTCTTCTCCTTCCTCCTCTTTGTTGATCAGATTGTATAAGAATATTGTCATCCATTCTTCTTCGGTTTACGAACGCAAGCAAGAGGGGTGAGATAGTTTGGGATCGAGCTACCATGCACAAATTCTTAAAGAAGGAAAGCGCGCACTACTGGTCTTTGGAGCGCGCAGCTGATTGGAGGAGAGCGTTTTCGACAGTTTTGAAGTCATAGAAATTAGGCCGATATTCTCAGGGAATGTCGGTCCGACTCGAAGACACGTATTTGATTAATCAATCATAATTAATTATCGTTTTGGATAGCAATGTTATTAACAAAAATGGGGGTATGACATTTCCTGTGCGAACATAACAAATTTGAGAAAATTGAAAATCATAGAAGTTTATCTGTTCTTGTCATGGGCATCGAGTTCCTTTTTTTTAAATTACTGTGACCTAATCATAAGCTGACCACACTATGCTCCATATTGTATTTCCGATAGTATGAAAGCCGTTTAGGTAATATCATTTTTTTATGTGCTTCTCTTAGTAGGCATTTTACTATACTACAAAACGGCATCTGAGGATGTTGCTATACATGCATTAGAGTTGCTGTTCATCTTGTGGTGTTTGAATATTCGAGTAAATATTGGAAACTTGTACATTCGTTTCATCATGGTCTGTGATACGTTACAAATTCTGCATTTCGTTTGCTTATCACCTAATATTTGTCAGCCTTGACCGCATGTGCAATGAGACATTTACCTACAATGGGGTAACCGTGGAAAGGGGCACGCAGGTTGTCATTCCGATGTACGCCATTCACCATGATCCGGAGCTGTGGCCCGAACCCGAGAAGTTCGACCCGAATAGGTGCGTAAAGACTACTCAAACATGCGAAAGCGATTACTAGTGTTATAGTTGTAATACTTGATATATGCCGGGTAACACTTTTGTGTTCATCTGTGTTTGATACGGGATGCAGCAGATCCTAACCTTCTTTTTTTCTTTTGCTCACATCAATCGAATGCGAGTTCGTTTGCCTCAGTTTGTCAGTGGCATGGATGTCAATGCGAAATTTTAGTACATTCATAATTTGTACGCCAAAAAATAACGGTATTTTGTACTTTGTTAATGAAATTGCAGAACGTTGATGTATTTGAAAAAATGGCATACAAAGAATAAATTAATCAAATCAAATCAAATCGAATCAAACAATGTTTACTATAATACAGTAATCTTGAAAGATTCGAAACAAGAAATTAATGCAAAGCTTAGATGCAGAACAAAGCCCACTATATTTTCAGGATACTCATTTAGATGTCAATGTACGTTTAGACATTTTTTTGGTTTTTTTTTCAGTGCTGAGTGTAAAAAACAAAACAAAAACGAAAAAACGAAAAACGAAACGTAGAACACAAACACTGAGTACAAGTTTTAATAGTGAACGCGAAAATCGAGATTCGATTTTTTTTTTTTTTTTTTTTAGGCGTTGAGCTGGTTGGAGGAAATAAGGTGGGAATCATAAATGATTGGATATAGTGTTAAGAAGAATTAGAAATTGCAAGCATATCCATGAGCTCGATTCTGTGTGTCTCGTTCGTCTGACAGATTCACGAAAGAGAGGCGCGAGAAGCGGCACCCGTTTGCTTGGATCCCGTTCGGCGCAGGGCCACGGAACTGCATCGGGATGAGGTTCGCCCTGATGGAGGCCAAGGTAGCCCTCGTCAGGGTGCTGCAGAAATACCGCTTTGAGACGTGTCTACAGACAAAGGTAAATGAATCATGCCGTATACGACAAAGGCAGACAGAATCTTGTCCTTGTACTGCCAGGAGTAGAAAATATCGTCACGGTATAGGTTACATGTAAGATAATCCCATACGCCATTGTTCATCATGATTTTCAAATTAATCTACTTGTTCTATCTTGATGCATAATACAATAAAGTACAACTTGCCAGTTCGATCAAATAGTTTTCAAACTGAATTGCTTCCCTACAGATTCCGGTTGAGATCGGGAAGGCGGGTCTAATCACCCCGTCGAAGGGTATGGCGTTGCGCGTCAACCAAAGGATCATGTAGCCAACACGCAAACCGGCCAACGACCTTACCTAGCGACTGTGGGTCATCGGAACGGATCTGGGGCCAAATTCGTTTGAGTTTCAGACAGGGATATCGGCATTCAGGCTTTTTCATTATCATTATCCACCAGGAAACTGTACAAATGCATGTCTCTACTGATACAGTCATATTTGCCAATATCCTCTCTGTCAGCGCCGCTGTGATTTGCGCATTAAAGGAATAAAACGATTTGGTTATTTTGAGAAGGGGTAGCTATATCAGATGTGTCATAATAATTTACAACATCACCTGATGCGATCAAACTTCTCGGCAAAAGAATTTTCGGGCTTTAATTGGTTCTGAAGAGGTCCTCAACCTCTCCTTAGGACTGGTCTTCAGTGATTTCTAGCCCTAGCCATGAGGATTTTTGGTCGGCAACCAGTCATTGCTGCTACCAAGATCTTTATGTAGAGCGTCTGCGTGTATGTGCCAGGACACTATGAATGCTTGCTGCAGCCTTGAAGTCCGACTGCTTGAAGACATCTCAGTTGGATGCCAAGCCATGCACTCTAAAGTTCACCCGTATGAACTTCAGACGACATCAAGAATACCTTGCAGAATGATGGAAAATAATGTCTTGTAGTTGTGATAGGGCAAAGCAGTTTCTGAATTTCGTCATATGGACAAGACCTACTCAAGACGTGAAACCCCAAACAGATCTTGACTGTTTGGAAAATGTCTCGCATGTTATATCCCGCTGTAAGCAGCGAAGTATATCCAATCATTTTTGACAAAGGATTATCCGCAAACTGTTCGCGTACTTCTTGAGACATTCTTACGAACGTTTGGTGCATGTTTCTACATGGTATGGTGCTACACATCAAACAATAGCAGGAAAATTTCAAAAAAAAAATATAAAGAGAATCAAATTAACATTATAATAAAGTTACAGAATATATGCTTAAATCAGTCCAGAATATTTATGATTGACAATTAAGATGATGTGTGGATGAATCTACACACTGCATGCCTTGTGATTGTAGGTCGTAAGAAAAGAAAAGTCGGGAAACACACATACACGTAATACAACAACAAAAAGAACCAACAAACAACAGTGAAATTAAAGGGGAAGAGAGAGACAAAGATGAAAGAGAATAGAACAAATCTGACTTCAACTCAAGACAATAAGAAGTATCCAACACAACTATTTAGGCATGATAAAATTGAAATGCGACAAAGACACAGAATGTTACATGCAATGCACAAAATTGCTCATGGAGTCAAAGGCTCTGTTATAGAAATAATCTTTGTCGATGCACCATGTTAAATATTTGAGATATGCCAGTTTTTTAGTTTAACTATACTTTTAAACGCAGAAGTGTACAATACAAAAGGAGTAAAGAGTGGACTGAAAATCCAGATGACATGAAGATTTTCAGCTTTAATAATTTCAGGTTCCCTTAGAAAAACAGCGGCAGTTGCAGTCTAATGTCTACAACACACCAAAGATAATTCCTGTTTATAAAGCTTGATATATGCGTTTGTGATGAGTACTATCGTTGTTTTTGTTTTATGTCAGTCTGTTGTGCCTGTTTGTATTCTCTACATGATCTGAATATATATCTTTCTCTACATATGATTTTTTGTTTGTATTTTGTACTCTGAATTAATTGTGGTGTATTTCTATTGTTACACTGTATGCACGGACTTGCAATCATTACCACTGGCTGAGCAAGTCACTCTTACCACCGTGTTGAAATAAAATGAAAATAACAATAAAATTAAATTCCGACTCAACAATAGTTTTATTTCTGATAACTTCGGGAGAAGACAGAGTATTTCAGTGCAAAATCTTCACTCCCTTTAAATTCAACTGATCATATTGAGGCATGTCCGACATAGCAACAAGTAGTACAAGTTTGTATAACTATGCAAACTTGATTCCAACAACTGAATTTCATTTAAGAAAAGCAGGTTAATGGAATAACTCGTCTCTAACAATGTCTAAGTTCCCACGAATGACACATCCATAAATTTGAATACATTATACAATAACTGCCTATTGACTGATCGGGGGTTAGCAATCTCCTTTGTGTAACTATTCAAATGGAACTCAAGGGCCCTGTTTTATGAAGACTTATAATTGATTATACAGTTGATTTCTGTCATAAGTTTATGGCAGCCCATGTGGTAAGGAAATTCATAATCGATTACATCTTTTGATAAAACGGGGCGGGGGGGGGGGGTTCATCAACGTTTGTGACAAATGTCAACGCTGACAATTTCAGCAAAATCCTTGATTTTGATTGGCTGAGATGCTCTGGTCACTGACTGTTACTATGGTGATTCAAGTTGTCAGCGCTGACAAACGTTGATGAAACACCCCCAGATCTATAATCCTTTTTGACTGACGTGTAACGCCAAGAAAAAAATAACAACGACAACAGCAACAACTATAATCCTTCCCTCCATGACACAAATATTCATAATGTGAATGACGCACCTCAAACACAACAACAACAACAACAACAACAACTGACGTCAATTCGTCGCATCCAGTCGTCCAGTTCACCTTTAAGGCGTCACGCACCGCTGAACGAATAGAGTCCAGGAATTCTTTTCCCTTTATGCATGGCTTTAAGACTGCGTCAGCAATGAATGCTTTGCCGTCTTGCTTTCTTGGGGTTAGCACAATGGTGGGTCATCGGACTCTAGGCCTACCTTGTACACTGTATTCAAACATGTAGCAAATACACCAGCATATTGAATATACTCTGCATTGTGAATTATATATACATATACATGCAAAAAAAAATCGTCATTAATATTCGTATTTCATGGTATATGGTACAGTATATTAGTGGCAGTTGATAACACAAGGCAAGTTGCGTCTTCTGACATTATGTTTACAATACAGTGGGAAGAAAAGGTAAAGGTGTGTTTACAATGTGTTGGGTGGGGGGGGGGGGGGGTAGAAGAGGGGTACAGTTCATCCAGACTCCCCCAATCCCAGTTCCGCTGCCTGAGGATGACGTAGAAACTGTACCCAACATCCTATGGTAAACAGCTTAGGACCTATCTATCTTTTTATATCCTGTACAGCTTGAATCGGTTCAGAGAACCGACTAATTTGGGTTCCGTCATGACCTGTATTGTTCGTTCACCTTTGATATGCGTAAAATTATTATGCCCGGGCAAAGTCCAAATAATTAGTCCTATATAACCATGGTGTATTGACAGAGATAACGAATAAAGTTATTGTTCAAGGGAATGATCTGGCCGAGTTCGCACGTGCTTTGCTGAAAGTTTCATGTAATTGAATATAGACAGGAAAATACCTGGGCCGCAGTGAAAGGGAAAAGACACAGCCTGAGGAGATTAGCACGGTCGTGTATAGCCTGATCAGACACCGTAATAAGAAGAACAGAGCATTTGCTTTCGCGAAAGCGCTGTGTATGCATATAGCATAATAACAAACCACGCACACCTGTTGAATGCAGTGCGGAGATATTCTGGTACGCTATGGCGGTTGAGGTTCTCGGTCTAGTCCTGTCCCCAACATGGGTTCTGGCGTGTGGAGCGATAAGCCTCTTCTTTCTGTGAGTATGCGTTCATTATTGCGTTAGGAATAAGCAATATTTCCATTACGAACCATGATAATGTGCTACACTCAGGAGTTGATGATAGTGGAACATCAGCCGTGCTGTGAGTTTGATATAGGAGGTCTAGGCCAGGAAGCAAAGTGTCAAAAGTCTAGTAGTTCCCTTTGTACACACCCAGGGAGTTGTAAATTGAGGCTAGTGCCAGGGGGCGTAGTGCCTCATGAATATCTTGTCGATCGGGATGTTTCACAGGCCATTTTAAGTGATCAATTCCGTTCGTCTTCAAAAAGAAAAAAGAATGAGAAAAAGGAAGTTTTTTTTTAATATGAATTTAGATTACCAGAAAACAACAACAACAACAAAATATACATATGTATATTTCTGTATGCCTTTACTGGTACAACTGCTTTCTACAGCTATAACTGAACATGAAATTATCTATGCTTCGTAATATATTGTAATGATTATAACTGGTATCACAAGTATGATATAGTAATATACCTATTTTCTGCTCCACGCAGCTAGGTATAGTTGGTCTGAACCTCCATCACAACTCCACAACGTTATGATAGCTATAATGCACAAATAATTACGGTCCCACATGGCTATCACACTGTAACGCTTTGCTAAATTGCCATTGCCGAGCTATAGTTTGACGACTGGTGACAGAACGTTGTTGCTGCTCTACACGCAGCTATGATAACTATAGTCTCGTAACCATTGTCGCTCTTTACAGCAATATGAATTGATGAGATTAGTGAGGATCGTAATCATTATCATTGCTCTTTCAAGGTACGACCACTGGTGCCACAACTTTTGGCAAAGACGCGGCTTCCCTGCTGTGCCAGCTTGGCCTGTCGTCGGAAACCTGCCAGAATTTAGAGTGGTAAGCAAAGTCTCCACCATCTTCCCCAAGTTGTTAAATAGTTGCTAACAGCCCCTTCCAATAATCAGAGTTGTTTAAGGTTGTTAAACATCTTTCAGATTATTTTGAGTGGCGCAGGGGTTGCTAACAATCCGTAAGCATCAAAAGTGGCACAGACGATTTCCTTCCAACCTCGTGCAGGATTCAGAGTGGTAGAAAATTAATTTTACTGCGATGAAACAAAATGATGTGTAATGATGTGTTTACTTGCGGTGTGCTTGAAGAATAATAAATGACAGAGAGTGTATGTAAGTTTTCTCATTTTATTTCCTCAAAGTATATGTCTCATTACAGTTCAGAGTAGTGGTAAATCAAGCATTTTGAGTAAATTTAGATTTGAAGTTTGATCTCGTTTTAGTTCAAGAGACATATGGAAACATCTAGATAACTACAAGTGTTGTAGAAGTACTTGTATAGTAAGATTCGGACTGTCAGACAAAATGATCACACTCTTCATCAAAATTCCTTCAAGTTAAACTTTTTATTATGAAAGGCATTTTCTCCTACGGATATATATATATGTATATTCATAATGAAGAGTGAGTTTATCCGTTTTGAACTATTTCTCGTATCTCGTAATACAGGGCTCGACACTAACGGTGGCCCAGTGGTCCGGTGCCACCAAAAATGAAAGTCGGGCCACCAAATTTCAGAAAAGGGCAAATTTGGTGGCCCATCTCGGGCCACCAAAATTTTTTGAAAAGTGTGTCAATAAATTCGTAAGTTTTTGCGCCGGAAATGCATAAATGCATGCAGTGAGTGTGCAACTTATTAAAAAAAAAGGACTTTTATCAATGTTTTTTTTTCGGGCCACCAAATTTTTCTCTCGGGCCACCAAAAATTTGAAATTGATGATTTTGGTGGCCCCATCGGGCCACCGAAAAATAAAGTTAGTGTCGAGCCCTGCGTAATATATTAATTGTGAAATGTGAGGATTTCTAATTGTTTTTAAGCATTTCAACCTGGATAACTTTGATTAAATAAAGAAAATAAGTAGGATACCATTTGATTAATTCCATATTTGTATACTATTTTTAAGATAACATACAAGGCAAGGTTGTTGTTTTTAATGAGAAAACTCGCATACATATCAACGACAGTATACTTATGAAATCAAAGACATGGAACTTTTTAAGACGACTTGGGAGAGTTATTTAGAAGGCACTGCAGATAGGGACGTATAGTGTTCAGATAGTTACAAGTTTAGGACAAGACTGATTGATATAATAGTTTCACTTATTTTATTTCAGGGAATTGCAACTGCAGTTCGAGCATTGGCAGCAAAGCATGGCCGCGTATATGGGTAACTATACCTAACTTTATTTGTATTCCTGCTTTGCGGTGGCTGCGTTCATTTCTCTTCCATTTATTCAGATTGAATTGAAACGAAATAACATGAGGGGTGAGATAGTGGTGTCCTTTTCTTTTCCGAAACGAATATTGGTGAAAACTCTTTGTATTTCTCCTTGTTTCTCTATTCTTGTGGACATTCTTTCTTACCAGTTGCCACTTGGTACACGAAAACAATCTTCCCCGCAATATTTTGTTAGTTATATTAAATAGCAAAAAGTAATATGGATGAATTGATAATTAATCTTCATTTTTTGTTTTCTTTCTGATTAGGATTTGTCCATATTTTGGCTCAATTCCAACTTTTAAAGGATGACCAAGTCACTGGCGTCATGTCAGATTATCTATACATTTAGCATGAATGAATAATGATGATCTTTGCCGTCCTTAGAGTTTTTAACATTGAAACATTTTGAACTCTCGATGAAATAACAACTGCCTGGAAGCACTTTTGCATAATGTGACGCCATCGGGATAATCAATAAGTCACAACAAATACACGCCTCATTTATGATTGTGGATCTGACCAAAAAGCACTCTATGCCATCATCAACAAGCTTCTGTACAGAAAGACAGAATCAGCTGTGGCACTAGGGCATCATTTCTCTCCTGGTCGTGTAGCCTCTAAATTCTCAAGGTACTTTATTGGTAAGATTGAGTCTATAAGATGCAATCTACAGTCGAACATGTCTCTTACTGTAGAGCCAGAGTCAGACAGTGATACAACCTCAAGTGATGAACATCTTACTACACTCGCGCCCACAACTTCAGCAGAAATACAGAGTGTTATCCGCAGCTCTCCTGCCAAGTCATGCTCCCTGGATCCAATCCCAACCTCAATTGTGAAAGAGAGTTATGAACTAATGGCCGTTCCTATCTCCAGGATAATCAATGCTTCGTTACAGGAAGGAATGTTTCCAGATGAGCTGAAGCTCGCCCATGTCACTCCTGTACTTAAGAAGACACCCTTAGATCCGGATAAGATGAGCAGCTACCGACCTATATCTAACTTGCCATTCCCTGCCAAAGTCCTCGAGAAAGTAGTTGCCAAAAGACTAATGTCACATCTCCAGGTCTGCAAACTCTATGAGCCGATGCAGTCTGCTTATAAGAGACACCACAGCGTAGAGACAGCCCTTCTGAAAATAGCTGATGACATCTTGCGAGCAGTTGACAACAAGAAAGCAGCCATGGTACTTCTCTTGGATTTGTCAGCTGCATTTGACACAATTGATCACAAAGTCCTCATTCACAGGCTGCAGCAGGATTTCAAAGTTGGCGCCACTGCCCTTCAATGGTTCAGATCTTATCTCCATTGCCGATGACAGTCTGTGAACATCAATGGAACTCTGTCAGAGCAGGCCTTCCTGACCTGTGGCATCCCACAAGGTTCAGTCCTCGGACCATTACTCTTTACACTATACACTTCCCCCCTTGGGAACATAGCACGTCAGCATGGTTTAGAACCCCACTTCTATGCAGATGACACTCAACTTTATGTGACATTCGATCCAAGAGTGGCAGCTGAAGAAACAGCAGCAGCTACGAGGATGACTGAATGCCTGTCAGATATCCGACAATGGATGGTGAAGAACTTCATGAAACTCAATGACGACAAGACTGAATGCCTCATCATTTCTTCTCCACAAATGAGAAACAAGATCGTCTCCATGGATTTTCAGGTCGGTGATGTGTCTGTCTCTCCTGCAGATAACGTCCGTAACCTTGGGGTCTACTTTGACCAGTCTATGAGGATGGATAGGCATGTTTCGCAGGTATGCCAGACTGCTTACTTCCAGCTTCGTAGCATCGCAGCTATTAGACCTCTGCTTACAAGGATAGCAGCAGAAAGCATCATTCATTCACTCATAACATCAAGACTGGATTTTTGTAACAGCCTCCTAGCTGGCCTTCCATCTGCAACCTTGAACAGACTTCAAGCAGTACAGAATGCAGCAGCACGCTTGCTCACCGGGCTGAGGAAGTATGATCACATTACCCCTGTCCTGGCTGAGCTGCATTGGCTTCCCATCAAGAACAGAATTGATTTCAAGATCTTACTTCTCACTTTTAAGGCCATTCATGGTCTGGCCCCAGGATACCTGTCTTCCCTAATTGAGCGACGGCAGCCTCGCCCTGGCCTTCGTTCATCTGGCCTCACTCTCCAGGTGCCCATCACACATCTCAAGGGATACGGAGACCGGGCGTTTTCCTCTATTGCTCCTCGCCTATGGAACTCCCTCCCATCTTCCCTCCGTGAAATTGACAAACTGGATCACTTCAAAGCCTCACTCAAGACTCACATTTTTCACCAGACATTTAATTGCTAACTGTCTTGGAGGAGTCTGCGCCTTTGAATGTTTCTGTGACAGATATATGGCGCCATACAAATGCTGTGGATCATCATCATCATGTCGTTGATTTTTTTCTTTCCCATTATAATACGTTGACGAGTGCATATCCTTGTATCACAGAATATATTCAATCTAGCATTGATTAAAAGAGTTACACCGAACAAAGTGAATAGTATTCTTAAAAATCAGACATTAGAAAAAAAGTTGTGATATCGTTTACTTCTCATGATTTTACAATAACAAATTAATCGAAGAGTTGTGAGCCGATGAAGTCAATGACTTGGTGGTGCCGGAGGCATTATGTTTTCGGGTTGTCCGTCCGTCCGTCCGTACGTCCGTACGTACGTCCGTACGTCCGTCCGCTTTCGTTTACGCGATAACTTGAGTAATATTTACTGGAATTTTACCAAACTTGGTCCAAGTATGAAGTATGATGGGGCAATTATTTGATTAGATTTTGGGTGAAATCGGCTAAAGGTCAAAGGTCAAAGGTCAAGGTCAAATCATGAAATTGTATCCATTTACGCGATAACTCAAGACTGGATGGAGCAAATTTCACCAAACTTTGTTGGAGGATGATGTATGATGGGACAATTACTTGATTAGTTTTTCAGTGAAATCGGACAGAGGTCAAAGGTCAAAGATCAAGGTCAAATCCTAAAATTTATCTGTTTACGTGATAACTCAAAACTGGATGAAGCAGCTTTCACCAAACTTGGTCAAAGGATGATGTATGATGGGACAATTAGTTGAGTAGATTTTAGTGACATTGTCCAGAGGTCAAAGGTCAAAAGGTCAAGGTAAAATGCTACAAATTTTGCAATTTCCCCCATATCTATGCAATGCCCGAAGGTATTTTCTTGAAACTTGGTGTGGACATGTACTACTGCGTAAAGATTCTCCAGAGAGAGTTTCATGTCATAAGGTCAAAGGTCAAAAGGTCAAAGGTTTGGTGAAAATGTTACAATTTCACTTTTCTCGCAAATGGTTCAATGTATCTTCATGGAACTTGGTACATACGCATGTACTGACTGGAAGGGATTATCTAGGGAATTTAGTGGTCATGGGTCAATAGTCAGGGGGTCAAAGGTCAAGGTCAACTCCTCAATATTTTACTATTTCCCTCATATACTAGTATATATATGCAATGCTTGCATTATTATTTTTAAAATTCAATATACAATATGTACATGTATTACCTAATGGAGATTCTCTTGGAAATTTCCTGCCAGAAGGTCAAAGGTCAAAGGTTAAGGGTCAAGGCAAGGTTTAAATGCAAAAAAAATCTATTTTGCACTGTTATTACACTCTTTCTTCATACCTTTAAAATTACTCAATGCATAAACTTATAAAAGGGTCAGTCAGAAGTTAAGTAAAAATCCTCAATTCCCCAAATACATGTGTACCTGAACTCTTTCATAGACAATTATAGCAAACCTAGTTTAAGGAAAGTGAACATTCAAGATATTTCTGACAAACGTGTCATTTCAATATTTTGCCAGTTATGTGAAACTGTCACCACACATTGTGAAGACATTGTACTATACACCTATTGGGAGAATCATGCATTATGGCGGAGGCATCAGTCGCCATAGCGACATTTCTAGTTTTAACTTTCACTTGCTTTATATTCACGATCATTAAGGTATCATGGCGAAAAACGTGATAAAACTCGTACAACGTGCCGTTGTCCAAGTTGAATTTGACAAATGTGTCTACTGGCACTTTACAATATAAAATTTACTTTTTTAAAGATGTCATTGACATATATCTTGTTTATGACTTCACAGTTTTTACGACAGCCGACTTCCTGCCGTTGTGTGCGGTGATCCAGACATGGTGAAGCAAGTTATGGTCAAGAGTTTCAACCACTTCGTCAATAGACGGGTATTGGATTTGTTTTCTGGTTATTTTGTGCTGTTAACTAATGTTGATGGAAGTGGTTGTAGCATCATGAATAATAATGGTAATGATGATTGTGACGTCATAATAGTACTAATCGGAACAAAAATCTGCTGCTTCTAATAAATTATAAGATAAAGATATGAAAATAATGGCAATGTCAGTAAAAAAAAATGCTGGTATTATTACCCACCACAAGTTAACATTTGAAACGTTGGCAGTACGTTTTCAGAGACCATGTCATTGTAATAAACTCAATGATTGAGGTACTCATCTTCTGGTCTAGAGAAACCTAGCTTGTTGCCAAATATCAGGGAAAGGCTCTATGGTTGAATGGGTAAAATATCAAATCTTCGGTGTTTTAGGAAAGTGGATGGTGGGCAACATAATAATGTGAGACCATAAAGAAATGAGACCATTAAGGGTTATCTGATAATGAAGGTTAGCTTTTAATACTTGAGAATCCCAGTTGAAGCTTTACTCTGCACCATCTCAAAACTCCTTTGCTTTATAGAGCATAATCAAACATAAAGGATGGCACATGTTTCACCAAGATCGGACCATAGATAAGAAAGTTATAGAGTTGAAAGTTTCACATGTCGTCTTGGGGGGGGGGGTTAATGTTACTGCGAACTAGATATTCATATCATAACTGAGAAATAATCGGTAAGACAAAACAGATACATACTAATGAAACTATGAACATGATTTTGGAAGCGTCTTGTTTGCTTCAAGTTATCAGTTGACCCTATGAGAGAAACTTGTCGTAAAGTTATGGTGCTAAGTTAAATCCTTGTCATCTCTTCGTTTGCTCTGGACTGTCAGAAACTACCCATTAACAACAAAGAGACGGAAGAGGCAGTGGGAAACCTGCGCGATGATCACTGGCGTAACGTTCGCAACATGATAGCACCTGCCTTCAGCGGCTCCAAAATGAAACAGGTGAGTTTGGAAGCAGCGGCTTCCAATACCTTAATCAGTGTTTCCAGTTTTAACAAATTTTAGCTGCCTGAATCCCGCCTGCTACCGGTCTCCCAGCGGTGAAGCTGCTAAGATTGGGGTCGACAATTTATTGTCGTGGAAATCTCAATAACGACGACATTAACAGCAACAACAGAAACCAAACAAGCAAAAAATGTGAGTGACATTAACTACAACGTGATATTTTTTTCATACACTGTATAAAATGTGTACATAACTTACAAATCACAGAATCGGTAAAATTGACTCAAATATGTTTTTGATTTTGAGTTGTAAAAAAAAAAACTCTCTTAATTTCAGGCAGATTTAGAAGCATGACAGGCGGGGGTCTGCTAAACAGTAATTCGTTGAAAAATTGATTCAAAGGCTCCCTAATATTAATAGCGTGGTTTTCAAAGCTTGTGTACTTGTATAGAATGTAAGTGTAAGCTGTAAACTTCAGTGTTTCTTCATTCCATGTAGACGCCATAACTTTTCGATATTCATGCAAACAAATCAGTGCGGGGAATCATGAGGTCATGGCTTCATGCAATTTATTACGACTGATTTCTCGGTTTTGTGAAAAATCCGTAACATTCTTTTCGATTTGCTCGAGTTCAGTAAACTCCTCTTCAATTCTCTGTTTTTCAGCTGGCTTCAAAATGGCCTACAACTGTCTTACACAATGATCTCACCATGTATAGTATGTGTGGCTTTATTCGCAGATGTCACCGATGGTGAACGAGATCGCTGACAGGATGGTTGAGAATATCAGGAAATATCAAGAGGCGGACGGCTACTTCGAATGTAAACAGTACGTGTCATTCAATCTATTACGCTAAGCCCTGCAGGACGCATCGATGTAAAAGTAGTTACATGTACATCGGTGACTTGTAATAGTTGTCAGCATGCGGGGCATAAGCCTCTGATATGTTCTACATGATCGGATGTACAGGATATTCATTTGTTTAAATCGAAATAAGCGTATCTCTGACACACAAGGAGTGTAATTGAGACAAATATGTAAATTATTTCACAAATTGCTGCATTTTCTTATTCTTTAACTTGAGATCATTAATTCAGATATTGCTGCTTTTGTACCGTCGACTAAAAAATCAAATCTGACTTGTCTAAAGATGTTGTACTACTGCATTATTCAACCAAACTCTAGACTCTATTTCTTCGGATCATTACTTTTGTTCTTGTACCACATTTTGATAGATCTGAAGTTCAGGCCCCTTTTTCATAAAAAGTTGATATTATGGTAACTCTTGCAGGGATGGCAATTGTCATGGTAATGACAAGAATCCAGCTTCCTGATTAGCTGTTGCTATCGCCATTCCAGTTGCTATCCTAACATCTTTTATGAAATGGGGCCCTGGTGTTACGTTCGTGCTCTTGAGCTTGATTATCTGCGATCAAGCCTGTTAGAATCTTGATGGCTTTCTTGACGAGATGATGTGCACAGCACATGTAGAAATATTCTGGCAATATCGAGTGTAATGTGGAGAGGTGGCCCTTTGGCCAAGCTCTCTCATTTTTTTCCTTTTTTTTTTTTGAGGGGGTGGAGGGGGGTCAATCTAAGACAATAAAAGATCCACTTAAACGATGTCACTCCCCATCTTCTGCTTCGTAGCGGTGAAGTTCAGTCTTATTTTATACACAGTTCTCTCCTATACAGTTTTTCGGAGCTTACTATGAAGAGCCAAACACAATATTACTTTTCCTTACATATTTCGAAGATATTATTGTTTAAAACAAAAACAAAAAACCCTTTATCTTTGTCGTTTTGAAAGGCCAAACGTATACACAATGTTTCTTTTTAATCTCCCGTGTCCCTCTATTATATCATTTAATAGCAGCCTTTCTCTTCTCAGTAGTGATTCATGTCACAGTTTATTGCACTCCTTTTTCTTCCATTTCTTTGCAGGGTATACGGGTCCTTTGTCATGGACACGATAGCGAGCTGCACGTTCGGTTTGGATGTCGACTCCCATGCAGACCCGGATAATCCATTCGTGGCACACGGCAAGAAAGCCTTCGAAGTCAGTTTAACCAATGTGGGCTTGATCATAGCAAGTAAGCATCATATTCTCATACTAGTAATTATATTAGTGTAATCAGTTTAAGTTAGGTGTGTATTCGATCAGTCGTGTAGACATAGTTTCACCATTTGATTTGATAGTAAAGATATTCACAGTGAAATATTTACAATACATATCGTTACTCTTTTCGTTATTATGATTACTTATAGTCATTGTGTTATCAGAATCTTCTTTTTCTTTAAAGTAGTGGGTGGTAGTATTTGCAGTTGCAGGAGGGTTATAGGTAGAGGAGTAGGAGGTGGAAAAGCGGAGGAAACTCCTTTTTTTAATAAAAAGAATTATATCATGCGTCTTGTAGAATTTCATTCCAGTTGTGACGTTCCGTCTTCTTTACAGCATTCTTCCCATGGACGTCCCCGATTTTGAAATTCTTCAATTTTACCCTGTTTCCACGTGACTCCATTGGGTTTTTCCGGGACGTCGCCCAAAAGGCTATTGAAATCCGAAAAGCCCCGAACGCAGACGGTCAAAAGTCGAAGGTATTTGTCTTTCATAAGTTTGACGCTGTCTTGTTGATGTTGTCATGTATGAACGCAATCGCATATCAAACACACACTGTTGAGGTTTGGATTTGCTCAATTATTATATTCAATAACGCATTTACTGATTGTTGGCGAGATGTTTTCCTCAAAGAGACAAAATCAAAATTTTCTCGTGGTCTATCACAGTTGTTGATTTTTTCCTTGACCAATTTCACATCAAAATGCTTGTCTGCGTGTGTGTCTCTTTATCTCATCACGTGCATATGTTTAAGACAAAAAATATATTTTGCACATGCATATACGCGGCAGGGGCGTTGACCTCTTGATCGGGGGGGGGGGGGGGCTGGCAAAATTTGGAGGATACATGTATATGCAAGGGAGCGAAGCGGACTTTTGAAAATATGCATAACAAAAATGTGTTTCCCAGCATGGTAAAGACATGTATCAGTCTTTGACAATGTTAAATTCGAGCATTTTCACAATCATAGTCGACTATGTGAGCACATTGTGAACACACTGTGGGACATCGTATTCTTTCCAGCACAGCTTATGGATGAAGCCTTTTCCACTGCAGTGATCATACAGGTCAAAGATTACAGTTTTTCTGCGTATTTGTTTTGATTTCCTTGTTTTCATGTCATAACAATGTATTCAATTCTTAATCAATAATCAGTGAAGTTTATCAGTGACTATCTATACTCTTTGAATGTTTTTTCTTGGAATCCCGCAGAAGGTAGATCTCCTGCAGATCATCGTCGATTCTCAGAAATCGGAGGGCGAAGATGACGTCGAGAATGAAACCGACATCCATGATGCTATCTTCGAGCTCCACGAGGATACCTCTCAGAATCGCAAACGGAGATCAGATTTCAAGCTGACAGACTCGGAAATCATGGCTCAGGTACTTTGACTCGGTTCCTCAACTTCGCTTTGAGGAGTCAAATACACCCGAACTTTTCTGTCTAATCTCAAGACACACTAGGCCTATATCGAAGGACCTAGAACCACAATTTGGTGGGCTGACTGGATTTAGATTTGGATTACTTTCTTTGAGTTGAGTCAAACGTTCAGATATTTGACTAGTCGTTGCCAAGAGCAAGTTAAATCGCTAAGATCTGCTTTGATAGCAAGTTCGCGATCTTTACGGAAGGAAATGATGTTCCCTTGATTTAACAAACTAATAAGTGACAAGAAAATGAATGCCATACCTGTAAACGGTGGAATTGAAGCAAACGGCGCATCATACGCTCTCCAGACCTTCACCTTATACAACTGTTTACATGTTGTGACAAAGAGCAACCGATATAATATACCATGCGAAAGGAAAGAACAAAGATCTAAAACTAGGCACACTCACATTATTGTTTCCTGAGGTACTGTTAGTAGTTGATCTTAACTGAAATAGATTTCCTATCCACAGCACACCAGTCACGGCAAGCAGTCTTACACAACATATACCTCATATTCATGGTCACTCTTCACACGTTGCCCTCACGTCTTGTGGATACCACAGTAAAGATGTTAGAAGCGAGCGTCTATGATAGTAGAAAACAGTGTATCTACTGCCGGACGATAGCATGAGTCCTTCTTTGTCTTTGTCGTTATTCGAATTTGGCCAATCCATGACATAACATCAAGCTTGTTCACCTGTATTTTCATGCCAGGCCGTGATATTCTTTATAGGGGGTTACGACACAACAGGCGGTCTCCTGGTGTTTGCCTCCTACCTACTGGCCCTTCATACCGACGTACAGGAAAAACTCATCGCCGAGATAGACGAACTACTGCCCTCTGGCGACGACGTCGGCTACACCACAGTCTCGAAGTTACCCTACCTAGATAACGTGATCTGCGAGACTCTGAGGTGCTATCCACCCACTCCCGTGTAAGCAGACCGCATATTAAAACAAACAACAAGTCACTTGTGATAGGATTTAGACATCTTGATCCGATGTCTTTCTTTCATTTTTCTCTGTTATGCATTGATGTGTCTACCTAGATATGTGTGTGCGTAATGTGTATGCGTGTGATGACTTCTTTTCTAGGGACCTACCCTATAACAAGCTTCTGCTTTTTGGAGATTTTTTTCACTCATCATTCTAATTCCAAATGATGATGACCACACTCTATCGACTGCTTTGAATTAATCCTCTAACTTTGATTGTATGCAAACTTCATTCTGCACACATGGCATTTTAAAAGTTTGCTACTCCCATTGTTCCATCACGACTGTAATTTGTGGTGCCTCTTTTAGCTACAATTTAACATCTGTTCTGGACAGTAATTAAGTAATTAAGAGTTTGCAGCCATAGAATAATACGACCTTTGCACGAAATGATGAATTGATAAATGATACCTTCTCATTATCACTGGGAATTCATTTGTTAATATCATTTTATGGATCACCAGTGTTGACCGGGATTGCAACAAGCCATTCACCTACAACGGCACTACCATACCAGAAGGAACACGAGTCATCATTCCGATCTACGCTATCCACCACGATCCGGAACTGTGGCCGGAACCGGATAGGTTCGACCCGGACAGGTCTGTATCGTCACTCGTCAACCGTGAATGAATATGAAAATGACCTCAGAAAATGGGATTTTCGATTGAGTATGGCTGCGTAAGGTGGCTGTGTATTTGGGTAAAAGAAATGAAAGAGCGCCTTAAAGACGTTGCGTTCTTCTTGTGTGTTTTCCTTTCGGAAATCAAACTTGCTTCATGTTAAGCAGCCTTTATATGTTTTATATGTTTTTGTGACACAAACAGACACAACTTGAAAATATGAATAATATTTGCATCTCAAAGAATGAAAATTATCAACACTGTACTCTAATTAGAGAATAATGAATCTAGGATTGACAAGTACGCCTATTGTATGAATGTTGATGATTGTTTCTTTTATCTTTAACCTTTTTCTTCTTATTACCCCCTCCCCCCATTTTTGACCCAAAGATTCACTAAGGAGGAGCGAGATAAGCGGCACCCATTCTCTTGGTTGCCATGGGGTGGAGGACCTAGAATATGTCTCGGAATGAGGTTCGCGTTGATGGGAGCTAAAGTGGCTCTCGTTAAGGTCTTGCAGAACTACCGCCTAGAGACGTGTCCTCAGACTAAGGTATGTTTTGATATTACCCCCCCCCCACACACACACACACACTTACATAAATGGACACGTAGACCAATGTATGAGCCAATTTAAACTGCAGGCTTTTCAAAAGCTGAAAGATTCTAATTTCTTCATAGCCCTCATTTGGAAAAACGTCCGGTCAATCCAAATCACAAAGTAAAAAAAAGTTAACAGTATGTAAAAGAAGAAGAAGAAGAAGGAGGAGAAGAAGAAGAAAAAAAAAAGAAGAAGAAGAAGAAGAAGAAGAAGAAGAAGAAGAATGAATTACTTGGTACTTGGTGGAACAGCGCCACCACACGGTGACGCCAAATAGAACAATTCATCTTATGTTTTACAGTATTTTACTGGTTTCTCGCACCATTAATAAGTGTACCTCACTTTATTTTGGTGAGATAGTATAATATTTTTTAATCAATAATCTTAAAGACTTCATATGGGGCAATAAGAACACCTTTTGACAAAATTCGCTCACATTTTAAAGTCGATTCCATTATCAAATCGGGAAATTTGTTTGATGTACGCATGAAGTATAGTATAGAAAACACCGTAAATATGCGATAGACTAGACAGATGGGCAAATATTATACAATTCAAGAGAATGAGACAGAGAGAAATAATTATAAGAGAGGGAGTAGACAGAGAGGATAAGGGGGAGAGAAAGCAATGAGCATCTAAACAAATGTTTCCTATCATTTCCCTTGTTATATCAGATTCCGCTAGAGCTTGGAAAGGCAGGTCTTCTGACACCAGCACACGAGGTCCTGTTGCGGGCTCGACCGCGGACGGCTGGCGAGCAGAATGATTGCTAGCAATCCATCCGCCACACGACTCTTGGTTGGCCCGTTGTGGTTCAGTGGATAAGAACGCAGACTATCAATCTTGCAGTCCGAAGGTTCGAATCTGCCGGTGCCCTTTTGACAAGACACTTTACCCTCATTATACAGTGCACTCCCGTTACAACGAACACGGTTATAACAAAATTTCGTTATAACGAAGTAAAACATCTGGTCCCAAAATTATCGTCAATAAAGTCTATGGTACAAAATTCGCTTATAACGAACACGGTTATAGCGAAATTTTCGATATAACGAAGTTTTTTTCCGAGCACCACTGACAAAGAAAAACAAAAGAAATGTGTTCCGTTATAACGAAATGCGGATTGCTTTCGAAAATACGTAGCGGAAAAAGGCACTTACAGCGTCTCTGCATGGGCGAACGCGTCACATCACTGTGTCTTCGCTTGGTGTGTCACCCACAGTTTTCGAGGGAAACTTGCGTTATTGTAATACAATAATCTGAAATTGATTAACTATTTGTTCTATTGTTCACATAGCTTTCCAGTGTATGACGAGTATTCAACAAACAGAATGTCATATGCTTGGCTTTTTTATTTTCGTTATATAATTATTGTATTTGTTCGGTTATAACGAAATTTCGTTATAACGAAAGAAAACTGCCGGTCCCTAGCATTTCGTTATAACGGGAGTGCACTGTATAGTCTTCCAGACGGGGCCTACAGCCGTTAATTCCTTGGTAGCTTGCTGTACTATGAAGCATTAAAATCCTTACTCTATGGAGAGGTGAAAATGTTATTTTCTTCACCATTCTCATGTTCTGTACATTATTTTTTCCTGAAGCACCATGAGCACCTAAAGGTACACTTGTGCACTATGCAATAACCATTATTGTTATTATTATAATCAGTATTAACATTATTTTAAAAATCCATATAAACAAACAGAGTATGATAGTAGCGAGCGTTTAAACATTATGACACAGACTCTCAAGTCGAGATCCACGATTGAGTTTCACTGACGGAAGCAGTGGTGCCAATAGGCAAGGCTAATGTGTTCATGGTCTGCTTGCTTTAAAACACTCAAAGAAAATATGATAAACTACCAAAAGTACAAACTCGTGTAGTTTAGACGTATGATGTGTGTCTGTGTGTGTATTTATAATTACATTAAGGTGTGCATTTTAGAGACCAAAAATCCATTAACAATGCTTGAGCTAATGCGTAATGATCATTCATCTTGAAGAACTTAATTTGTTTTAACAAGGCGACATAGGAATGGTTATATTTTACGAAGTTATCATAATCTGCACTATATAATCGTGACTATGTTACATAACATAACAATTATTCAAAGAAACAAAAATCTATGTAATGTCAATAAGATAAAATGAGATAGAACACAAGTTAGCAGATACAACTAAACATCCGACATTCAGGGAGGGTGTTAGGGGTTTAAACCCCCACCCCCACCCCGGGCTGCCAATTGAAAGTGTGATGTGCATTTTTTGAAAGGGAGAATTGTGATTGGGTTAACCACCTCCCCTTAGCTAAAAGCTACATCCGCCCCTGAGGAGTGAGGGCCGTGGAATGTTCATCCCAATGTGCGTTACGTATCTGACATTGTCTCAATATCGAGACATTCAAGAGATGTGTCCTCATTTAGAAAATAAGAGTTGTGTCTACAAGGTATTCCGTGAAATAAACATATAGGCAACAAGTGTCATGTGGCTGTTCTGCCAAAGAATAATCTAAGGTAATCCCTTTGGATAGTCTGTCGACCACGACTAATCTATCCGCCGCGGCGCGCCGGTTTGATAACAATGAAGCTTCCGATTAGGTCGCTATAGGGCTTTTTACACTTGTAAATTTTTGCTTAGCCCCGGACCAACGGTGGGGCTAAGGGGGGGGGGGCCTTAGCCCCACCGTTGGTACGGGACTATCCTTAGCCCACTTTCTGTTTACACTCGTTTTTGCCAAAGTGGGCTAGCCCCACCGATAGTACGGTACTATCTGGCCCTGCAAAATAGCAGGGGTTAGCACCGCAATTGCGGTGCCAAGCAAGTGAGTGTAAACAGAACGAAAAAAATCCTGGGCTAAGCGACGGAGACGAAGTCCAACCCTCACTGACCAATCAGAAACGAGGTAATCAAGTGCTGCCGGTGCGTGCGTGTACGTGTACAGTACACAGCGTAATTATGAATATTCATGTGGTTTGGAAAGTCCTGGGCTAAGAAATACGAGTGTAAAAAGGTCAGTTTTCTCCTTAGCCCCGGACAAGAGATAGTACGGGACTAATTGGCGAGTGTAAAAAGCTGAAAAAATTGGTACGGGACTAACGATAGTCCTGGGTCAGAGAAAGTCCGGGGTTAAGAAACACAAGTGTAAAAAGCCCTTGAGACTCTCTCCCTAGTCTTCCGCTCAGATGGAGTCGCTTCGTTTCCATGACACTTCCTGCATCCCACTTTAATTCCCCTTTCTCATGTAACCAGACACTGATCTTTTGTAGGAGTTGACCTAGCTTTGAAAGCACTTGAAACCTAGCAATGCTATGCAGTGGTGCAGACGGTGTAGGCGTCGATAAGTTTACCTATGTAGTCTTACGCAATACTAGACATTTGGATTGATGTCTGCGGGCACAATTCTGGACGACGCGACAAAAAAGAAAAAAAGAAAAAAAATCCCTCATTGCCGTTGGATAAGACTGGTGTTTAGCCATTATCATTCAATGTACAACAAAAATTCAAACGCAGTTGATTAATCGACATCTCAATCAAGAGTCGAGCACGTGTATATCTTAATCGTCAGAATGGTGATTAACGAGATGTTTATCTGTGAGCTACTCATGCAATGAATAAGTTTAACTTTCTCGGAAACCTGAATGATGTGGTTTTTTTGTTTGTTTTTTTAGCGCTGTGCTTATGTAACAGACAGTTTTTATACATTTCATGGCAAACTTACAGAAAGAAAAGGTTTTTTTATCCATTTGATTTGTCTTGTCCCTTCGTTATCTTTCTTATATGTGTGTGTGCGTGTGTGTATGTGTGTAGTGTATGTACATATGGAATTCCATTGTCATCTCTATGACATCTTGCTGAGCACACCTCATGTTTTTTTCTGGTTTCACCTTTCAAAAGTTAAAGAATAGAAAACAAAGCCGGCTAAAAAACCCAAAACAACAAAGTAAGACCGGAATGATATGTCTATGCAATGAAGGTATTCCTTTTTTGTGTGTGTGCAATCTAGATGTGTAATCGAAATCTAACGCAATATTCTGTGCCAGAAAAAATATCGCTTATCCGACATGCCGGATGTGCCGATGCATGTCCTCGTGACCTTTAACCTAATCCCTTTTACCGCCAAGGACGCTGACAATGAGTGTTGGAAAATTTCCTTTTGTGTTCCTAAAACTGCCTGGGAAAATGAAGAAAAAAATCTGAGCTAAATCTCTTTTTCAGCGTAGGCTTTCTTTGGCAGATTGAAACAATACATCAGGCGAAACTTGAGACGTAGCAATCGACCGTCACAAAGAATAAGAAAAAGGAATAGAAAGCGGGAGAAAGCAAGAGACAGTACTACAAAATAACAAGAACCAAAGATTGAAAATGAGAAGAAGGGAAGACAAAGAGCAGGAGAGCAAAATGAATTGATGAGGAAGAAGCAGCAAGACAGGGACCAAGGCGAGAACATAAACATGGAAGAGGAGAAGATGTAAGCAGGAGGAGGAAGGAAGCATGTATAACATCGACATGAATATTCCGAAAAGACTCTTGGGTTTTGAAAAGAATACGGAGAAGAAAATTGCACGAATTTTAAAGGAAACGGGAAGAAAAAGGGAAAGAAAGCAAATAATTGATAGGGTTTAGATTCATAACACACCTTTCTCGAAATATAGTCTGCGTCAATCAACATGTGTCATGTAATTACTAATTGACTCACAAGCTAACAGATTTGTTTCTCGTTCATTACAATTTCTAAAGTGACATCTTCCATACGCAGAGCGCGTTTTGAAAAAGCACTCATCTGAGTGCATAGACAGGTATAGGGCTAATACACGCAAAGTCTAGTTCATGAGCCCAAAGCTGCGCAGTAATATCTCGGGAAGTAAAAGTAACTTATCAAAATGGAAATGTAGGTCGTACACAAGGAGTAGATGCAGAAATTTTACATTTCTGTACACATTTTACATAGGTACCTTTTGAGTTGAAAATTAGCTGTTTTTCACCTTAGGATTCAGTACTCCGCATAAGGACACACATTTTCGCGCGTTATATGAACGGCGCGGTGCGCGCGAACAGGCAGGGAGAGGTCCCATCAGAATGACCTACTTCGAGACGTAAAAGAACCACTATTCCTGTCGCACAACCAAAAAGTAACTCCTTAAAATGAATAATCATATTCTAATGAATATTCATGTGAAATATCTAGCCAATTGGAAAAACTTTCCCATAGGTACCTCTGCAATATTCATATTCCTTAGCTGCTGACGGAATCTGCCTCTGATACACTGTATTTAACGCGTGCCGCACTTTAGGATACCGCATTCTGATTGGCTAATAGGTTTTCGGGCAATCGGTCACCGCGTGATCATTTCATTAATATTCATCACTACTCACGCCACTGGATCGCTGTGATTGGCTTCATGTAAATGAACCTCAGATTCAAAAATAATGATCTCGCTGCATCGCGATCGGATACAGTGTACTTTGTGACCTCCACACTCTGTACTGTTCATGGCCGCCTTACTACATCGACACTCTTTCCTGTCCACTCATTTACACCACACACTGCACTGGCGTGCTCTGCATCTCCTGCCTTCTATAATCCCTTCCATACACTTTTTTTTTTGGACGTACTACTACTACTACTACTACGACTCCTCCTCCTCCTCCTCCTACTACTACTACTACTACTACTACTACTACTACTACTCGTACTACTACTCGTACTAGTAGAGTATGACAAAATCAAAATACGGTATATATGCCCATTGAATATTAAAGACAGCTCGCACAGCTAGAAAAGTATTACATCAGTAATATAAAAAAATATCAATTTGATCATTACAGAATTGACACTTAATCATTCGGATTAGATTTTTGTGTACGGCTATGAATAAACTTCGAACTATTAATCACTTTTCAATGTCGTTGTGTGGCTGAATTGCATAATGTACTTGTATGTCACTGCGCTCTGCACTGTCGTAATTACTTTTTGATTCCGTTGAGTTCGATCCCCCGCCACCCCCCCCCCACTCTCTCTCTCTCTCTCTCTTACACACACACACACACACACACACGCACACACACACACACACACACACACACACACACAGGCACACCTCTACCCAGCAAAATCGACACAAGCACATGCTGTATACACATGTCATACACTGACAAAACCTTTTGGACATAAACACAAAACAGTGTATATATGAAGGTAGACCAACAGCCATTTGCTTTTATTCAGTCTTTTTTTTTTTTTAGTCATCTGCAAAATTACAATACGTGCAAATTCTCTAACAAGATACAGAACTGGTACAAATGCTCTAACAAGAGACAGAATTGGTACAAATCATCTATTGTCTTTATCAATTAAATATTTAGTCCTACAAGGTAGTAGATATCTGCAAAACTATGTGACGGTTTAGAAAAGAATCCAGCGCGTGTGAAATTGAATAACAAGTCATTGTGTCAACAATGTACGGATTAATTTCATGGCAGGATTGTACCTTTGCGCGTAAAACTTGTAACAAAAAAACAGGGGTATATTTTTGCTTATACGAATATAGTGTAATGTATGTACATAATACACTGAAGTTTGGAAAAGCGCTGAACTAGGGGAGCTGTGTGTATAATTGCATTGGCTTGAATGGTTTAGCTAATGAGACGTACAGGATGTTTCACCATAAGGCTCATCAGTGACTGACCATTTGTTTGTTTTGTTTTGCTTCTTTCATTTATGAGGGAAGAAGACGGCACGAAGGGTTGTATCGTCTTCTCTTTTGAATGCAAAAATACTGGTCAGTGCTGATGAGCTTTCGGGTGAAGCAGGCTGCATGACTCACAAGCTAAACTATTCCAGCCAATACAATTATATTTTTGATGACTTTATCTTTAGGATATTTCGATTATGAGAGAGTCAATTTATACATTTCACGGAGGTTTGGAAAGATTTAAAATGAATTACATTATAATTCACCACATTCCCTAAAAAAAAAAAAACCTTATATAAATTTCATAATCTGCAACGATAACAAGGAACATCATGAAAATTTCAGTTGCTAATATAGTACAATGTATTACCTGTTTGCATCATCATTGTATCAGAGTGCATGTATTCAGAACTACCACTTAGGAATCCATATCCAAAACTCATTTCTATTTCAGAACAACTGGGCCATGTGTTTATTGCTTCTAAGTCGTTTAACTGATATACATGGATATGATTATGAACACTTTTTTAAGTGTGCACGACACAGCACTTTAGCATGTACTGTGAAGGAATACAATAGGTCCTAACAATGATACTGCACTATCATTTGCAAAAATTCAGAACACCTTATAAAAAGTAGAATTTGGCCTACAGCTGTACTCTATAAACGTGAGATATGTTTGAAAAAAATCAAATATAAACATTTTAAAAATTATTTCAAAATAAAGTTGAAGAAATACTAGTAGTTTGCATAGTTGCAAGCCGTTGTCATTATCATGATTATTGCGTAAAGACTTACGGCTCAATGAAGTGCACATAATGTTCAAGACATACCAGTAATTGAGACCTGCGATCATAGAAGCTAATGCATATTACATCAACGATTCTTTTACGGGCTTTTTAGATGGCATTGTATTCTTTAAATCATATACAATTGGTAGCATTTTGATTGATCCACGGACGGACGGACAACCCGAAAACTTCTCGGACCTCTTCTGGCGGAAGCATAAAAAGTTTGCCATGTACATCCATCATAGTAACATTATTAAACATGAAACGGTGACATTTGAAAATAGAACTTTATACCCTTATATTCTCAGGAAAGATACACAATTATGCAATGTTCTTCAAAGGGTAATTTTTAAGTTTCAAAAAGTTGACTTCCATCAGAACAGTACTGCTCTACTTTGGCAATTGGAAGCAAATGACATACCATCCAATCTGAGTTAGTGATATTTTCATACTCTATCTTAACCATCTAGTGCGCTCTTAGTAGTCAATTCTTGTGCATGGACACTCATCCTACCAAGTGATGTGCTGGGCAAGACATCATGACATTACATTGGCGTCAATAAAGAATGACAGAAACATTTATCTTTTTTTTTACAATAACTGTCAGTTTTGTCAATTGCTTCCTTTACCCAAAGTAGGGCAGAGTACCCCAAAGTTTAAACACCTGCGTTTTTCTCCTTTTTTTTTTTGGACATGCATACTATCTTGAACATCAACAACATCTCTGTACTATTATACAAAACGATGAACATAAAGATCCATATTAATTTTTCATTGCTTCTGTATGGTCTGGGTGACTGGATGTGCATGAACCATTTATGATTCATTGTGACATAATTCTACATTTGACAAGTAGCACTATTATGGCCAGCATATTTGCCACACTTTCCACACTTGTAGGATTTTCGTGGAAGTTTTATGCCTTTGTGTGCACGGTAGAGGCGTCTATTGCTCCTTCGCATGATCTGGACTAGTGACTCAACTCCTCTTCGATGATTAGTACCTCTAAAGTACTCCGTTGTTGTCATGTCATTTAATTTTTCTAGTCCCTGAGCATTGAATATGTGGATAGAACCTAGCCTTTCTATGATATCAGCGGCATGTACTACAAAGAGATGCATGTAGGGGGTTGCTATCTTCGAAGTGCAAGCATCTACCAGGTTGTCATACCACTCAACCAAGTCATTTCTCAACTTTGTCAATTTGGCAGGCCTGTCAGGAGACATGGCCTCAGCCTTCTTGAATGATCGAACATCGTCATACAGAACCCTAAACCTGCGCCATGCATTTACCACTACATGTCCGTGTGCATGAGAGTCAACAAGCTTTTCTATGTCACCCAAGACTTTCTCAACTTTTTGTTTTTCTGGTCCTCTCAGATCCCGGCATTTGACCATTTTGGCATCTTTGTCATAAGCCAGAGGAGCACCACGCACACCTGCTTTCTTCAAGATGTCTTCCATCTTAGCGCATCTTTTCATTTTTTCAGGAGCATAACACCTACTCACTGATCCAATTTCTTGCAAGTCAAGCTCGTTGATCATCTGAATAATCTTCTTCAGTAACCTGTCTGTGATTCTAAGATACATGTGCAACGTATCAAAAACTACGTTCTCCGTTCCGATCGACTTGAATATAGGATCTCGTACACAGGAATATCCCTTTTCACCGATTCTCCTGGGCTGTTTTGGAGCTGTAACATGCAAATGTTGACTATCAATCAGGCAGTAGATACACGGATATTTGGAATTGGCCGCTCCCATTCCACAGATGGTTAGAAGAAACTTGTAATCTCCTGATAAATGATATCGAATAGTGTACTCCAACTCGTCAATGACAACTCTTGTGAAGGAAGCTACATCCTGCACTATATCCACCAAGTGTTCTTTCAACTGACTGTATTTCTCTTCATCGCAAAGTATCGCTATGGGATGATGTACACTTGCGGAAGTTGCATTGGCTTCATCGTTTAGAATTGTACATGTGACATTCACGTAATGCCAATGGCCTACCACTGTGCCATCTCCAGTTATCTTCACATCTACGTTCTGCTTACCTTTTCCAAGTATGCCCTTGTCTACAAGACATTCAATTTCTTTTTTCAAAAGTACCTTTATATCTCTTTGAACTCCTGGGTTAGACGACTTGGTTTTGGACAAAGGGATATCCATTTCGCATTCAGTGATTGTCATGTGGCTTTTTACTTTTTTGAGATTCGGGATATTGCTGATACACGCAAGTGCATTCCAAGACTCATCTGAGATGCCATGAGCATCCTTTACTAGCACGGCGAGATTTATCCTTTGTAAAATGTCCTCTTCATTACATCCTGTCATGCTACACAACTCTTCTGTATCTTCAATCAGAGAAATATCCTTCAGTTCTCCACTGTTTGTGTCTGTTACAGTGATATGTATGACACGAACTCCCCACGAATCAAGAAATTGCAACCTGGCCCGACACTCTTCTTTGAGATGCATTGAGAGTCTCCTGGCATGTCTCCTTGAGTAATGTTCTTTTCTCATCCATGCTGATCGCTTGCCTGATTGTCTATTTCTCAGTAACATAGAGAGATGCAGAGCACGTTTCTTGTACTTTTTCCTGATCAATTCAAGGCGTTCATTCTTTTTCAAAGCTTTTTCAAGCTTCTGTTTTATGTCTGTCAACTTCTCATTTTTTCTTTTCAGTTTCTTTATGGTATCAAGCAGACTTTTTTGCGGACATTCTGACTGCAAAATTTTAAGCTGCCATGTCTTTGTCTTTTTAAGCCACTTACTGAACAGAGCTCGCTGCTTCCCTCCACGTCGTGACTGCTTTATTCGAGAAAAAAGTCCTTTCGGTCTGATTAGATACGATTTTATTGCATTCAGTAGACGAGGAGTTGAAGAAATATTCATAGAATAATGTTGACATATAGAAGAAAACACAATGTTTGAAACCTGTTGTGGACCCTTATGCATATGTAACTTTGTAACTTCAGTAACAAAAGCCAAATCTACATTTAAAAAAAAGTATGCCATAGTTCATGAATGAATCAAACTGCATAAAAAATATGGAAATGACGTGTGAGTGTAAAATGTCTAAATAACTTTGAAACTAAGAAACTGTAAAACTCTTAAACAACCCTGAAACAAAACGTTGTTGTGTCTTGACTTCATTTCTGTTGTTTCCACTCTTCTCGAGTTCCATACGACCTTATGAACCTCAACATCAGATAGTGCCCTCTCTCCAGGTGATGTTCTTGCAGGGTACCACTACGTTCCACAAATTCGGTAATTGGTCTCATTTTCCTGAGCTTTAGGTAAAGGCCCTTTTCTTTCACGTATGCGAAATCCCCTGCCATATTGGTTATTCTTACGTTCCAGTCGGGTCCGAGGATGGCATTCAGCTCATTCATTAGGTTACGGTCTTGAGTATTTTTACAAAGTGCAAATACTTCCTCGAACACCAGTGGATCTACAGGGACACGTGCCACGCACTCCGGATTCTGGTTTATGCTGATTGTAAGTTTTTCCTTTATGGCAAGCCTGAGCGCAGTCTTGACATCACTTGCTGTTCCGCAGCTGCCTGAAAAATCTTCTTTGGTGATGAGATCCGCCTGAAATTAAAAGTCAAGTTCATACAATCTCTCTGTAAATCAAAGATGATAATACTAAGCACCCATCATTTATTAGAGAAGTGGTAAGTATACACACGAAGGATAAGTAGGTAGAAAGGAATCATGTACAATGTATAACTGAATTATAACAATGGCTTTATCCCTTCGGCAGTTTAATGTTAAACATGGGTTACATGATTAGGAATATACGTTTTCCTGTTCAATTTCGTATTAGTGCATGGAAGAGTATAGAGAGTCATTCAATTTCGATACAGGGCAACAAAAAAAATTCATAATGGGCATTCAGTTTCACATTAGAGCAATCTACAGAGTAAAAACATTATTTAGATTCCATATACCATAGGGCATTCAAGTAAGCACGAAAAGACACGTGACTGAAGATTCCTGATAGATTATTTGAATTATGTTACACAATTAAGAACAAGCATCTCTACCAATTATACATGTTGATTCCTGGTGACGTGCAATACCGCATACATCTCATTTTATTACGTTACTTGTTCATCTTCACATTGTATACAATGTATGACAAATTTTCTAACATTTTTGTCAATCATATCATTTCCTCAAATCTAAGCTTCACCCTAAAAACAAAAATATAAATATAAACAACCCTCCAGATCACACTCTATAAGGTGACATCATTTGTCAAACGCAAGTCAGCTAAACTAAATTCTACAATTGACAGTGGAATTTAACTTCCCAAGAGCTTTTGGAGCATAGGACTTTTTTAGGGACTTTGTACAACACATTCACAGTGCCTTCATTTTCCAAGAGATGGACAGCATTTCTGACATAGGAATTCTCTTCTATGCTGGTATTGTATATAATTATGAAGAAGTGATCAGCTCTGGGAAGACAACATTGCAGTATCTATTGTACGTTCCTGTTAGTTGAACTGATTTGTGTTTGGCAAATGATGTCCTCTCCAAACTGTGCTCTGGAGTATTTTTTATCTTTATTTGAGCTTAGGTTTGAGAAAATGACAAAAATGTTTGAAAATCTATTCAAGTACATGTGAAGATGAATAAGTAGCACAATAAAATGAGATGTATGCAGCATCCATGCACATCAGCAGGAGTCAACAGGCATTTGGCTTTCCATTGACCATAGTTTAAATTTTGGAAAATACATCTTACCTTTTCCAGCCACTGATCCCACTGATCCCCCCATCCGGTATAGTGAACTAAAACCCTGTGAGTGTGATCATCTTCCTCCAGAATCTTTCATGTAAAAATAAACAGAGCATCAATAATTAATTGTAAGAACTAGAGTTTCTATGATAAGTTATCAAATGAAATGATGAAAACGATTTTCTAGAATGAGATGAACAATCTAGACAATATACTTAATAAGCTATCACCTTGTGCTATAAGTATAGTATAATACTCACGGAAATAAGAAAAAAGCTACCCACGCACTACTGTCTCTAAACTGTTCGATATTATTTTTTTACTGGGACTTTTATTAAATACTGCTGTGCTTCAGTGCTTTAATATGGTTGACAGTTATTAAACACTAACGTCAGATTTACAGTCGATGAAAATGAAAATGAAATGATGAAAAAAAAAATTCATCCAATTTTTTCCATTTTTTCCCCCGGGTCGGGGGGAGGGGGGGGGGGGGAGACAGGAAGTAATCATGGTGTTACGATTACGTGGTCGAGGACGTGATGCGTTTCATGAAACGGTAAACTTTTTGTCAGTGATATACACTGACAACTGTTGAAAGCTACTGAAATCCTTGCGTCTGACTGGCTGATAGCAAATTTGTCGGTGAAAACCTCCGACGAACTTGTTGATGAAACGCCCCCCAGATGGGCGCTCATATCACCCGCCTTCCTGACAACATGGTCCATGTTGGGGGACCTAATTTACACCCTAAGCCTGAGGCCTGCTCCCGAGACTGTAACTTGGCTAGAACAATTGAGGGACGTTATTTAACTGCCGCTGAATACGCAAGAAAAAGGCTCATTCGTGTATTACCGCTCACTGACCCTGGTGGACCGGGTTACGGTTGGTGCTGTTAGTGTTACTACGTACTACTAGTTACTATAGCTAGTACACTACAGACTAGAGTGTATACCTTACAGTAGATCTACACTGTTAGTGTTACTGACTGTTTTTACTAGTGACTGTTTGATGAATGCATAAATAGTTTTGACTTTTACTAGTTTAATCCCCTCTATAAATTACACTAGTTTGATTCGTTATATTCTACATCGGCGCTAACAGTTACATGAGACAATACTTAAACATGCTTCAAAATATTAGAATGATGTTTAGTAGAGTTTAACGTTAGGCCTACCTCGACATCAAATGCTGACTTTTTGTTCCACTGGCACTGCAGTTGTTTTCTCCTGGGTCTCCGCGGTAGGCCTAATTCTGGAAGTTCTTGAAGTTTTTTGAAATGTCCGATGCAATATGAAGCACATCTTCTCCTTGGTCTTTGGGTTGGGTGTTCATTCATTGGTTCCAGAATGAAGTAGTCTCGTACTTGTAGAATAGAGGTCTAGGGCCCTACTCGATGAAGTCCAAATATGAAATAAGTTCTAACACTTTCTTGTGTTGCATGCATACGTATACAACTACATCTAGTCACATTAGCTATATTACTACTAGTATAGCTAGCTAGCTATCCCCTCAGTGCATGCATAATACAGCTAGCTGCGCGCATCGCATGCTGGTATTTCGCGGAGCGCGACCACGCTAGCCAGCCGTCCAGCGCTAGCTCGTGATTGGCTAATATCTTTGACCTGTGTTTGTATGCAAATGAGGTCAACGCGTGATCAATTAATGAATATTCATTATACACTACCAGCAACGGGTTTCAATTGGTTGTATGTTAATGAAAATATGACATCATACCTCATTAAGAGTTTGTCCGCCGACGTGTGTAGACTTTTTGTAATGTTTGATGTAATGAAGACATGTGATCAAAGAACGTAATCTTCGTGGCAAATCTCTGATCGGGAAACATACGAAACTTTCACTTAAGTGAATTTCGCCCAACTATCGCATTAATTATCGTTTAGCCCGATGTGAATACATGAAAAGGAAAGAATACCGGAGGAGGTGAAAACATGACCACTAACGTTTTACACCTGCAATATTCTCTGTATGTCTTTGCTCTGTCAATAAATTCATACTGACACAATAATAGTCTCTTTTGCCAAGTTATTAGATATCACAAGGGCATTTTGACAATGGCTCTTCATATTTGTGTCATGTACATTTCATACTGCATTTAAAAGGATATATATATATATATATATTTATTTATCATTTCAAATAAAATTTCAGGGTATGAAACCATAACTTATTACCCACATCTTACTGAAAACCACATCCGATTTGCTTCAGTGGTCAAAGAGAAATGAGGAGTTTTGTAGAGCAAGTCATGAATCCCTTCCCTCCAAGTTCTGTCCATTGTGTCCACATATCATAATATGCACTACCGAGAGCAACCATGAGTGCTAAATTTGAAAGAATCAGACCGATGACATGCTTTACAAAGACCTACATTTCTCTGCGACAATTTAACCAAATTGAATGGGGTTTTATGCAAAATATAGCCCAGATGTTATATTTTAAAACCCTGAAGTAGCATTTAGACAGTCTAATTATATTGGAAGTTTTCACTGCAAAAATCTAATTGTGATTGTAATTTATATATATATATATATATAATATAATTTTGATATAATATAATATATATCACATATATCTATTATATATATGATATAATATATTTTTTTAGGTATTTCATACATATATATATATAATATATTGTATATACATATATTTCTAGTATATACGTGTACACAAATACATTTTATGTACATCATCCATATTATATTTTCATGACATACATGTATTGCTATATGAAATGTAATAAGTGAGTGTGAGAATAGCGTACATAGAATTAATGATACTTGCTAGTTTATCACGGACAGAACTGTCGTTTAGCACTATCTGCTGATCAAGTGCACAATAACGTTTAATTCAGTAAGCAGATTAAGATCAAACCAACAGGCATATCGATGTTTTATCATAAGCGATGTAGTATACAATTATAGGAAAGTTGTGACATATCATTCTTTACTTATACATTAATGAGCCATTATGTTGGTCGCAAATTTTTTGTCTATTATCAAACGAGGTGGCGATGTCACCGCTTTACAACAATCCGATTGGCATCTATGCAAAAACATTACACATCCACAGTAACATACTTTTATGTTCGTGCAATATCTATCTATCTATTTATTTATATATATATATATATATATATATATATGTATATAATATATATATATATATGTATATTCTTATTTAAACATTTATGTATAACTATACACATACACACATGATGCATACATACATATTACATTCATGCATATACACAGCTAGCGAACGAAGCGGGTGTTGACTGACAATTTTCACTTCGCCACAAAGCGATATAGCCCTATACTTCAAGGCCCATGGTTCATCTTCGTATGACTAGACGGGGCAATATTTTTCGTCTTCCCATGTAGGCTGCCGGACATTATATAAATATATCTTCGTAAGAATATTTCTGTCAAAGATTCGAGAAGTTTATCGAGAATTTTCATAGTTTACGATCACTGGTTAAAACCTAAAACTGCGTATCATAATTAGTACAATTTCGAGATGATATTGTGCTGTATCCAGGTTAAGCGTATTTAATGACGTTCAGATTTGTCTTTGCTGAAGATGAAATGGGTCAAACTGTTTGCGACAATCTACTTGTTGAAATTAACGCTTTAATCTGTAGAGGATGTATACCTGCTGTTGGTCATTGTAAATTTCGAGGAATTAAAACTGTTGGTTCTCCTTTTCATTTTCCAATATGATAATTAGATTGTCTAATGAAGCTTCTCCCCATCCCCCTTTTTTCTTTCTCTCTCTCTCCCTTCCTCTCTTTCTTCTCCCTCTCTGTTGGTGAAATAATTACCTTGCTAAACAGGAGATAATTTGTGTGGTAGAACACGAACGCACGCGTATTTGAGGAAACGTCCGCGCATTTACACGACAAGGCGGCAGCGCATGTTTTGTCGGAAAGAGAGAGTGCGTGGTTAAGAATTGGTCGCCGGCATTCAAGTCATTGAGCGGGAAAGAGGAAAGACGGGAGAACGGACGAGCATAGCGAAAGACATTGACTGAAGGAAACGTGCAGTGGGAAAGACGCGTGGGTCTCCAGTGTGGACTCGCAGATGGGGATGGAATGAGAACGGAAAATCCGCACTTCGCGAGCACCTCTGCATTTGACAGTGAGAGAAATCTATGCACGGACGAGTAACAAGCGCGAGTTGATTTGTTACTATTCTGGGAATCGCTTAGTGGAGAGAGAGCGAACCGTGATTGAAGGGGATGAAAACAAGCACTGCATTTTATGCTGAAAGCGGTGGACATCCAGCATTTATACTCGACGAATATCGTGCACTTTGTGGAGTGCATTTCGCCTTCAGTCGCTTCATCCCTTCGGTGAATACACGCTAAATCTATGCAAGGAAATCTTAGTGTCATTTCTCGAGGTCCACTCTATCATCGATTAGCGCTAGACCGGAGAAGTTCATTATCGTATTGCCCAGATTGACAGAAATTGCTCTAGGTACGCCGAAAATACTGTTTAACCGATCAGTGTCATTGCTTTAATATCTCCCTTATGTTTGAAATAATCTGCGGATGCAATTAACGTCAAAACTAGAATATAGAACTAATCGATCAAACTAAAAGTAATTCTTCCTTAATACCAGCTATTAGGGTTTGGAAATCTTTCGAGTTGAAGCAGGTTAATGTTTAAAACCGTTCAAATCATATCTAAACTTTTTTGTGATACTGGCATCCCGCAGGTGACTTTAATTTTACCATCGATGCGGAGTGACAACGCCACGTTCAAAAGAGGGAGTACTTGGCAGAGAGGCTGCTGATGAATGGGGCAATCTGGACGTGACATTGGCGTGGTACATGTAGCATGATATAATACATGGATGCTTCACGGACGATTGCTGGATGAAAATGGCGCGAAATGATCCATCTCGTAAGTGAGGTGACGATTCTCTGCCCAGTACTGTCCATATGGTCACTAAGGTAACAAATTGTGCCATTGAAGCGACCGCAGTCTGCAGTGTAGTTCAGCGAGTAGATTCCGCGCGCTTAGCAACAAATCTACACGAGATTTGCACGTCCACGTTGAACCCAGTGAAAACGTGTTGATCGCGCTGCTTGTGTCGTTTGAAGCTGGTACGGTGGATTGTGAATAATTTCAGCAGAATTGAGAACGTGGCCTTAAGATAAAAGTCAACATTATCATGCTGCACGCGTGAATGTGTGCGCTATGTTTGTTCATCACTCATATGAAATGAGATTGTGCTTTCGAGAGGAATATCCAAGTATGATACATTAAAATGCATTTGCTTTTCTGTTTAAAGTTTGAGCGGTTGTAGTAAACTTCTCCTTTTTATAGATGTTGTATGCGTAATTGTGTTGCGGGATATTGCTCTTCGTTTATTTTGTATCCCCTTCAGTGGGGGGTCTTTATGAAGCATGCACTAATGAGCACAATACCGAAGCATTGCATGAGCTTCTGAATTTTCAACACACCTGCCGCATGAATGAGAGCACTGCGCAAGATGCTCCACCAGTCTCTCTTCAATTACTCCATCCAGGAGAAACTGTACTCCCTGGGATTCTACCTCCTCCTACCATGGTCATGGACCTTAAACCAACTCATTGCGCTGTTCCTAAGGACGTCCGACGAGCTACAGGACGGAGACGCAATGCCGTGCTACGAGCGGGTCATCACGCTCGTCATCCTTGTGCCAATCATGATAGCAATCGTCATCATTTCATGTCCGCTAGCCGGACTTGGATTCGCCTTAAGGGTCATCTTGGCCAGATTTCGTCGGCCTTATCGCTTCTCCTTCAAAAGCAACCCGTATCTAATCAATATCGGTAACCGCATTTGGACGGACCTCACCGAAAAGCGTCACTTTAAGTTCGCCTTCATAGACTCGTGCCTAATGCCAGAGGCAATGGCGAGGATGAGTAATTTAAGTCAGGTGCAGTCGCGAGCGAAACAAATGGCGACGCAGATAGTGAATTCACAATTGCGCCCGAATCCCAAGATATTCATTCACTCTCCATCAGACAGCGAACTCAAGCAATCGTGCTTCTACCACTCACCCAGTACCTCGGTGCTCTTAACTCCTCAGAACATCAGTCACCTTGCCGGCGCCAATGACAACGTGCTGAAATTCGACACCAGTCGTTGCTACTCGTCACGTGGCAGTATTTCCAAAGACGACACCCTACCGCTGCGCGATAAAGATCGACGACGACGCCGAGACAGAAGCCCAGACCCACCGAGGTCTCCCCGCACTTCCTCAAGGACTAGTACAGGAGATAATTCTTCGCCCCAACCCTTGCGGGGCCACGCCAGAAAGCAGAGGGAATTACCTCAGCAGCCCACTGGATCATCTGACAACGAAGTTCCCGACATCGTGCCTAGCCGCGGCGTGACATCCTCCCCGTCGTCACCGGAGTCCGTGGGATCCAGTTCGACGGTGCGCGTTCAGACGTCCCAGAGTCATTACGCGTCGTCGGTCGGACCCTCGACGCCGGGAACCGGTAATCCTAGAGTGACCATCACTCACTGCCCGGTGTCCTTCTGCAGTGAGAGCAGTATTCGAGAACGCCTTGGACCATGCGAACACGGCATCAGCTCCAACTTTCCAGCCCACTTGGACTTTATCTGCTTCCAGGAGGTCTTTGATCACAGGGCCGCCAACCAGCTGGTCCATATACTGCATAATTACTTCAGTCATATACTGTATGACGTCGGAGTGCACTCGTGGAAGGTTAACCGCTTTCTCCTTAACAGTGGTCTTGTGTTTGCCAGCCGGTACCCCATTGTGGATGTAGTGTTTGAGTATTTTGAGGAGAGTCAAAAGGAAGACCGCTTCGTGTCCAAGGGAGTCCTCATGGTTAAGGTAAGTGACTTTATAATTTGTGACTTTATGACGTACGATGACAGAGGGATTATTCAGACTAATTGTGCTGATTAATAGTTAATGTAATTATTGAAATTGAAATAGGAAAGAAGTCGCACATTGCTCGTATGCTATAGCAATACATTGCAAAATAACACTTTCTGTATATATGAAATAGATATAAACGAAATTTTAAGTAAAGTTGATACATGACCAACGTCAGTGTATTCAAGTTTGCACAGAATGCGTTCTATGTACTCAAAGTAATGCCTGTACGTCGATATCATTGCCTATATTATCTGTTTGCGTCATAATGGATGGGTACAGCTAAAGCTTTTATTAATGCTGGTCCTTGGGGTGTGGCGGATAAAAATGCAGACCCGTAGACTGAAGATTCAAGGTTCCAATCACAGTACCCAGTATACATTATCCTACGAAAAGATGTAACGTCTATTCTCGCTAGACCTCAGCGTGTACATGGACAGACGGGTGACGTGGGAGTAATCAAAGTGACAGGTCCCCCAGGAAGTCTATTGCCATCATGGAAGAGTCTAGCCTGGGTAACCAAGACAATATCAGACATCAGATCATTACTTGTATCACAACGTCTGTGATCGTTAAAGGCATCGTTATTACCATTTTTATTCGTTTGTTGCTCAAATCCAGTCTGATTTCATTGTGTCTCGTCCTCTTGCAATATTATAATTGCTGCCATTCAATGTTCTAAGATAGGCAGCTGTAAAATTTACCTCACAAATTATCACTTTGATTAATGCTATAGCTACCTCTCTCCCTACGTGTTTATTATATACATATAATGTATATATTTGCATGTATGTGTATGTATGTATCACATGTGTATATATAGCCTATATGTGTGTGTGTGTGTGATTGTATGTGCGATGGTGTGTGCTTGTGAAACAATACATTAAAATACGTGTCAAGTTAAATGGGATAATCTTATCAAAAGCATTACCACCTGCAAAGCTTATTAGCATATTTTACCTTTTCCCTTCGCAAATGTATAAGCGTTTACCCGAATTCACTCTGTAAATACTACAGTTTGTACATCATTATTTCATTTCGTTAAATAAGACCATTTAAGCCAGCAAAGTAAGAAAAAATGAAAACCTAAACCAAATTCGATATACCGTTTCCCGTCTACGAGCGTTGTCCCCTGCAGCTGCAGTGAAGGATGAAGGGGGAAAAAGAAAGCACCCCAGAATATACGCTTTTGTCACAGCTCCTTCCATTTGCTGGCCGGCAAATATTCGAGGGGAAAGGTGCGAGAATCAAACTTAATATGTGACGCACCCCGGGGTACTGTTAGATTCAGCAGCTCGGAAGCAATGTGGCGCGCGCGAAACCCGCAAAGGTTTGCCACGGTTCGCACCTTTTCTGGCAAAGACATCGGATTAAAAGCAGCCCTCCCATACCTGGAGGTCAACCGGGACTGAATGCGGAATCAAAGAGTATTGGCAGAGGGTTTCGGTTACATCGTCAAACACATGCTGTGCATTAAAGAGATAGAGAAGACGGGAGAAAGAGGGAAAGAATGCATTGTCGCATCAATTTTAGGTTGAGTGCTAGTAACACAATAGCTTATATCAATTTGATGAAATACATCATGAATACACGCTGCTCAATTTTATTCATTTCTAGTGAAGTATGCTTCCCATTGTAAGTGCAAACTATAATAGATACACATTTGATACTTTTGACCCCACATTTATATATATATGTATATATATATATATGTATATATATGTATATATACATATATATATATATATATATATATATATATATTTATTTATTTATTCATTTATTCATTTATCCGATGTCTGCGAGAAGAGGTTTTGCACAAAAAAAAAATAATCTATCGACACGACTACCAGGTTTCTGTAGATAGGGTTGAGATTGATAAAATTACCCCATACCAACGGCTTACAAATGTACTTTGACGATTGCATCGTTGGAATATAACTTGTCTTTGACACCACTATAGAGATTTTAAATGGGAGGTTTAGAAACCCAAACCCTTTCCATATCATGTACGTGGCTTCTTCAACTCAATTACCTCCACTCGTTTCAGATCTACTGTAGATGAGATGTCAGAATATGCGGAAATCCGGTACGATTACATGTATCCACACAGTAAGAAAAATCTCTCGGATTTATATATTACATTAGTGTCATATCCAATGATAGATAAGACGAACTAATGCATCTAATAAACGTATAGGCAGCTTCATATCATTATTTCATACACGTCGCCCTGAAATAACACGTCTGTCCAAATGTGATTGCAATCGCTTCAAGGACATGAATATATTTCTGCGATTGAGCAATGCCGTTTGTGTCATTTTCATCCTATTTGTTTGTTGTATTTTGTGACTCATCTGGTCTCTACAGTTCTCCAGGAATCAATCTGTAATTAATGAGTGGATAGCAGTCACAACGGAGCCCCCCCCCCCCCCCATTGCTTGCTTCCTTGAAAGTTGAAACCATCCGCTAAGCGATCTGTCAGTGGGGAAAATTAGTAATCAGGAAGTTACAAGCTGATTGAAGCAGATTAGGAATATGATATATATGACCTGGGGGAATCTGGGGGAAGCGGGGGGGGGGGGGGGAGGGGGAAGGGAGGGATGAGGGCATGCTGATGGTACAGCTGTCTCTAGTGTCGGAGAAACGCTTGAATTTCTACGGTTCCCCCGCACGGTTCGTATGGCCATTGCTAGACACCTGCTGTTTATCTGATTGGAGTGTGACGAGCTACTTTGCTCATTCTGATGCATCCATTCTGGCCGTGTTTTTTTCCACCAGGCACGTGCACTGACAATGGACTGAAGCGCCCCTTTTGTCAATCATTCTGGACTTTCTTTCCTATTCTTTCTTTCTCTCTCTCTCTCTCTCTCTCTCTCTCTCTCATTCTCTCTGTGACGTCACCTACCAATCGGAAGGAAGTGGGCACTGAAGAGAGAGACGAAAAAAAAAATCATATTTGCATGCATGAACACTCAAGGTTGGAGTATAAAGAAAATTGAATCCCAATGGTTTCAGGTCATTTCAAGCGGCGTAATAATGACTTATGCTGTTACATAATTCAATTTCATTAATGATTTATGTGTATTCTTATTGTTTGTTTGTTTGTTTGATTGTTTTGTTTTGTTTCATGTGTGTGTGGGTTTTTTTCCGTCATATTATGTTTGAATCAGCCGATGAGGAAAGAAAAGAAAAAGACGAAAACTGTTTTCCGCTCGGCGAGTTTTGTCTCCTGTTACACAGTGAGATGTTACAAAGGGCACCGTTTCAGTAGAAAATCTGATAAAAATGCTTGCCAATCACTTTTTTCCGTTCTCATATTGCACTAAGGCTGTTAGCTGACTCACAGACACAGTAATCAAATAAACAAATTTATGCAGATAACGCTAGAGGGTCGCTAATTCCTATGACTAACATCTTTGATATCCATTTTTGTTTTATTTCCCAAACAAATCACTTGTTCATTTTTGACGGTTCACACTGCACTGCCCATGACAAAATTCTTCAATCCGTGCTCATTATACTGAATAATATGGTGGTAGCGTGATCTAATGCAGAGACTTCTTGTCTATTATTTTCAAGCGACTGAGAGTAGATGATGCTCTAGTAATGAGGAAGTGAGTTAAACTTTTTATTTTTCTGGTAAGATAAGCGTGCGAACAAGGTCATATGTTTCTATTTCATGGAAACACTCTTGATACGTTTCTGGGGTTCTGTGTGACCTATTTTTTGCGCAAATGACTCGAATCGATTAGAAGCACATCCCAAGTTTATTTTGTTCCTGACTTCATTACGTTAATATGATTGCCATACTGTCTTATCGGCAATATCACTGTATATGTGCTGGAAATCAGTAACAAAACAACAGCTAGAAGTCAGTATATATCTAGTTACCGAGACGCAGAAAGAAAAGCATCACAGACTCGTCTCGTTTTGTTTATCGTAGTCTTGTTTTTCCAGTCACACTGGCGAAACCTTTTTTGTGCACCTGTATTAATTTGGCGCCAGGCTTGTATTACACGTTGGTGCACGCTACAAAGCCGATTACCCGAGGCTGTATTAAGTGACACAGTGCGCACGAGCGTCGGGGCGCAGCGCCAAGGCGCTCCTTGATTGAGAGGGGCGACGGGTTTTTGTTTACAAGAGCGGATAAGAGCAGGCTCATTGACCTCGCAAAGAGGTGCACATACCTGTTCGAGATTCCCCAGCGGTGTTCGTTTACTCTACGACGACACAAGTCTTGATCCAGTTCGAAGATTCGCGGTTCTCCTTCGTAACCAACCCCCGCTCTGTCTGTCTCACCGTCTGTCTGTCGCCTGCAATTATATCCCCTTAATTCTTTCTTTCTTGATTTCTCTCTCTCTATCTCTCTTATATCTGTTCCAGCCTTTGCAGATAAGATACATTGAGATGGTCGTTACTTCAGTCGCCAAGTGTGTCCAAACGAAAGGCATAATGAAGTCGGTCCAATAGAGATGATAAAGTTGCTAACCTAATCTGAGAGCCATGCATGATTACGTAATGTTGTCTAATGTGAGAAGGCCAGGTAAAGGTAATACAGGTGTCCCTCATCCAGACTGAGGTATTTTTGACCAGATATGAAGAATAAGATGATTGGCCCGCAATCAAAATGCTAATTGGGGAGTGAAATTCAGACAAATATTCTATTTAAACGGCCGTACATTGTTAAGACATGACGCTCGGTATGATTTTTTGTGATCTCATATTCAAGAACTTTGCACATGACCTAAATTTCATATTCGCCTACCGTAATTTCATTTCATTCTAAACCTCACAACACAGCCACAGGAATGATAACGTTAAAAGTATAGGTCTATCATTGTCTTGTTCAGCCTCATACACACCATATTGTGTATGACCGTGTAATATCTTGCTCTTGGCATGGAGCTACTGATAGCTCCATGTTCTTGGTAAGAAGGCCTATATACTACTAATGCTTGCAAAGCTGTTGAATGTACAATAATGAATGCACACAAGGCGGCAAGTCACAAGGTGCTCAAAGCCTTGCGGCTTCATAAAGAAAGCAACGTCAAGGTGGTTTAAATAGTGTTGTGTGTGTGTGTGTGTGTGTGTGTGTGTGTGTTTGTGCGAGTTTGTGTGCATCTGTCTCTCCCTCTCTCTCTCTCTGTCTTTCCCTCTCATCTCTTTCTATGTCTCTCTCTCTCACTTACAATCCTGCCATTTCATCCTTCTCCTTTGCTGAGAAGAGGAACACACGAGGGGAGGCACACATTCGTACATCTCGGTTTTTATCAATGATGCGGGTTGCTTAGCAACCTCATGTATCTTTGCCGAGGGAATCTGTCGATATCCCCGTCGGATAGAGAGTGAGTGCGTGTGCAAACGTACGACTGGAATCGCACTCTCGCCTTCAAGCTTCACACTGTGCAGCGTGCAGTTTCGCTCTTTTGTGTGAAGGAGGAAATGTAAAAGTTCACCATCAGAGTTGAGTCCTATTCAAGTCTGTACCTTGCATAAAAATGGAAATACATGTAGTAGACGTATACCATGCCTTGTGGTTCTTCATGGTAGCGAAATCCCGCCGACCTCAATTTCTTTTCCATACAACTTGTAGTAATCGAGGGTTTTGAAGAATTGAGTGTTTATGGCGATAATATTCCAGGAAAGACGCGAGAAATTGCAAGGCTAATGGCATTCCATCATATTAATTTGTCTGATTGTCGAATGATGGTTACAAACCAAGGTCATTTAAACAGTTAGAAAAAAGGAAAAGACGAGCAAGTTGATGACGGTATAGTAAAAAGCACAGTTCCCACGGGTATAGGATCGTATTACCGTAAACAGGATTATGTAGATAGGTATCTCCATTTGTGGGGAACACGCAATAGCAACAAAAATTGGCAGTGCCATTACCAACTTATCAGATTCTTACATTAGTTTATGGATAGCACTGAAAGCCAGAAACTCCACTATGTAAAAAAAGGTGTCTCTTCTGAAAGGTGTTGCTTCAACGTAGTCATGGTATCGCCTTGACTAATTTATCAAGACCCTGTACAGCCATTACTAGTATTCGCGTTTTCGAGGCAGAACGTCATTGTCGTATACTTCTCCAACAAGTCACCTTGCCAAGCGCACATCTAAAAGAGAACAACCTGTCCACGTGTTAACTTAGAGGGGAATGAAACCTATTCATTATATGTGGATTGAATGACTGCTGCAATATTAGTAGAACACTAGCAAAGTTTGAGGTAAATAGGAAGATCTGTTCAAAAGTTATGCATTTTTGAAGTTTCGGTGCCGCCGTCACATTTTGTGACGTCACGCATGGACTACGATATGAAATTATGAAGAGAATTTCACAAAATTGCAATTTATATGAAAAGAACACAATTCCTCAAATTGCAAATGACATATGTTACTACAATAGCATGAATATTATTCCCCCTGCTTTCAGAAAAAGGCAATTCAAGTGCTTACCCAAATGAGATAACCCATGTACATTCAATTTTTCTCAAAATCCACGTATATATTTGGTTTTTATTCTCTTTTAGAACAGGAAAGAACCAAACCAATATCCATAGAACGCGAAGCCAAAGAAAATAAAATGAAATGCCTTTCTACACCAGCTGCATAAATCACATAGTTTATGCTACTTTCAGTCCTGAACACTCTCAAGCCACTCGAGACGGCTCCCCGCCACTCGACATCGGACGAAATAAATGCCAGCTTTCTCCCTGCACGTGGAATATGACGTGCGCAGGTATTGATTGGACCACGAAAATAGGGAAAGGCGAAGAAAAAGTCGAAAATGTCCATCAAAGGGCGTACTCGGCCCAAAACGAGAAAAAACAAAAACAAAAACAAAACAAAACAAAGTCGCTGAATGTTTCACGGGAAGGAAGGGGAAGATTATGAGTGTTTTCTTGGTGTTGGTCAATATTTTGTTTGAATAATATCATATGGGCTCAAAAGGAATTGTGCAGGTGAATCCCGCGACGCGATCAAGGCAACCACTTACTATACTGTATAGTGTTCATCCTTAGCATGTGTGGATCACAGGGGCGGATCCAGGAATTCTGTAAAGGGGGGGGGGGGGGGGGGGCGTGACTGATATTTCTGGTGCCACTTCCGGGTTTCATTTCATTTTTCTCTTTTTATTTCTTTTGTTTTTAACGAAATAATAAAGGGGGCGTACGCCGGTTGCGCCCCCCTCTGGATCCGCCACTGGGATGACATGTCGTAAACAGATCGGTGCATCATGGGCTGAAGAGATAGTATTCACATCATGGTGTGTCTATGCATTTCAGATCAAGTATGTGTGCAAAGCGGAAGGAACGGGTCGGGTTATCAGACTGAAACGATAGGAAAATGATTGTGATAATTTGTTCAGATTGTACCAAATATATCTTAATGAGACCTCGCGGAACACCTGCTACATAAAATGGATGTATTCAATGAGCCAGTTTTATTAGATTAAATGCGTAAATCGTGTATCGCCTTGCAAATGTTTCACTTAAAAGCTTGACCTAAACAATGGCTGAAGTCATGTGTAAGTGTCAAATTTATATGACCTACTTTGCAAACTTTCTGCTTCACAAAGTCAAATATAAAGTGCTGGAAAGCCATGCTTCACATTACACCGGTTTGAAACTGCGCTTAATGTAAGTCATGCGGAGGTAATCTGTTTAGCTATGTTGCCTAGCAAACTGGCTGTCTGTTGTAGAGACCACGTGGAAACAATTTTTGCCTCCAGGGTGACCTTGACTGTCAATTAATAGTCACCATTATAGTCTAATCATCTTTCTGACTCAGTGATTTAGTATGTGTGTGTTCATGGTGTTGCATGTTTTTGGATGATAATGCATGTGCGCGTGCATGTGGAATATAAACATTAAATAGATGCAATTACAACTGAAAAATCAGGAAACCACCCGCAGACAGTTTAAGCAATGATAGCTATGTTGGTGGAACGAATCGACTAAACATTCTTTGGTTAAAAAACTCATGACAGTATAATATCATTCCGTTTGCAACTTGGAATTTCCATTTGTGGAGAGATGGTATGGTGAGAATTCCGAACCAAGTGATTCTTTGTACACACTCACATCTCATAATATCGGGGTGACTGAAAGCTCTTATTACAGTATTACATCAGGAAAATTTGTTCTGATGGTAGATGTTATCATTAAGAGTTGCTATCTGCCGTAAATAGCATTGATCCGTAAACTTCTACTTCTCTACTTATCCTTTGCTGGATACAAGTGATTACTATACTACCGAATGTATTCAAAAAATAATGATAACGATGAAAATCAAACATTGGATGTGAAAATCTCTAAAGAACAATTATTCACCCAGGCCTTAGAAGAGAGAAAAACAATGATTACACTTCCTGTTAAAGAGAAAAACCTTTTGCACATTCATTTAGGCTCGATCACACATATTGAAGTTATACGGAGTATAAACAAAGTCGCATTTAACATTAAAGTTCAGTTTTGTAACATCAAGCTGGGAGAACGCACTTGAATGTTAGCTTATTAAAGTCGCACTCATAATGAAAACCATTCTTTGCTGGTACTTTTATACCTCTTCTGTTAGTATCCACAAAAGAATGTGAAGAAGGAAACTTTTCTGACACAAAATTTAATATATGAGCGAAAGCTTCACAGGAGGAAACCAATAGATGAACGCATCAAAGTATTGGACATGGGTGGTGGACGTCGAAGCAACATCGTCAAATTAGACGGCACACCGTGTTTATTTGAACTGTCTCAGTGGTTCTCTCTACAGTTGACGAAATTTGTCAAGGAGTAAGTCGATCTGAAAGATGTAAGGGTGCAATAGCTGAACCGGCTCGGGCATATGAGACGTTGAAATCCATATAGAAAGGAAAGAGGGAATAGAAAGGGATATAAGTGGAAAGAGAGACAAAGAAAGATAGAAGAGAGAGAGAAACGGATATAAGAGATAAACAGAGAAAGAGAAAGAGAATTAGACAGAGAAAGTGAAAGAGACAGAGGAAAATATGTAGATATTTAGATATATAAAGAGCCAGAGAGAGAGAGAGAGACATAGAGAGAGAAAGAGAGACATAGAGAGAGAGGGAGAGATCCCACAGACGATGGATGGCAAAATCCAACGGCAGATATATTTCCCACGAATAGTAAACATTCGCAGAGGACAATCGAAGCTTGTCTTCCTGATTAGTGTCAAAGTTTAGCTGTCGTCATTTACTGATGCTCCATCATGAGCCGAAAAGCTTGGGCGGGATGAAACACTATACATCGGAGCCAAATAAGCTACTTCAGTATACTAGATGTAGAAGCTACAATGATCATCTCGAATATACTATGAATAACCTGGCATCATATATACACGTCGTTTGATTGTCAAAATGAAAGAATATATCAAAATCCACGGGTAATGTCGAGATCTTTTTGCTTGTTATGTATTTACCGTTGTCGTTGTGAAATACTAAAACTTTTTACAGTTTTCGGGCAACTTGCAGAATCCTCCACTGTCCTTCTGATCAATAAAATCCAGAAATACACACCACGCACGCACACGCACATAAAAATAATAATCTGTGCATGATCGTATTTTCACAACCATTTTGCACAGTATATAAATTCATTCCCACCTGAAAGAATATTACTATTTTGCTCGCTAACGAGAAAGAAACAGACTTTTCCTTTGTTAATCATCTTTGGATTTTTGAAACTTGTTTTTGTCAGGGAAATAAGTCAAGTGCATGACAACGTCTTTTAAGTCTGCTCTATTTGCCGCTTGTCCTAGCTTGGCCTCTCGTACTTACCGCATGACGTTCGACCGGTGGTCTGCATGTCATGTTGTCTGCCCCCAAGAAAGGCTGCTAGGGCTTAAGAGGCTCTTTTCGTGTTCTTTCTTCTTCTTTTCCCCAACCTTCGTCTTTCTCTTCTTTTCGCCACAATATTGACTTTGTAGTACAGCGTCAGAGCACAGCACAGGCTTCTGTTTTCGCCTCTGTTTTTTTTTTCCCTTCTCTTTTTCTTTCGGGGGGGGGGGGTAGAATTCATAGCAGGAATCAGCTGCAAATCGAAATATGAAAGTCGGGCACACTGCCCAAATACAGGGGCAACGGGTTGAAAAGTTCGATTATTATCATTCTTAGTTAAATCATGACCTATAAGAGCTATACTAGAAACTATCTGTCCCCCCCCCCCCTCCCCCCCCCCCCCCCCCAAAAAAAAAAAATCACCACACACACCTTGTCTTTGAATTCCGTTTTTAAGCATTAAACTGCTACCTGGGTAATGCAAGACTTGAAGTGCAAATTGTTAACTGCGATTAATCTACACATTAACTGTACAATGACACAATCACTCAACCAAGAACTAGATGGGCTTTAATCAACAGACCGAATGCAGTTTCTTTAAATTTCCAAAATTGGATTTTGGAGTGAATCATTCATCGTCAAACAGAATCTTTGAAGTGACATCAAAACAGATAGTGTGCGGTTATACCATCAACCAGACATTATGAAATATCAACATTTTATCTCGTACACCTTGCGTAGCACAAAGACACCTTTGTCGTCTTCGAGGAAATAAGCACATTATTTCCTAGTGATACCCCTATGAGAAATTATGCATTGTTTCTGTATCGCTTTCACCATCGCTAAATAAATCATTCCTATAACTCCTATGGGCTTGAGTCACATAATGATATGTACTATTATGATCTAAGCATAAACATTCAGTATGTATGTTTCATAGTGAACCACAGGTATTGCAAATAGAAAACATTTCCTTGGCTACTGTGGTTTGCGGTTTGATGATAGTTCTAAATCATTTGAGATTACTGTATCTGAGAAATTCTGAAGACCATTCATTTTTCCATCCATTAATGTCAATGCACATCCTACCCCTCTTTCTTGAGGTGAAGAGGGCGATTCAAATTTGTCTTTGCTTGAAATGTATTCAACATCTCTTCCTTTCTCAACGGAGATCGTCATATTATATACGGTCTCAATAGAATAGAGACTTACAGCGGACTCACAGTGCAAGTAAAAAAAAAACGATGGCCATTGCTCGTTCTGTTCATTCATTGAGTAAAGGAAGCGGGGGCTTTCATGTAGTTTATTGAATTCGGCTTTCCCGTATTTCAATTTCTGCTTTCAAGATTCATCTTCACTCTTGCACTTTGCGCAGCGAACGATGGGAAATGGATATAGTAGTGGGAGAGAGGGAGAGATGGGGCATAGAAAGAGAAGCGAGGTTACATGCGAGACATCAACGTTTATGCATGAATAAAAGCTTACGAAGATGTATCCATCACGTTTCAGCGCTTTTTCGATACATTCACCGGTGCTTAGCTGAGACAGAAGCTTTTCCCGGCGCTGGAAACCAGACTTATCGAATAAAACATGCATTGATATCGTTTAAGTATATGCAAAATGCATTTACGTGGGACTGCTCCATACACTTGATTTATTTCTGCCGTCATCAATCTTAAATCGTTAAAAGCAATACACCTGTCCGTGCTTTTGCTTTCTATATTTTTCTTCTCTCTCCTTTGCTTTCTCTTTCCTTCTGACCTGCAGTTATTAAGCTAAACAGTGGGTGAATATGTGTGAATACTTGAATATTTCTCAGTGAAAACATGCGAATTCGCCTGTATGCGTTTAAAAAGCCGAAGAATAAAAACACATGTTCTTCGTTCTTGCTCCCCGCGCTACATGCAATATTTTTTTTTTTCCTACAGTGCTTTAAGCTCCAATTATCTCGACAAAATCACAATGTCGTGTGTGTATGCGTGATCCCATACGACAGGAAAAGTCACTATACATTATCCTCCAATACTTAGTATTTTGGCTAAAACAGCCGAAAAGATTTTGCTTCTATATTTCTGTATTCTGCCTCTGTATTCCTCCAATCGAGTTTAAACAAACTAAATTCTGTTGCAAATATGATCCATCAAGTCAATATCTGCAGCGGAGAGAGAAATTGACTCCCAGAGCATTTTTTTTTTTGTCTTTAAAGTTTTCAGGATTTTTAGTCTGATTCTGATGCAGATGAATACAGCCACCGGGCCCCGCCATTTCTTTCCACGACATTTTTGTCAAACGCTCGTCACATTTTGGCGCTTTATCAGTGCTGACATGTAATGAAAAACGAAATATCCATTAAACTTCCGAATTCTTGTAGAGATGTGATATGTAAATTTGAGACTAATGTTCAAGATGAGTAACTTTTAGAAAAGCAAAGATCAGCCAAAATGGAATGTTCTATATATCTTTGAATATAAGAAATGTTGTTTTTATTGTTTTTCTTTCAACAATTAAATCAGAAGTTTTCATAATTTTCAATAGTAAAAAGTATGACAAGACAAGTATGATAAGTGATGAAAAGACATGATGTATATGATATTCGACATAATTTTGAAATCTTGTAATTTGCATCGTAACAAGCACCTATAGATACACTGCAATGTATGCTTATGTTACATTTTCCAGTTTAAAATGTATGAGGTTCGTACAATGCACATAGGCATTGAGAACTTAAAAAAGATGAGGAAAATGCTGTACTAGAAAACTAATGTGGAATTTGTTGACATCATAGTTTGACATTTGTTGATGTTGTCGTTGTATTGTTCCTGACAAAATTCTATCAGTCTTTTATTACGATAATGATCGAATTTTGGTTCTATGCAATACACATAATGGAGAGACCATCACGCACCATCACATAAAAAGCATGTGAAGCATATTATAATATACTCTATATGCGTGTCTGTGTGAATCATTTTCATAGGAATTATAGATCATGTAGATTGTAAACGATAAACGTAGAGGAAGGTAGATACATAATATATACATATTTTTTTTTCTCCGTATTGGGTCGCGTGGTTTATGAATCCGTCATTACTCATTAGCATATGTCTTGTAATATCGGTGTGAGGCACATTTTACCTTTGCAATTACGTGGTTACATATCGACCGAATTGGCATCGTGCAATTTCCAGTCATCGTATACAGATATAATCAACATTTTCCCGAAGTTTTCGCCAACTTTACGAACATATAATCATAATTTCTTAATAAAGAAAATACAAACATATGATTGAATGAATTATAAAAACTAGAAGAAGATATGTAATTGCGGCAAATACCGGGGAGGTATATAAAAATCATATGTTTTATGATCCTGGAACAGCGCCTCACGTCGCCCGGCGTTAATATTCGTATTCGTGGCACTCCTCAAGAAGGCGCGATGCCCCCGTTTGTCCCCGAGCGGCTATCCGATTGCACAAGCCACGCTCTCGGACCCATTAACAATGATCAGTGGTGGCGTCGTCTCTCTCTCTCTCTCTCTCTCTCTCTCTCTCTCTCTCTCTCTCTCTCTTACTCTCTCTCTCTCTCCCTCCCTCCCTCACTCTCATCCCCCCTCTCTCTCTATCCCAGATAAACGTGAAATCCATTGAGCTAATAATCATCACGAGCTAAACGTTTGGAACGGAATTTCCCTGCCGTTCCCCTTTAAACGCGAAAACTATCGAATAAAAGCGTTATTAAAGGTTCCGCTTATGTCAAGTTAAATTCATTATGTGTAATGTCTAATGTAATGTCCTCTTACGAAAAACTTAGCGTTAAGTATCATTTCCTGTTTCCTAAGCACACTTCATATCTTTGGCTCTTATGCTTTTTATTTCGAACCATTCTTGATTGTCAACGATGCCGTTCAACTTTGTCCTTTTCAGACGAGTATTCTTATACATGCAAGGGCTAGATTTTGTCACCATGACATTGTACAGCTACTAACCAGACACTCACTTGCTTCTTATCTATGATCCATAACTTCACAAACCAAAGCAGATCCTTTTTTCCCTCTGGTGACTGATCGAACTAATGGAGTGAATTGCAACATTTTCATAAACTAGACTGTTTCTACAAATGACCGATCTCATTAAACAGGCTGTAGTAGCATACTCATTCTCCGCAATTTATTCCACTTACCTCCAATTACCTTACCTTCAATTTGATGTGACCTTGAAGTGGATTGGTGTCATGAGAATTATGAGGAAAACAGCTGGAAACATCCTTTATTTTCATATTCTAGTTGAAGAATTATGCCCTATATCACACAGTATCTCCCCTCGGTCCTGCATATTGGGATGGATACCGCAAGCCCGTGTGTACACGTGACTTTCATATTTGCACTCCATGGCATTCCTTATCCTTTCTAATGACTTGCATGTTTGCATTTCATCTTATTACTTACCCTTTCTATTACATAGAAAAATAGGAAGCATTAAGGTAGATATTATCTAATCACATCGTCTACCATCTGGACTTTAATGTGCATCTTTCAGTTTCAAGCTTATTGTCGTTGTTTTGTGTGAGAAATTTGTTTGTTCCATCTATGCCGCATTGTTTCTCGTATTGACGTACTCAAAACAGTCCCCCAGCTTCAAGGATTTGTCCCTATTGACTCGTGTTTGGGACCAACCCAAAGTCACTGTTTACTGTTTAATGAAAGAGTGAAAAAAATTAGATTTGACACAGAAATACTCATGTTCGCCAAAGTGTCAACATGATGTTTACTTGCGACCGTTCATATTACTTCTTTTATCATTTCTTGATATCACTCCATTTTTTTTTTTGGGGGGGGGGGGAAGGGGGGGGAGAGGGCATCTATTCAATCATAATGCAATCAAACAAGAACATAAAGGGAATTGGCGTTCTTCTCATTAGGTTTCTATTTATTTACAGTTATAATATTTGTACGTGTTAGGCCATTTTTCCCTTTTAATTTGTTGAACAAGCGTTCCCCACATCTATCCCTCAAACAAAATGCAAAAGAAACGGATCTCATGATAGAATGTAAGAAAACTAAACAAAACGAATTGCTGACGCAAGACTTGCTTCAGGTTGATGAAATATCGAAGCGATATACTGATATAGCTCTAGATTCTTACTTTTGTGAAGTCGACAGGTGTTTCAATTAATCGCACTTATCGTGATGTGCTCCATTCTGTATAGGACCCGAACTCTGATATATTGAAGATGCCGTCTCAATATGTTTTAACCTCTGCTGGACTCTCATGCCATTATCATGATTATGCAAGTGCTGTGAAGACGAGTTTTGCCTTTTTCGTGCAACGGCTAAAATTGCTCCCAGGGAAAAGAAATATTTATATGTATGAATGCACGCGGCAGTATACATGACGAACCAAAACGCTCAGAACGTTTTGAATTTGATTTGACCTTTCTCCTCTATAGGCAGGTTTGCAAATGTATTCGAAGTCATAGGGATAGTTGCTGTTGTTTGTCTTCCTCCTAAGATCTAGTGAGCAGCTATCCCATCTATCTATATAGGTATACGGAGTTCCGTACTACAACAGTACTGTACTAGGAATCCAGATTGCATGAATTAGCTGTTGCTTCGTCTTTGGTTTTCGATCAATCAGGAATAACTTTTGTTATAAATAATGCGTGTATGAAAATTTTAATATTATCATAAAGTGGTCTGTCATGTCTGTTATACATTTATGTCTGTTTCAGACGCTCTTTGGTGATGAAAGACTCTTGGTTGCCGGCATCGGTAGTTTTCCTAGCATTTCGTAGTAAATCTATAGTATCATTACGTGACTAAAAAAAGAAAAGACTGAAACATATTTCAACTTATAACCCCCTCTCTTTTTGCCTGTCTGTCTGTCTGTCTGTTTCAGTCTCTCCATCGCGATGCATCGGTCTCTCCGTCCATTCATCTCTCTTTCATTTAGCTAAATGCTATAGTATATAAGGCATCTGGACAGAAGCCCTTTGATGCATTTAACGTTTTCGTGGTGTCAGTTTCAAAGTTATCCTTTCCGAGATGATAGCTTTAGATTTCATTGATGATTTGACTCCATGTGTACGGACGTGGATGATTAAGGCAAAGTGCCTAATGTGCTATCTTTCAATGTTCCATTTTAGAAGACTGAAAACATTTTCTGGATTGTGTATAATCTTCCTTTAAACCTCCTGAAAGACGGCTTGTTCTGTTATTTGATGATCGCAAACCAGTATGCAAATGGAATGTAAACTCTGTAACGCCAAGAAACAAACACACATTATGAATGTATCACTATCGTTTGCTAAAGTTCACCTTTGCATGATGAATGTGTAAGACTGTTTGTGGGAGGGCAGAACGTGTCTGCCCTGCAATTTAGTTTCAGTCAAACCCTCGCTGAAACATTGCCGACATCTCTGGATATCACCCAGTGAGAAACGTATTGATCAGTTCAGACACCATGCATAATTCAGATAATGTTATCTGGTTTGTGCACCACAGATATTCATTCAATGCCCATCTTTGGGAAGTCCTCTGATTAGACCGATCATTGCTAAACTGCTCATGTAATCTTGGCCCTCATCTACAAAGATGAACAATTTTTTTTCCCCGCGAGAGCGTGGCCCGTAGTGACTCCTATAGATGCTTGCGTGATGCACGTGACATAAATGACTTGCATGACACTTTCCCTTTTAAGATAACATACGAGAGGATTTAGAGAAGAAGTTATTAATTTCTTTTCAGAAGAAGAAAAAATTGATGAGCTTTAAATAAAAAAAAAACTCGTCCTGTTTAGTGCGTGCCTGTAAGCTCATCCAAAAGAGAACGGAAATAAGAGATACAGAGAGAGAGAGAGAGAGAGAGAGAGAGAGAGAGAAAGGGAGATGGGGGGTGGGGGAGATGATGCCGGGACACCGACTCGGTTTAAGCTTACTTATCTTTCTTTTTCAAATCGGGTAAATCTGCCGACGGAGCTGCGAATGATGCGGAATAGAACAGCATTCTCCTTTATCCACGTATGTATAATTAACCCTACAGAGAGAGAAAAAACAAAAACAAAAACAAAAACGGGCAGAACAACTTACGTTATCCGAGCAGTTGACTCTTTCGTTAATGTATTAGATATCAGAGCTAACAACTACTTACAAAGAAAAACATTTGAAAGGAACAAAGGAAAGGCGAAAGGATTAAAGGAAACACATTATGACCAATGAAGGGCACACGGAGATTTTCTTCTCCTTCTCTCTGAATTAGCTTTCTCAATGCAGCAAGTCACTGCAATCAAGCAATTTAGGAAGCAATCCACGGATAATTATAGCGGCAGTGGAATCATGTAGTATTCATAAGGCTCGCCGGATCGTGCTCTCCTGACTGGCATTAATCAGGCACTCACGTATACGCTTGTCGTGGGGGGTTTATTAGCATAGATGCGATCCTGTGCATGGTTGGTCTGCCGGCAATGCCGTGCACCACCGGCTAGCTTGATCACTACGTACGCTCTCGAAATGGGGAGCTCCTTCAGCTCCAACATCTGGTAGCGATGTTGTTACACGTTCTGCAGCACGGGTTTTTCGTAGGCACGAAGTGACGTATTATTTCTGCTGTCCCAAACGTAGGATTGCAACGACAGCCTGTCAATCACACACACAAAAAAAGGCGACTGAACGCAATTGATATTGTGAAGATGTGGGCATGATTAAAGTGCGGTTCGTTGTACACACACACGAACATACACAAGTGTACACACGCAGCCTCATAAAAAAGCGTACCAATATGGAAACACACTTGTAGAGCTCGCCGGCTCAAGACTGTTGCTGGAAATAGTAACTCTGACATAATGTAGCTAGCAGTGTGATTATGTGGAGGAATGCGTCCAACAGTACCACGTCTCCCCTAGCACCATGTTGTATCAACGTTTCCTTTTCTCTGTTTGTTTTCCCTTCCTCCCCCTCTCTCGCTGCCCTCTCCGCCACTTCCCTCTGTACATAGAATCATGCTCACTCTTACGAGGTGATCATTCTTCTTTCTTTTTGTACGCAATACGAGTTTTCGAATAATTCTCGTTTAATTAAGAAACTGACGTTACCGAGAATACCTTGAATATATCTTTCGCGGAATCTAAACCAAATATCATGAAATATGAGTGTATTATAGAGATTTAATGTTGTAATGTAACACACGATTCATAAATTCTCCAATAATGATGCCCCCAAACATTCGATCACGTGACAAAAAGAGCTTATGTCAGGTGCTGTTTGGATTCCGTTCAAGATAGTCAGCAGTGACTAGCGCTACTTTTTTAATTCTGTATCACGTTTGTCTTTATTCATCATCTTTATCTGTGATTGTGATTCTCGCGTAAGCAGATAATTATTTTGTTTCGTAAGAAAAAGGCCATTTTTGCGGTCTTCCATTTTCT